>NW_022105643.1:0-1121 GCF_000313985.2 Echinops telfairi
GTGCTCCTAGCAGCTGTCTGCTGGATCGAGAGATCCTTTTTCCAGACCCAAGTCCAGGCTTTGGGCCTCAAGAACAGAAGCCCAAACTATGGGACTGGCAGGCTGCTTAGGATACGTGGTGCTCACACAGAGCTGCCCAGGCCTATCCATGTTGGGGACCCCTGACCATGTTGGGGACCCCTGACGTGTGCACAAGGGTGTAGGCCCTTCTGGTCACCTGCGAAGTATCAGGCCTTGTTCTGGGGAGCCCACTCAAACACTATGAGTCTTGAGTATCGTGAATATATGTATTTACCTTGTGCCTTAATAAAAGACAGTGGCAAAACTTCATCTCTCTATAGACGTTTCCTCTGCCCCCTACCCTCTCTCTGCCTCTAAAACAACATCTGTGGTGAGCAGGTAGAGGCGGGGCGTCCCCACAGAGGGGGTGAGGGCACGTTCCCAGCAACTCGGGCTGCACTTCCTCTGAGTCTTCCCCCCAAAAACCGGGACACTCACTGCTATCAAGTCCATGCGGATTCATAGCCACCCTTCAGGGCAGAGTAGAACTCCCCTGGGAGTTCAGACTGTAACCGTGTATGGGAGTAGAAAGCCCCACCTTTCTTCCGAGGAGTGACTGGTGGTTTAGAACTCTTGACAGTGATATCTCAGTTGGGGGCTTTGGGGCTGCAAGTTACAGAAACCCTGAGTCCAAGTAGCTTCAACCACAAGAAGGGACTGCCATTTCACGCACAGCAGGGAGTCAAGCAGGGAGTCAGTAGCTGGGAGCAAGGCCCGAAAGGCTCCTGGCCCATGCTGCCTCTTGGCTCCCCCAGTGAGACGGTGATAGCAGTCCAAAGCTCAGGCTGGAGAGATCAATGAGGAAGAACCGCCTGCTGACCCACGGGATCATGAACTAAATACAGTAAGTGTGATCTTTTTTTAAAAAAGTCATTTTATTGGGGCTCGTACAACTTTTATCATATCAATTGTGTCGAGTACATTTGCACATTTGTATCCCTCATCATTCTCAAAACATTTGCTTCCTATAATAAGTGTTATCTTAAGCTACTCAATTTCTCCAATGTAGCATGTGTTAACTGATAATGAGGTCAATACCATTATTCACACAATCCGGCAAT
>NW_022105643.1:3247-4320 GCF_000313985.2 Echinops telfairi
TACAGGGAGGTTTGACAGGAGATATTTGTATGTGGGAATTCATCTTTGCGGCAGATACACCCATGAATGGTGGAGGATACAGGAGTCAAAGTTATGAGAATTTTGTAGACCAAAGCAGACACCTGGAGGGAACGAGTCATGGGGCCTCAGTGCTTCCAGCAGCTGTCTGCTTAAGCAGGACCGTAGTCTCGGGGCACAGCCAGACCAATTGGCATAGCAGCCTTGTTTTGCGAGTACTACTAACTGGAGTCTTAAAAGCTTATGCGGGGCCATCTAAGGAGCAACTCTGATGAAGATCAAAGATGCACAGAAGCAACTAGTCCAGCAGACTGAGGGACCAACGGCCTGATTAGCCCAGTGGACTGATGAACCACTCGCATCCTGTCTGCACAGGCCCAACACCGGAAGAACGAGGCATGCCTGGCTATCTCTACCTACTGCTCTGCCAGGGGGCAGTTAGCAAGTCCTGGGTAGTGGTGGGAGAAAAATGTGGGACAGAACGCAAACTTATTTTACAAAGACCACACTTGTCAGTCAGGTAGAGACGGTGGAAGCCGGGAGACTCTGACCCTTCGTTACCTACCTCTCAGGCCTAGAAATGAACTCATCACGGAGGCTCGGTTGACCCTGTGAAATGAAAAGGCCATCATTTATCCACAGCGTTGGAAAGGATTAGGAAAGTAGGGGAGATGCAAACAGAAACGGGGAGGAAGTGGGGTAAGTGACGTTCCGTTGTGGGAATTGCAGTCAGCAAGCTGAAACAATGGGTGTGGGTGGTTGGATGGGAAATGGATCTGCAATGTAAACCTTCACCTCATTCCCAGTACGACAGGGTAGGGCTGCCCTCTGTGTCTGACACACTAACTGTTGACTGGAGTAGAAAACCTCATCTTTCTCCCCCAAGAGTAGCTGGTGGTTTTGAACTACCAACCTTGTAGTTGGCAGCGTCTGTCACCAGAGCTCCTCAGAAAATGGTGCAGCCGGTGTGAAAAACAGTTTGATGGTTCCCGGAACGTGTAAACATACAATTATCACAGGGCCCAGCAATTCCCTCCAAGAGCCGGTCTCCCACG
>NW_022105644.1:0-1238 GCF_000313985.2 Echinops telfairi
ATGATGACAAATTCCTAAATACTAAACTTTTAGAAAAATAACCAGAAAAAAGAAAAGAGAAGAAAGCCTAAGAATTACGTAGGCCACCATCAAAGAAAATAAATTATGTATGATTGAAATTACAGAACAGGGAGTGACAAAAAGAGGTATAGAGAGCATTGTTCAAAATTTGTTAGAAGAAAATTTCCCTAATATTGTGAAATAAGGAAAGATATATATTTAATAACCTGAAAAAACCCAAATTGTATAGATCCTATAGGAAAATCATTCATCATAATTATAATTTACAAAACTAAACATATAAAAAGGAATCTTGAAACCAGCTTAGGAAAAATGAAAAATTATCTATGAAAGAGAAAATAAAACTCAACTCTTATTTCTCAGTAGTAACTTCAGTTAAGAAGGTAGTGGGATGACATATATAAAACCCTGAAAGGAAAAAAAAAACATGCCAACAAAAATTATTTACCCTGGAAACTTTTTCCTCAAATATGATGATGAAATTAGAACATTTCCAAATAAACAGAAACTACCAGAATTTATAAAAACCAGGCCTTACAAGAAATATTAAAGATAGCCCTTTGAACAGAGAGCCATCAACAGCACACAGGGTGTTATCAATCCCAAAACTAAATCCATTATCAAAGTACTCAATCTCATTTGAGTTGATTCCTGAGTTGATTCCCACTCATATGTGACTCCATAGGAAAAAGTAGAACTGTTTCATAGAGTTTCAGGAACTGTAAATCTTTCTGGAAGGAGACAGTCTCATTTTCTTCCCTAGAGAAACTGGTAGGTTTGAACCACCAACCTTGCTGTTAGCAACCCACTGTTTAACACACTGTGCCAACAGGTTCCCTAAAATATAGATGTACACACAATAAATTAACACTGTGAAACTGAACATGGGGAACTAGAGATGTTAATCAATAAATGAGGGCAACAACCAAGCTAAAGAAGGAACCAGTGATGTAGTAACACAACTTAGAAATGGAGAGATAGTTAAGGTAATCATCAGATAGAATGTACTGTTTTAAAACGCAAGAGAAAATAATGAAACACAGGAAAACCTCAAAGAAAATGATTGAATTTTCTCATCAAAATGAAAAGGGAAAGTCATAAAATCTTAAAATAACAGCAGTGAGCCTACATTTATAGGTTTAGTATTAAGGTAGCAGAAGGACATTGGGCCTCCACTCAAGTACTCCCTCAACACAAGAATACTTTCTTCTAGTAAA
>NW_022105644.1:2508-4320 GCF_000313985.2 Echinops telfairi
GCTCAATATACAATAACAAAATGTATAAAAATACATAACCCATCAATATCTGGTCTATGAGGGACACATCTAAGGTATAAAGACAAAAATAAGCTGAACATCAAAGCATAGAAAAACATAGCAAGAAAATGGCAGTCAAAAAAGTGTAGGAGTTAGGGGAGGGGGCACAGGAGAAATAAAAGAGTAGGAGCAGCAAGATTAGTTTCTGACCAAATAAATGAAGTCAAAGCCTGTTATAAGCAATAAGGAAGGACATTGGATTAAAGTGACAGCTAAGTGGCCATAACTATGGTAAATATCTAAGCATTCAATGAAAGAACCCCAAAGTATAGAAAGACAATTTCAGCAGAATTGAAAAAAGAAATAGAAATATTCACAATAATGCTAAACCCACTGCCGTTGAGTTGATTCTGATTCAGCATTCAGGCTGGTGGCTGCTGAAATTGAGTCAGCTGTGAGAATTTCTTAAAATATGACAATCATGTTGTTTAGTATACTACTGATTGACTTTCACTTGAACACTTACAGGTTTAGGTGATTAATGTACTTACTTTCACGTATCATGGAATAAAGAGGCCAAAGGAGACAGAGAGCAATCAGAACATACAGAACATCCTTCAGAACATGGGTGTGGTTTGTGGCACTTCTTAATAACCATGGTATCATCCAAAATCACTGGTCACAGATCCCAGGTCACCATGCGGGATATAATAGTAATGAAAATTGAAATGTGAGAAATATCAGATTAGGATTCAGAGACACAAAATGAATACGTGCTGTGGGAAAAATAGTGCCAATAGTCTTGCTCCATTTAAGGTTGTCACCAACCTTCAATTTGCAAAAAATGTACTATCTGTGAAATGTAATCAACTCCTCCTCCTGCTCTTTTTTCCCTGTCTTTAGGCTGTGTAATTAGTTACACCATCTCACAGAACTCAAAAACCATCATACGTTGTGGAGACTCCCAAGTCTCCAAATCTATGGGCATCTAGTTGGAAGTTTCTCTTGACTAATGTGGTTACAAGGCATAACAAATCTAGATCAGATGATAGGCTACTTTCTTACAAGACCAAATAATAGGCTGATAGCTCAAGTTCCAAGAATTTGAGATCAGATGGTGCAGAATCCAGAGCTAGAGCAAGAGCTTTGCCAAAGCCTTTATATACACGGCTTTAATCACACTTTCTTGTAGGGCAGTCATTAGCATATTTTCTACACTAATCCTGCTTTACTAACATATAACTAACTTCTGATTGGGGCTATGATTACAGGCCTAGATCCTCCTTAGAGGCAAGGACGATGAGACTTTGTCACACATACTTTGGACATGTTGTCAAGAGAAACCAGTCCCTAAAAAAGGACATCATGCTTGATAAGTGGAGGGGCTTCAAAAAGAGGCTGGTCTTCCACAAGATGGATTGTCATAGTGGCTTCAAAAATGAACTCAAACATAAGAACAATTGTGACCAGGCAATGTTTTATTGTGTTGTACATAGGGTTACTATGAGTCAGAATCCACCAATGGCACTTCACAACAAGAGCAAATGCTAGCATTACACACATAACGAAATGGATGGTTATATTAGATTACAAAAAGGGATACAATAACATCATTATGTAACTGCCAAATGAAGCCATTTTATATACCAAGTCACTGAAAATCATGGCCCAGCCATGTTGAACATAATCTTAGACATCACAGGTTCCATACATTTATTTGCATTAGCAGCAAGCTGTTCAGTCTCCTTGCTGGGCCACAAACTCCTTATTTACATGGTCCCACCCAATCATTGTTTGGCAGTCCTAAAGACT
>NW_022105645.1:0-775 GCF_000313985.2 Echinops telfairi
CTTCACGGAAGAAAGATGAGACTTTCTACTCCCGGAATTTCATTTATCACGGTAGGGTCTATAACCGATTAACCGCGATAAACGAGGGTTCACTGTACATGGAAGCCACCAGTTCCGCGGATGGACGAGTGGCTGTGGGAGCACTGTCTCTGTGACCCCGAGACCAGAAGAGCTGGCCAGTACCTAGCGCCCATCCCTAGCTGCTTTGAAAGTCCAGAGCAAAGCGTGTAGGACCAAGCTCACGATCATGAAAGGAACCAGGCCGGCGGGTCAGATGCACCCTGGTAGACTTCCAAGAGCAGGACCCTTAGTCACCTTCCAGGCCTGGAAATGAACTCGCCGCCCAACAGCCAGGTCTCTCGGGGGCATGATAACATTAGTGAGGTGCACACAGCAAGCATCAGCAGCCATGTGAGATGGGGGGCTGGGAGGCAGCAGTTGCCCCAGGACAGAGTGCAGAAGGGTTCGGCGAGGAGGGATGGAGGCGTCGCTGCATTGAGGGGATCGCTACGAAGGCGATGAAGCAAAATGGGGGTGAATCACTGAACGTGCGCCCGATGAGCTGCTCCCTACAGCTCCCCTCATTCCACAAGAAGTCCCATTGTCACCAAGGGGGAGCAAAAGGTCATGAGATTCTTTTGTGAACTTTTTGCAGCTCTCCCATATTGATGAAGCCCAGACGGTATAACGGTCTTCCTGAATTCCCATAGCAACGCGGCAAAAAAAGGGGGTATTAGCACCTTCATTTGGAATAAGGAATGAGGGACTGCGATTC
>NW_022105645.1:2957-4198 GCF_000313985.2 Echinops telfairi
GGCGTAGTGGTGATGCGTTGGGCTGTTCCCTGCAAGGTCAGCAGTTCGAAATCACCAGGTGCTTCACGGAAGAAAGATGAGACTTTCTACTCCCGTGAAGAGTAACGTCTCCAAACGCACAGGGCAAGGGCTGAGAGCTGAGTGCTCTTCCCTGTCCTACAAGGTTGCTCTGAGTCGGAGTCGACCGCACCGTCTTAAACTGATCACCATCTCGCTTGAAGCTTTCAAGTCTCTTGGCCTCTTGGGTCTCTCCTTCCAACAGAAAAGGACCGATGGGGCTGGTTGAGGGTGAACTGCAAGAAGGCTCACACATGCACAAAACTTAGCATAGCCCGGCCACCCAGGAACTGGTCAGTCCTGGCCGGCTGGGACTGTGACCGTCACAAGAGCCTCCCTCCCACCAAATGCCACGTACACCGACAGACAGCAGGAGGGGATGCCCATGGAACTCACTGCCACCCTTGCCCTTGGGAAACGGGTAAGACAGCGAGTGGTCCCCTTCTCACCCTCATCCCCTGCTCCCGTCTGAGAGACGCCCCCTCCAGCCGCCAGCCGCCCGCTTCCCGCCTTGAGCGAGCCAGGCTCTGGCCCAGCGCCACCCCTGGGCCGGATGGTACTCTACCTCTCTCTGCTCACTGCAGATCTTACACAGCCACAGGGACCGCTTCTGGCCCGGGGAGGCCTCAATCCCACACTTGGTGCAGACTTTCTAGGAGAGAGGGAGATGAGACGGAATGTAAGCACGTAAGTGGCTGCGACTGAGGCTCACCTAATTTCTAAACAGTTATTTTGCTTTTTCGCCCTTGTTGAAAACACACAGCAGAACATGTATGACCATACACACCAGGCGGGGACACTGATGAGACCCTTGCAGTCCCACAATCATGCCCACCCTCCTTTCTCAAGTTGCTCCTCCCCCACGAACATATATTCACGGCCCCGGTGTTTCCTATCCAGTATTTTAGGCCCTTGACATCAGTCGCTCTGATCCCATAACCACAGATATCAAAGCACAGCCTCCAGGCAGACCTTCTTGACAAGTGAAACTAAACGGTTCATTAGTAAATTGGATAACTAAAATTGGGGGAGCTAAAGGCATGAAGCAGTTGGCTTACAAACTTTCAAAGGTAGGGGGAAAAAACTCACAGGATTATAGGGTTAAGGTATAGGTGTTCATTGCAATTGTGAAGCTAAGAATTATATACAGGTGCCAGGTTGGCAAGGGGTGGATTGAGTTAGTT
>NW_022105646.1:0-1465 GCF_000313985.2 Echinops telfairi
GGGCTCAGAAGGCTTAGACCAGAAGTGTCTTCTCAGTAGACAGTAAGTGGAGAGGTGTATTTTCAGTGTAGACAAGCTGACTTCTCTGAAGTAGAGTTAAATTGTTTTGTTGATCTTATTACAAGAATTCACTGAAATGACGATTGCTAGGATGCTTATTGGTTTGCAGTCAGCATTAAAATCTGTACCGGTTTCATGTGAAGTGCTCTTTTGAGTCAGATGAACATACTGTAGATTATTGTGTTGTCATAAGAAATTTACTTTTTTCTTATGCATCAGCACAAGCAGTCTATTCTTGATTTGATAGTGTCTGTATATGTGAAGGCAGAATTATGATACTCCTATGAGCCCACTTGCCACTGAGTTGATTTTAACTTTGTCTCTAGGACAGAGTATAAAAGCTCTATATGGTTTTTGGGTCTCTGTATATTATGGGAGCAGACAGCCTCATCTTTTTCCCTCTGAGTGGCTAATGGGTTTGAACTGCCAATCCTGTTTGCAACCCAGAGCATAACTCACTATATTTCCAGAGCTCCGTGTAGCTTTTTTAAAACTTTTTTTGTTTGTTTTTTTGTCTTCAGTAGTCTTAGAGCTTCTTGATTCTTTGGGCTTAGGGTTTTGTTTTGTTTTTTTTTAAACTATTTTAATCATTATTTCTTCAAATATTTTGTTAGATAAATTTTCTTACATATGGAATGCATTTATGATCACTTATGGAATGGCCTTTTCTAACATCTGTATGATATAGTTTCAAAGAATTTTCGGGAAAACGGAATTGGAAGGTAATGGAATTTTAAAATGAACTTTTTGAAGTCCCTTTGTGTAATTTCTAGGTCTATTTTAGTGGATTCATTTTTCTCCTCA
Source organism: Echinops telfairi (assembly GCF_000313985.2). NCBI lineage: Eukaryota > Metazoa > Chordata > Mammalia > Afrosoricida > Tenrecidae > Echinops > Echinops telfairi. The sequence goes on from NW_022105646.1 coordinate 865, forward strand.
AAACCAAGTCTACTAAAAACAAAACCAAAAAACCAGGCCTACTGCTGTTTAGTCAATGGAGATTAATAGGGACCCTATATTGGATTTCTGAGGCAGTAAATCTTTGCAGGAGCTGATACTCTTCATCTTTCTCCCATGGGGTTGGTAGGTGAGTTTGAACTATTGACCTGTGGTTAGCACTCCCACCAGGGCTCCTTTTTCTCCTCTTTCTGTTGTTTAGTTTTGCTTTCTTGTTAAGTGCTGCACCACGGAATGAAGCACTGCATGGTCCTGTGCCACATCCGCCCAGTTGTTAGGAGCCCACTGGTGGGACCCGTGTGCCAGTCCACTTTCCCAAGCATGCTGTTCTTTTCCAGGGACTGGTCTCTCCTGGTAACATGCCACAGTTCTTGAGAGAAAATCTTGTCATCCTTGCTTCTTTAAAGTAATTTTTTTATTAATCATTTTATTGGGGGCTCATACAGCTCTTTTCAAAATAAATACATACATCCACTGTGTCAAGCGCATTTGTACGTTTGTTGCCATCATCATTTTCAAAACATCCTTGCTCCTAAGGAGCTTTTTAGTTATACCTTTTTCAAGGCAATTGTGTTGTTTTTTT
>NW_022105646.1:3064-4320 GCF_000313985.2 Echinops telfairi
TTGTACTCATTGTTATTCCTGTAATTATGTATTTTCCTAATTGTGGTGCAAATATACAGAACGAAACTTTCTCCAATTCCACAACTTCTACTTGTATAATTCAGTGCCATTGCTTATACTCTTTTGTGTTTTACAACCATTATTGATAGCCTTTTTCAAACTAGTCCACTACCTTTTTCAAATTAGTCCACTACCTTTGACTACCTCAGCGACCACTCTTTCCTCCTCACCCTTGGTAACCAACCGTTTGGTCAAATTTGGTTTCTTTTTCTTTTAAAGTGGTTTTCTTGATAGAGTATTCACATATACACATCCATGGTTAAATTGCTTTTAAAATGAGCTGTATGTACATAATCATAATCAGTTCCATTGCTTCCTATTCCCTCCCATACTCATTGTTTGCTCCCCAAATGCTCTCACCTGCAGCATCTTACATCCCCTCATGTCCCCATAAACCATTGCATCAGTTCTTATCTCTAAGCATCTACACCTTCTGTACTTCACACTGGGAAGCCCAATAGAAACAATAAAAAACAAAATGGCAAGAAAAAAATAATCATAATATGAGGATAACATACAAATAAGAAGTAAGAAAAGCCCACCATCAATATTTGAAAAGCCAGGGAAGAAATTTTTGTCATGGAACAAGCAAGAAATACTTGAGCCTAGAACAAATTCAGGTTGGGTCAAGAGGGAGGTCCACTGACTATCAAATTATACCCTGTTGGATCCACCATAAGCAAGTTTACAGTAATCTGTGCCTGATAGTAAAGCTGTTGAGTCCCTTGCCTGTGGCTCGGGGATCTTCCAGAGGCTTAATCGGATTGGATAGTGTACTGGTGGATTCTGGACTCCCACGGCCCTCCATATCCTTCATCAATTTTGGTGTGCTTCTTCTATGTGGACTTAGTTGACTCCTCACTTACATAAGCTGCTTGTTTGAATACAAGCCTTTAAGACCCCATACACTATTACGATCGATAGCCAGGCACCATCTGCTTTCTTCACCACACTTTGCTTTAGCACCTTTATCTTTAGTCATCATTTCATGCAGGTGAGTATCATGCAGGGCCATGTTATCAGAACCAAATGTTCTTGAATTGGGGTTAGAGTTAAGTGGGAGCCCAGAATCCATCTGCTTGTCCAGGATATTGTGCACAGCTCTGGTTTACTTTGGTGGTCCTATTATGACAGAAACAAAACCCATAAGACCAACAGCAACAACCAAAAAGACAACAAACAAAAGGCAGAAAAAC
>NW_022105647.1:0-1111 GCF_000313985.2 Echinops telfairi
AGCCTTCCCGGAAGTTCAATGGCAGGCTTGCTGTGAGATGCTTGGCCAAGCCTCGCTTCCCAGGCTGACCTGGAGTCTATTCCAGGTCCTGAATGGAGACGCCAAAGTTTTTGCGCTTCCACAACCTGCTGGGAAGTCCGTTGGCTGGACCATGGGAGACACAAGGCAAAAGATAGCTTTCCATTCTGATCTGAAGTCTTTTACCTAGCTTTGAGTGAGACTCAGAGCGAAGCGTAATTGCCTCAGCCTGACCGGAAGTCCCTTGGCTGGCCTGCAGGGACATGCCTGGCAGAGCATAGCTTTCCCAGCAGTCCGGAAGTTCTTTTCCTGGCTTATATGGTGACACAAGGCGAAGACCCATTTCCCCAGCCAGCCAGTAAGCTTTTTGCCTGGCCTACGTGTAGACAACGGACAGAGCCTCACTTTCCCAGCCAGCCAGATAGTTGCTTGCCACGCTGACGAGGAGACGTCAAGGAAAGCCGCTATTGCCCACAAGGACCAGGGTCATATATGGGGCTAAATGTGAGACACCAAGCAAAGCCTCCCTCCCCAGCTTCACAGGAGTTTGTTCACTCCCTAGCAGGCTGACCAAACCTTGTATCCCCCTGCCCTTCAATTAACCCCAACTGTGTTTACCTGCCAATTAGGGATGATAAGTTAACAACTTCAGTGAGCAAACCTTGTTGTGAAGCAGAGGAAGTTACATAAAACTCCATACTTTATTGTTATTCAGACATGCAGGTGTCCGGGATTAAAGGTTGCCTTTATCCTAATGAATATGGGATATTGTAATGCTTGTTGACCACAGTAATGTTCAGTCCAGTGAGGACCCTTGAAATGACAAACATAACCACAGGTTAGGCAAATAAGAAGGGCAGCCCAGGCTTCACGGAAGTTCAGTGCCTGGCTTTCTGGGAGACACTGGGCCAAGCCTCATAATTGCCTCAACCTGACCTGAAGTCCCTTGGCTGGCCTGCAGAGATACGCCTGGCGGAGCCTAATTTTCCCAGCAGTCCCGGAGGTTAATTTCCTGGCGTTTGTGGTGACTAAAGGTGAAGGCCCATTTACCCAGCCTGCTTGTAAGTCTTTTTCCTGGCCTACAGGTAGACAA
>NW_022105647.1:2677-4163 GCF_000313985.2 Echinops telfairi
CTTTTACCTAGCTTTGAATGAGACTCAGAGTGAAGCGTAATTGCCTCAGCCTGACCGGAAGTCCCTTGGTCGGCCTGTAGAGAAACACCTGTCAGAGCCTAACTTGCCCAGGAGTTTGTGAAGTCCATTTCCTGGCTTCTTTGGTGACTGAAGGCAAAGGCCTATTTCCCCAGTCTGCCAGTCAGTCTTTTGCCTGGCCTTCGGGTAGACAACGGGCAGAGCCTCACTTTTCCAGAAAACCACGTAGTTGCTTGCCAGGCTGGCAGGGAGACACGAAGGAAAGCCGCTGTTGCCCACAAGTCCCAAAATCACATGCAGGGCTAAATGTGAACCACCGAAGGCAGCCTCCATTCCCAGCTTCCAGGGAGTCTTTTTCATGGCTTGCAGGCAGACCAAGACTTGTATCCCTCTGCCCTTCAATTAACCCCACCTGTTTTTGCCGGACATTTAGGGATGATAAGCTAACAAGCTCCATGAGGTAACCTTGCTAGGAAGCACAGGAAGTTTCAGAAAGCTCCAGTCTTTATTGTAATTAGGACCCACAGGTTCCCTGGGATTAAAGGCAGCAAATATCATAATGAATATGGAACATTGTAATGCTTGTTGACCACAGTAATATTCAGTCCGGAGATGACCCTTGAAATGACAAAGAAAACCACAGGTAAGGCAAATAAGAAGGGCAGGCACCCCAGGAAATCCAATCTTCCCGGAAGTTCAATGTCCATCTTGCTGGGAGAGGCTGGGCCAAGCCTCGCTTCCCAGCTTGACCTGGCATAACTTCCATGGCCTGAATGGTGATGCCAAAGTTTTCTCGCTTCCACAACCTGCAGACAAGTCCGTTGCCTGGCCTTTGTTAGACACAATGCAAAAGCTAGCTTTCCATTATGAGCTGAAGTCTTTTACCTAGCTTTGAATGAGACTCAGAGTGAAGCGTAATTGCCTCAGCCTGACAGGAAGTCCCTTGGCCGGCCTGCAGAGAAATGCCTGGCAGAACCTACCTTTCCCAGCAGTCCCTGAAGCTCATTTCTTGGCTTCTTTGGTGACTGAAGGTAAAAGCCAATTTCCCAAGCCTGACACTGAGTCTTTTGCCTGGCCTACGGGTAGACAATGGGTAGAGCGTCTCTTTTCCAGCAAACCAGGTAGTTGCTTGTCACGCTGGCGGGGAGATACCAAGGAAAGGCGATATTGCCCACAAGTCCAAATATCACATGCAGGGCTAAATGTGAGACACTGAGGGAAGCCTACATCCCCAGCTACAGGGAGTCTCCTTCCTGGCTTGCAGGCTGACCAAGCCTTGTATCCCTCCGCCGTTCAAGTAACCCCACCTGTGTTTGCTGGGCAATTAGGGATGATAAGCTAAAAAGCTCAATGAGGTAACCTTGCTGTGAAGCAAGGGAAGTTTCAGAAAGCTCCAGTCTTTATTGTAATTAGGACCCACAGGTCCCCTGGGATTAACGGCAGCAAATATCCTAATGAATATGGGACA
>NW_022105648.1:0-1104 GCF_000313985.2 Echinops telfairi
ATTAATGCTTTGCGTCCCTATTTTCACCAAAAAATGAAATAAAAATTTTAAAAGATGGCCAAAGGAAACCATAAGAAAAGTCAAAGGACAAACAAGCAAAACGGAGAGAAAATATTTGCAATATGTAGCAGATTAATGGCGAATGTGCCTAATAGGTACCCGCGCCCCGCCCCCGACCCCCACCCCAAGTCCTTTCTGACTCACAGACAGCCACTGCAGGGTTGCCAAGGCTTTGTGCGTCTTCCCGGAGCAGGCAACCTCGCCTTGCTGCTGTGGACGGGGTGGCGGGTTTGAGCCTCGTCCCGGGCTGACCTGACATTAAGCGCTGGCCCTCGGGTCAATGCTGACTCAGAGTGACCCTGGTGACCAAGTAGACAGCCCAGTCTTTCTCCCGCCCCGCGGAGCTGCAGGTGGTTTTGAACTGCCCACCATTCCAATCACAACCCCAAGACGTAAGGAACAACACTGGCACGACACCCAACCAGTATTCCAAAAGAGGAGCGAGGAGGACCCAAACGCTACAGGATATGGATACATGGTCACAAGATAGAGACCGGTCAGTACTAAAATGAAATCAAATGCAAATGGGCTTTCAGGGTAGCTCCTCCGCACCCGGGAAGAACAAGAGGAAAGCTCGGCTGGACCACGCCCTTGGAACAGCCTCCCAGCCCAGGGTTGCGGACGGACGGAAAAGGGTTAATCTGTAGCGAGGAGAGTGGGCACAGCTCACCAGACTGCCCCGAACTCGGGGATCGCAGGGCTAGGAGCTTCCCCTAAAGGTACACATCTGACGGTCCACCGCGCACACAGACACGGTCATTCGTTGTAGCACTGTTTGTCTCTGAAATGGAAGCAGCAACCTAAATGCTTATTCTTAGGAAACTGGCAGTATACGCTATGGTACCGATACACAAGGGAGTATTATACAACCCAAACGAAGAAGCTGGTTTCTGTGAACTGACAGGGAGCAACTTCCAGGATAAATGGATAAAGAAAGGTATTAGAAGATGTACGAGGACCTAATGTCGGGGGTTTAAGTGGAGAGAAAATGTTTTGAGAATGATGTACAAATGCGCTTTACACAATTGATGTGTGTATGGATTG
>NW_022105648.1:3182-4271 GCF_000313985.2 Echinops telfairi
TCATTACCCTCTTCCAATCATCTACTTACATGAGGGTGAAACCAATTCCTGTTGTACTCCTCTACCGCCCCTGAAATTTCCAAGACTGTAACTCTTTATGGCCATAAGACTGGTTTCGAACTGCAGACCTTGCAGTTAGCAGGCTAACACATAAACCCTACACCACCAGGGCTTCCCTCCTGTTTATACTGGATTAGAAAAATATGCCCAAGACAGAGCTTTGGTCATTTCATGTCTCTATTCAAAGCCCCTGGGAGGATCCACATTGTCCAACAACAAAAAGGCCCAGCTCCACAGCTTGGTCTCAGAGGGCCTCCCCGATTTAACCCCAGACTTTTCTTTCTTGCCTTCTCTTTGTCCTTCTTGCCCTCATTTGTTATGCCTGTGTTCATGTTCTCTTTCTTCCTTCCATTGTCCTTTAACCCAGAAATGCCCTGTGCATGGACTCTACTTGCCGAAACCTTCAGTGACCTTTAACACCCAGTTGGATGTTCCCCCTGGCAAATCCTCTTATCAGGAAGTCATCTCTCTCTCTTCTGGATCCAACCATGTCTCCACATTATTGCCTAATTGTGCTGATATAGATAAGAGAGCTGATGAATTTTTGTGAGGAAAAGCTGGTGAAAAATTAACATCTCAATGGAAAAAGTCACACTCAATTATTTTTTGAATGTCTAAAATTCCATCAAATCATATGTTCCCAAAGAATGTATATATTATCATGAATGCTTTTAATGCTTTCCCTTAAAATACTGAGGGGAAAAATAACTTTACAAATGTTAAATGAACACGAAGATGCTTCCATGAGTTTGTGGAAAAATAGAATGAAAGGATAATGAGATGTTTCCACCAATTTTTTTGAAAGCTCCCTCATCATACATCTTCCCCTCTAACATCTGAAATATGTTTCCAGTATGAGATGTCTCATTTCAGTGTGACCAGTCCCAGTATTTGCTTATTCAGAGTTGTTTATTCATGAATGGAGGTGACAAGATTCTGGGTGAATGCTCCAGGCGAAAGGATCTCCCCCATTGCAAGCGTTTGCTTAGGAAGCCGTAAAATCTTTATATCATCTGTAATTGATTAAGA
>NW_022105649.1:0-1102 GCF_000313985.2 Echinops telfairi
AGTTATGAAGTAGCAACAAAAATAATTTGGTGGTTGGGGGTGGGGTCACCACAACATGAGGAATTGTATTAAAGGAGTGCGGCATTGGGAAGGTTGAGAACCACTGCTCTAGAGCCTTGGAGGCATTCAAGTGAAATGTCAAGGAGACTGTTGATCCATGGATCTGGATTTCAGAGGATGGTGCCATGCACATTTAGATGGCAATTGAAACCATGGGTGTAGGCGAGGGAGAAAGGATGGAGTAAGGAGAGGTCTAGGGTTGAACCTTAGGGAGCCCTGGATAGTGTGTGTCCAGATAGGATGAACCTGAAAAGATAGCCAGAGAGGAGGGGAGCAGGTCTTAGAAGCCCTGGAACAGGGGGCATAGCAAAGGAGATGGGAGCCTATCAAAGGAGGTGGCAGTAGAGAGTGCCATTAGTGTGGGTCTTGGCTAGAGGAAATGCCTTCTGGAAAATGGCATTGAGGTTGGCATTTTGGAGGACGTGGGTTATATTCACAAGAACGATACTAATGAAGTAATGACAGGAGAGTCACATTGGGGGGAAAAGAGCAGGGAATGGAGTAGAAAGTGAGGGACGAAATCAGGGCTGTAGACAACCCCATTCTGTGCATGTTGGCTATAAAAGGGGGGTGGAGGGCGTATGAGTTAGCTATGAATCAAGAAATCCGCTATAGGTGAGTTGTCTCTATTGCTTACTATTTCATTTATTTACTTGTTTTTGCTTAGTTCGGTTCTTGTGTGGGAAATGAAATACTCGCATGTGTCAGCGTAGATGGGAAGGAGGTCTTGACCGTGGAAGGGAAGAAGGACACCTTTCGGAGAATGTTCAGGTCAAGAGAGTGGCACAGAACATGGTCCGTCAAACTTGGTCAAAGAGAGGGGCAGCAAAAGGGAGGAAGACCCTCAGCAAGATGGATGGATACAGGGGCTGCAACAATGAGCTCAAATATAACAAATCGTTACATGTAGTTTTTAACACATTACGCGGATGGCACAGGGCCTGGCAGTGTTTCGTTCTAGGGCCGCTATGAGTGAGAACCAACTCGATGCGACCTAATAACAACACAGGAAATGGCTAGAAGACACAGCGATCCCCTTTCG
>NW_022105649.1:2908-4319 GCF_000313985.2 Echinops telfairi
CCTTCTCTAAAGGAGGCATCTCTCTGCTGATGGCAGCACATTGAGGCTTCCTACCCTCATCAGAGGGCCTTCCTTCTTCTTCTTCCTCTTCCTCTTCCCTGGGCCAGTCTTTCCATTGCAGGTGAGCACGATGCTGGAGAGGTTTCTGTAGATTTGGAGCAGCCAAGAGGTCAACTCTTATCAGACTGCAAGGCAAAGAAGGGCCAACTGATGTGAGGGGCAGATTGACTTCACAGTCCAGGCGGTGGGAAGGAAGGGGAAGCTCTGTGAGGATCGAGTGCTGACTCCACGTGTGGCAACTCTCCCAGCAATGCAATTTGTATCTATAAAGGGAGATGGGGAGAAATGTGAAGAAATAGATGCGACTGAATAGTAGGATAGCTGAGCATCTCAGGGTGTCACTCTGTATGTGTAGCACAATTATCCAGTGTGACTTTTGAGTGGTGCAATTTGACTTTTATCACATTTTATTTGACGACATAATCGGCACGACAGTGATGGGTTTGGGGATCATGGCGGAAACTCTTAGGGACTTGTTAATTTGGCGCAGGAAACTCTCCTGGGAGGGTTTTTGTCTTTAGGGATAAAAGGAATCATGTCCTAAGCAGAAACGAATTTGACTTAAGAGTTCTAGTCTGTTGCAAACAGTGCCTTGAAAGGTGATTTCAGCTTTTATTTGTAAAAATCGCTTGTGAAGGAAGCAGTGGCATCTGACTGTGATGCGGTTCGACATTTGGCCAATGCGCATCTCTGTTCAAGAGAGATTCAGTGCTACTAGATGTCAGACACTATTCTGGGCACCGGTAATAGTGATCATCAGTGATGTTACCAATAGCGATTACGTTTTCCCCTTTCAGCTGAATTCAACACAGCCTCTAGGATACCATCAGTGTAGATCTTGCTTTTGAATGGGTCTCGCAGTGGCAGTAATGTCACTGCGGAAGATATTCTATCCAGTTGGTTGTCAACGATGTGACAAAGAGCAAAAGCACAGTTGTTTGCTGAAGCAACACATTGTTCATGATCTGCTCCCTCTAATACATTGCCATGGCATCTGAATTGCCAGTCATGGGTGTTACGTTTTTAATTGGCTGCATTCAATCATCCGTGCTGCCTCTTTGTGATTCACCTTCCACACAGATGACGAGTTAAGGAGTTTGAGATTAGTCCTCTGCCACAGAACGATTTTCTCTGTGCTCCCATACAATGAAACTTTGCGATTGAAAATAAATGAATGTGCCTTCCAGAGCGAGTACCTTGCTGCTTATCCTGTGTGTGTGCACCACATACACTGTGGACTGTTCATCTACATCAGTGGTTCTCAGTCTGTGGGTCGCGACCCCCTTGGGGGGGTGTCAAACAACCCTTTCACAGGGGTTGCCCAATTCATAACAGTAGCAAAATTACAGTT
>NW_022105650.1:0-1055 GCF_000313985.2 Echinops telfairi
GGTGGCCACATTCTGTCTCTGCTCCCAGACAGGCTCCCCAGAAGGAGGAGAAAATTACAGCTTCTCTGGAGGCAGCCCCCTGCCAAAGTTCCTGCTCCCACTCTGTAAGTGCCTGCCAGGCTCCTGAGCGCGGCTCATGTCAGGGCAGGACCCTCGGGGGTGCGCCACCAGCCCTGGGGAGAGATGTCCCAGCAGCCGCCAGCTCTGGCTCCCCACAGAGACTCAAATGGAAGCCGGAGGAGACCCCTGGCCGCTTTCTGCTTCATCTGGCTCAAGACAACTTCAACTTCCAGTCATGCTAGAATAACAACTGCTTTCAGACAGTGGAAACCAAGCAAACCGGTGAGCCCTGGGGGAAGGCTCAATGAGGTAGGCCTACAATAACCCTGGAGTTCTTCCTGGAGGCAATTTCCAGGCCTTGGGGACAGTTTACCAGTTTAATTTAAGCTGAAGCAAGAGAGACCCCAATTTTCAAAACTCCTTAGGAGAAAGGCAGGGCTTTCTACTCCCATAAAGAGTTACAGTTTCAGAAATTCGCACGGGCAGTTCTACCCAATAGGGTCACTGTGAATTAGCATCGGCTCGAGGGCAGTGGGCTTGGTTTTTAAAAAGCCCCAGAAACTTCCTGGGGTGTCCACTTGAGTCTTTTCTGAATGCCAGGCCATGTATAAAAGGGGGCTTCAAAAAGTTTGCAGCAAAATGGAATTGAAAGATCCTCGAATTTTTCCAAACTTTTGAAGGCCACTCGAATGTAAAGTGAAACTCCACGAAGCCAGGGGAAAGAAAGAAAGTATAAAGGATAGAAGGGAGGGAGGGAGAGAATGTGGAGGGAGGGAGGGAATGTGGAGGGAGGGAAGGAGGGAATGTGGAGGGAGGGACGAACGAAGGAAGGAAGGAAGGAAGGAAGGAAGGAAGGAAGGAAGGAAGGAAGGAAGGAAGGAAGGAAAGAAAATTTAGCAGTGACACGGTGAACAGATAGAACTCTGAAGCAGGCCGGGTTGACTAGAGAAACGAATCCAATGACACTCGTAAGAGAAAGCTTTACATCAAGAGGT
>NW_022105651.1:0-1158 GCF_000313985.2 Echinops telfairi
TCTACACAACAGGTAGATCGATAAGGGGAACAGGACGACCAGTGGGGTACACACTCCTTAGAATAATCAATCACTTGAGGTGAAAAGGTTGGCCTTTACCCAAGGACAAAAGTCAGAAGCGTCCAGAAGGAGGGAGGAATGGAAACAGACAACACAGGGAGGACGCTGGGTCCCTGCTACCCCATTGCCATCAATGAAGTGCAGCAACATATGGATGAACTAGTGAGCAGAAAATTGATGTGCTGTGCAAACCTTCATCCAGTTCACAGTAACTAGTCCATACATTCCTCTTCAGAATTATCCCGCACATGCAATGATACAAAATGCAGGAAGACCACAGGCCAGTGGGTGCAAAGCCTCGTGGGCCCAGTGAATCTTGTGGAAGCCTCTGCAAGGCTCTTGCTGGTGTCTTGTGGCTTGTCAACAAGAAGGCGAAAGCAGAAAGAGAGAGGACGTTTCCAGAATTCTCAGGAGAAGGCCATGCCCACAAGGAGGCATCATCAGGCTGTGACCTGAATGACAGACTACACTCCACCTCTTCACTCTTAATGCCCTCAAGGTGACCCGAGATGATGTAACTACCACAGAGACGGATAGAACCCAGAGACTGTCAGCTCAGGAACTCTTTAGGACTGGAACTGAACTCACTCTATGGCTAGCCCTCCAACCCAAAGGAGAACAGTAGCACTAGAGAAGTATGCATTCCACAGAGCAATAGCAAGCTCATAGGTGCAGCCTTTGCCCAGAGATAAAGAACAAAAGACAGGAAAGGATGGGAAAGAAGGAGGACTTAAAATAGGGAGCAGGGAGGGAGAAGAGAGCTTGTTATTACATAGTGGGGACTTTTGGTGCTACTTCATAACTATAATTTTGCTACTGTTATGAATTGGGCAACCCCTGTGAAAGGGTTGTTCGACCCCCAAAGGTGTCATGACCCACAGGTTGAGAACCACTGACTTAAATGAAAGAGATGGGTTTGCAGACCCAGGAGCAAGAGCTGAGTGCCTTCTGGCTGAGGTTGGTGGTGGAATAGTGTGCCCTCTGGGCCTCTATTGGCAGCCTTAAATGGGTGTAGTAACATTGCCAGTGCAAAGCAGAGGCCATACCAGAGAGAGATTTGCCTGTGGATTTGGCAGAGAAGAAACTACCCTGTTTTCC
>NW_022105651.1:2722-4296 GCF_000313985.2 Echinops telfairi
CAAGCCTGATGACCTTCCCCAGGGGCTGGTCTCTCCTGACAACAGGTCCTAAGTATGAGAGACGAAGCCTCGCCATCCTGGCTGTACTTTTCCCAAGACAGATTTATTTGTTCTTTGGGCAGCGCATAGTACTTTCAACCTTCGTTGACAGCACATCATCCCCATGCATTGATTCTGCTTCCGTCTTCCTTTGTCCCTGTCCAACTTTCACAGCTCCCAGACTTTGTGTTTCAGTAAAGATTTCCAGCCTTAGAAGCTCTGTGAGGACCGCTCAGTTCCGACCGTAGGGTGGCGACGAGTCATAATCAACTTGACACTGAATGGGAGGTCGAATATGTTCCTGAGCCACTCGCAGGTGTCCCAATCATGGTTGGTATTCAACAGCAAGCAGACTGCTAAATGGTGTGCTTATTAGTTGGCTCCGTCGGCCCCAACCTCCAGATTATGAATCTCTGTTCCTTGGCCATTAAATTTATTTGCAAAAACTCTCCAGAAGGATATGACATGACTTCGTCCCCAAAGAGAGAGTTGCTAGGTTACCTTGCATTCCCGGTTGAAAATGATCTTGTCTCCATTATATCCAGCAGAAAATCCTCAAAATTATGTCACATCACTTTCTATTAGCCTTTTTCTGAGCTTGTTATGCTGATTCAATCAGAACTAAGAGAATTATTAGAAAGAGAGGTGAGATTCCCATCATCAACTTGACATTTTTCCTCTAATACTTATGGCAATTAAAACAAAAAGATCCAAATGTAAGAAGTCATCTACACAACAGGTAGATCGATAAGGGGAACAGGACGACCAGTGGGGTACACACTCCTTAGAATAATCAATCACGTGAGGTGAAAAGGTTGGCCTTTACCCAAGGACAAAATTCAGAAGCGTTCAGAAGGAGGGAGGAATGGAAACAGACAACACAGGGAGGACGCTGGGTCCCTGCTACCCCGTTGCCATCAATGAAGTGAAGCAACATATGGATGAACTAGTGAGCAGAAAATTGATGTGCTGTGCAAACCTTCATCCAGTTCACAGTAACTTATTTTTTTCAAGTATAGGTTAAATCAAGTTTTAATACTTAAAAATGTGTAGTCAAGATCAATGAACTTGGTGAAAGTATTAAAATAGAAACAATCTGGTGAATGTAGTTATCTATGCTGAATAATGTGGATATTAATTTGGAAATTAATGTTTTTCCAAAGTAGTAATAACTTGTTGCCAAGTGATCTGTTTGTTCAATGTTTTCCAGGACACTCCCACTGTTGTGTTGTTCCTTAAAGGATTGATAAACGATAAACATGTCAAAACATAGGTATGTTTTCTCATGTCTCTTGACTGTTTTTTTGTTTCCCTACTTCACTTTAGGGATGTTTATCTGCTCACCTCCCAGAACAAATGAACATTGTTTGGTTTGTGGTGTGTGTGTGTGTGTGTTTGAATCGATCACTTCCTGCTCACAATGCAACATCTGGTATTTTTAAATTGCTGAGCCTACGGAATCTATGCTTTTAATGCAAACTTAAAATCTTCACCAGTTCCCACTGGAATTCAACTTAAATTGCTTTTGTTCCCAA
>NW_022105652.1:0-1328 GCF_000313985.2 Echinops telfairi
CTTTGTTGGCTCTGCCGACACGGGAGATTCAGCTACTTTGAAGACTTTGCCTCCTGGCTTTGCCGTAGGAATGGAACATATTTAATAAAGGCTGGCATTTCAAATTCTTATAGTATTTGGAAATGATAGACTGGTGAGGTACAACATATTTTTAGAGAGATGGCTTAGAGTTCAAATCATTATTACCAAGTATAACATCTATATAACATTCACACATGCAGAATGTCTTATCGTGCCTCAATTTCTGCACATGTCAAAGGGGATGACATGATGCCCACCTCCTGGGTTAGGCTGAGGGTTGGATGCAGTCTTGCCTCAATCTGCTTGGAATGCAACCTGGAATGCCAGGAGCCAATCAGGGTAGCACGATCATTCCTAATAATAGAATAATAAACTACAGATAACTCCCACTAGGCCTTCAAGAATTTTTCCCTAAAGGTCACTGATATTCACATCTGCTGTCTTGACATCTTTTAACTAATTCTGAAGTTTTATATATTTTGGTAGTGTGTTGGGATGATCATATTTCATGTGTTGCTAATCTGAGACACAAAATATCTGGAGGGATTGACCCTGAGGAAAGGACTCTGATCATATTTTAGCTGTCCTCCATAAACCTTAAAGCTGACTTTACTGTGAGAAATAGAGGTGGCTTTCATGTTCAAGTGCTTCTGCTCAGCCAAGGAGACCCTCTATCTATAGAGGGTGCGAAGGTGTTTATTTTGAGATGTCCCTCTACCAGAGAACGAGAGAGAGCTACTTTAATTAAAAGTAAATTTAATTTAGATAAGAGCAGGCCTGAATCAGCAATTCTCAGTTCTCTGTGTGCATCTGAACCATTTGGGGTCTGGAGAGTTTTGAGTAAGCACTTCTCAATGATTCTGATTTACAGACCGGCCTTTTTACCAGGCTATGCAGGTTAGCGGGACGTACAGGCAGGCCAGGTGAAGGCTCAAGGAGCTACAGATGCCCAAGTGCCCATTTGGCTGAAACCACTGCCATGGGGTAGATTCCGACCCCATGTCAGAGTCCCGGTGCCCACGAAGGTTCCCAAAGCTGGGAATTTCTATGGAAACTGACTGTCACATCTTTGTCCTGCAGTGCGGCTTTGAACTTCCTTCTGAACTCTCAATCAGCAACTAATTCTACTATCATGTTTGGGTTAATTCCCAAATTGAGCCAAATTGAGCCTGACTCACATTGAGCCTGAAACAGCTATTCTGACCCAGTATGTCCTCCCAGGAGCAGACATACTCCCCCTCCTCCCCTAGATCAGCTGGTGGGTTCAGATAGCTCCTGGTTCACAAGCAAACACATCTTAGGAACAA
>NW_022105652.1:2432-4254 GCF_000313985.2 Echinops telfairi
CTGGTTGATAAAGGCAACCGATAAAAGAAAATGAAATATTGACGTTAATATGAAGACGAATAAAAATCAAGGGAACAACTATGTTTGGTGCTGTTGAAGAACCTCCGCGTGCGTCTGAGGGACACAGCGCGATGACTCTGCAGAAACGAGGCCCCTAAATGCCAGGCTTTCCTGGGCTCTGAGAGTGAGCCCCAGGGAATATAAAATTAGAGGAACAGGCAGACAGAACTATTTTATACATGCAAATAATTCAGGTGATTGTAACTGGAATACAAATGAGTTTATTATACATATTAATGGATCAGCTGTCTTTAAATAAAAAAAAAGAAGCTATCCGAATAAAAATACCTTGGACCAGCAGGACAGGGAGTATTGGCAGGGACACAGGTGTGCTGCATAGTGAGGACTGCATCGGGGCCAGGCCAGCTCGGTGGCTGGGACCTTCCCCCTGGCAGCCTCCCCAGCGGCTGCTCCAGGACCTGCTGATGTGTTTCTAGAGACTGAAATAGCATCGCAGAGAACACCTGGACTGGGAGAAGAAGTATATAAAGTACTGCTCTAACAATTATGTGGCGATTTTAGAATAGGCATGCTATGATTATATGATTGTTATTCAACCAATAATTTGTTTTGAGGGAGTGGAATTGGAAGGGCCTCCAAGCATTGGCTGAAGTAAGCTAAAATGTGTATCTTTCTCTAAGAAGTTTTTGTCTGTTAGGAAAAGCTACTGGCAGGAGTGCCAAACAATTTCTCTGTGATAATTCCAAGGCTGCTTCAAAGGGCATGCCTGGCTCCTCATGAGCACACAAAGAGGCCGACTACAGTTGTGCTTCGGAGCTCTAGAATGGCTGGAGGATTTAAAGTCTGCACCAAAGAGCTAGGCCTGCCTGGAAACACGTTCACGGTAACAAAGGGCCCCACGCCATCAGCTTATGCCTCCAGGAGGCCTGGCTGTTGCAGGGCCTGGCCACAGTCAAGAATCCGGGACCGGGGATTTCTCTCCCACCCGACGGGTCTGCAGTGCCCAGGTGTGGGCCAGTAAGCTAATGTGAACCGATGCCTGAGGGTTAGCTAGCTGTCAGAACTAGACTGGGGCAGCTGCACACGCCATGAGGGCGCTTCAACAAGTTATGGAAAGACAGAATTAAACGATGGCGGAAACTTTCCACACAAACTTTCTAAAGCCTCTCAGGTACATTTCAGGGGATGGCCATGGGGGAAGAATGAGCCTCCTGTATTCCCCTCCTGACCGTGGGGCCAGCCAGACTCCTGGGCGAGGGTGAAAATAAACAGCGTAAAATTGGAACCAGAGAGGAAGACACATTTGCCAGCCTGCCTTAGGTGGGCTATTCACCAGGAACGTGGGAAAGGCATTGGAAGCTTCCTAAAGATCCAACCATCTTTGCTAAGAAAGGGGGAAGAACAAAGCACACAGGGTCCACCTCTGAAGGGGAAGGTGCAGGTCAGACACTACCAGCGGTTGGCGCAGCTCTGCTAACAGATGGGCAGAGGAAACCAGCGCCAACAGTGGAATCCAAGGACCTGTGAAGGCGCCGAGCAGCTGGCAACAAAGGAGCAGGAAGGTGTGGATTCCCCAGGGCACTGGCGTCCACACCGCCCTGTGCTCAAATGGTGGTCAGCTGCATCAGGATCAGCACAAGGAAAGGGTGGTGACAAGCTGGGGAAATCACTCCTACCCTGGCCCCAGGCACCATCATCTCTCGCCTGAATTACTGCAGGAGCCTCCTTAATCAGCCTCCCTGCTTCTCCCTTTCCAATGATTTCAGACTCACAGGAAAGCCGGGGGTAGCATCTTCGATTC
>NW_022105653.1:0-1671 GCF_000313985.2 Echinops telfairi
ATCCAGCATATTTAGATAGACCTATGGAGATAATAGTTGTTACAGTTATTTTCACTTATATTTAAAAGTATCTTAATGGGGGTTTAGTATTTATGTTGTGTGTGTGTATGTATGTGTATGTGGGTGTGGGTGTGTATATGCAGATAGTTTTCTTGCTTTTTTTTTTAATAAATCATTTTACTGGGAACTCATACACCCCTTATCACAATCTATACGTGCATTCATTGTGTCAAGCACATTTGTACGTATGTTGCAATCATCATTTTCAAAACATTTTCTTTCTACTTCAGCCCTTGTCAGCTCATTTCCCCCCGCTAGTTTTCTTGGTTTTAATCATATAAAAAATTATTAGGGAATCTTGGGAATTTGGGTAATTTGTTTGAGTACAGAGCACAGTAAACTTTCCTTGTTATTAAATGGCTTCTTTGTTATTTATTCTATTGATTTAATAATACAGTTAAAAATACATTTGAAGTGTTTGACAAGTAAGTAGGTGACCTTTTGATTCTCCACAGAACTAAACCTTGTCCCTGAAACCACCATAACATCACACACACATTTGGGACAAGTGGCCTTAGTGCTACCAGATTTTTATGTTGGTGGATGGCAAGTGTAGAGGGACCCAGAACAACCCCCAACCCACCCACCCACCCACCCAAAAAAGGCCATTTATTTGGGAACTGGAAATAAGCTGGAACTTAGAACATCATTTGAAAGGTATATTCTGCTGCAGGTCCTGGATAGTTCAGACATGGCTGTGTAATCATATGAATTAGAAGCTTCCTAGCAAGTATGTGTATGTGTGTTTAACATCATCACAAGCCCACACACAAAAGCAACCAGTGGTCACACTAAGTAATAAACATCAGTCTGGCAGTTGTTCACGTATATACAGCACAAGACCTGTTGCTATCTAGTTGACAGGTTCATTTCAATACTGATTCATTCAAAGTTCTTTGGGGAGCACATTCTATGTCAGTATATAGCCAGTAGAGTATGGAAGCTGAGGTAGTGGTGCAGAGGTAGTGGTGGGGCGCTCTGGAAGCCCTGAAGAAGACCCCCCAGCTAGCTCCACATGTGCAACCCTCCCTGATCTCATACTTTGCCTTATACTTTTCCAACTAATATTTGAGTGGATATATCAGTAAATAGATAAGCTTCCTTTGAGACAGAATCAACTTGATGGCAGTGAGTTTGGGTTTTTTTGTTTTCTGTTCTCATGATGTTTAAACTTTCAAATTGTCAAGTAAGAAAAATAATCACATAAATAACTATGTATAATTGCAGTTTTGAAAAGTTGCATGCAGGAAGCGATGGAAGCTAATGAGAAAACAGTCTGGATGATCGGATGAGCTCCTTGAGGAGCGGAGTATTGCGCTTCTCTGCTGTAAATAGAGGTCGACCTGGTGGAGCAGGCAAGGAAAGCTCCAGGCAAAGGAAGGGCATCTGCATTGACCTCAAAGCAATGAGTTAAGTGTCCTATGGTGAGGTCATGGTAATGACAATTAGAAAGAATCTATAGAGAATGACTATACTGGAAGAAATTAGAGAAGTGTTCACTATTTAACATCACAAGCAAGAGAATAGAAGAAGACATCTTTACTCCGTAAACTTGTGTGATTCTTAAAAACAGTAACTGTACTTACTTATCCTTGAGTTCATGTTGTCCAG
>NW_022105653.1:2600-4196 GCF_000313985.2 Echinops telfairi
ACACACCAAAAAAATTTTATGAACCTATCATTGATTACTTGAATTAAACTCAGATTATACAATTTGATAGCCTGTTGAATTATACTGTGACCATCAAAATACTAACAATCACATCTCAAGTTAGATTAAAAATGAAAATCTTGATGCATTGATAGAACATGAGCTAATTAGTTTCAAAATTATTTTACTTGTATCTTCAAAGCAATTTCTAGAACCAAAAATACATAAATGCCCCAGCCAGACCTACACATTTTTTTGTAGGATTGGTTTTATGTTTCTCAATTGCTACATTTTGTAAGGAAAGGCACCTCGACTGTGTTACAAATTCAGACTGTCAGCACTCTCTCTCAAGATCTCTGCATATAGTGTTGTATGAGTATTTTGAGACAGTATATTAAATCTAAAATAAAACTTGCTCCCTTCTTCTATCTCTTGATTCCCTTTTATAAAAACACATCCTTAAGAGTAATTTACTGACAAGATTAACCTTTTTAGGCTATGAAATTAGTTGCTACAAGTCATTTTGATATAATTTTTCAAGAAATTCACTTAGGCAGTTAAACTTCCGATCCTATATTTACCCAGAGTTTCTTCTAAGACTTTATTTTGCTGTATATAAATCAATAATAACTCCAGGAATGTAATTAAACTGGTTGAAAAATGAGATAAAATCATCAGTGATTACAAGCTCATCTGATACAGCATTTTACATGAGCAGATCAGAAATATGAAAGAGAACAATTTATGGAAGAGTTTCTCTCTCAAGCTTAGGATAAGTGACTATTTGGGGTGGTTTCCTGATGGTTCTGTTGCTGGTGTGTAGAAGACTGAATGTCTCCATTCACCACAGCATTTGGATTTAACAGTCAAGGTTAGTTGATTCAGTTACTTAAGCAGGTTACAAGTGACGCTAAACCACTGGTTCTGTTAGCACATATCACTATATCACACAGAGGAAAAACTAACAGAGTTCCAGATTACAAATGAAGGTGTTAGTTCATGGTAAACTGAGTTTGTGTGATGGATATGCTCAATTCTGTCACTGTCACTGCAAAAGTAACACAAAGTAAATATCCTGAAAACACAGATTTAATTTGTTTTCATTTCATTTCAAAATGTTTGGTTCTTGCTGAGTTAATCTTGACCAGTAATGTTGATTTTCAGAGTTGTAATAAACTTTTTTTAAAATAAATCCTTTTATTGGGGGCTCTTAGAACAATCCATACATCAATTGTATCAAGCACATTTATACATGTTGCCACCACCATATCCAAACATTTTCTTTCTACTTGAGCCCTTTGTATTAGCTCCTCTCTCTCTTTTTTTAAAATCATTTTATTGGGGGCTCTTACAACAATCCATATATCCATTGTGTGAAGGACATTTGTACATATGTTGCCATCATCATTCTCAAAACATTCGCTTTCTACTTGAGCCCTTGGTATCAGAACCTCATTCCCCCCCCCCTTGATAATTTATAAATTATTATTATTTTGTCATGACTTAAACTGTGATGTCTTCCTTCACCCACTATTCTGTTGTCTGTCACCCAGGGAGGAGGTAATATGTAGATTCTTGAAATTGGTTCCCCCTTTC
>NW_022105654.1:0-1104 GCF_000313985.2 Echinops telfairi
AAACACATGCAAAGATGCCAAATGCAGGACGACCGCAGGCCAGTGGGTAGAAAGTCTTTGGATCCAGTGGCGTCGTAAGCATCTCAGTGCTGGCAGGGATCTCTATATGTTTTCTCCAGGTCCAGGGTTTTGGTTGCATCAGAGTATGTCCATGTGGCTCCTCCAGCTCAGGGCACTAGCATAGTTCCATGTGTCTTGTCAGCTGCAATGTCTCCCAGGGAGCTAGCAGAGAGCGAGAGTCTCCTGCCTCCAAGGGGGAAATACCGGAGTACCCAGAATCCTCGGGAGAAGGCCATGCCCACACAGAGGCCTCCTTGGCTATGACCCGATTGACAGACTAGACTCCACCCCTTCACTCTTAATTCTCTCAAGTCCCAAATTGACACCAGATGGTGTAACTACCACAATACAACCCTAAAACAAACCTGTTACCGTCGAGTCTAATCCAACTCCTGGCCCCGCCATGGGTTAGCAGAGTAGATAGGAGTTCCACAAAGTTTCCTTGACTATAATCTTTACGAAAGCAGGTCTCTCGGATTTGCTTCCAAAGAGGTGTGCTGGATGGGTTCAAACCTCCGGCTTTTCAGTTCACAGCCAAGTATAAACCATGTGAACCCCCCAGGAACCTTTCATCACAGCAGAGAAGTATCGGATGGTCCCTCTGAAATAAAAAAAATGGTTTCTCATCTAGACAGCAATGATTTCCCATGAGTTCCTCTGGGGGCCACTGTGAGGTAAAAAGGGGAGTTATTTTCTCATGGTGCGGCCTGGATCTCCAAAGGGGAAAACCCAGGCCCAGAGAGGTAAGGCCACACGCAAATCAGAAACTGAGCTAAGAAAGTGCTTAGCCACTTACCTCTGTTTTCCTACACCCCATTCTTGTTACGTCATCGTTTTCAGCTCAAATGCTACCAGGAAGTCCCAGGAAAACAACGTCTGGTATCTATGCTCTCCATCCAGTTTCTGAAATGCTGTCAAAGCCTTATGAGGCCCCTCAGAAATGATCATATGCAGGAACTGACCACGTGTCATGTCTACTGTACAAATGGAGAGGCTGAAGCTCAGAGAAGAAACAGAGGTTGCCTGAGATCTTACAACCAGCTG
>NW_022105654.1:2871-4315 GCF_000313985.2 Echinops telfairi
GAAGAAAATGCTAGAAATCAGAAACACTGTCCTAGACATGAAGCATGTCTTTGATGGGCTCGTCCGTAGACGGGACACAGCCACGGAAAGAATCGGTGAGCCTGAAGAGACGTCAACAGAAACATCCCAAAGTGGAAAAGGAATGGGCAGGGGGAGGGGGGGGGGGAATCGGAAACATAAGATCCAAGAACTCTGAAACAATTACAAAAGAAATAACATCTACATAAAGGTGATACAAGAAGAAGAAAGAGAGACATGTGCCTGTATGAGGAACTCATCAAAGTGTCCCATTTTTCTCAAAACCAGTGAAAAACAGCTGACCAGCTGACCCACAGACCTGACCCAGACTGGACCGAGCCCTTCCACAATGGTGTGAGCCACTTTCTTGATATCAGTTAAGTGTCCATGTACATCAAGAGAACCCAGCCTCGCACAGCAGATTTGCTCGATACAACATACCATCTGATTACTGGACTCCTGCTTCCATGAATATTGACTATGGATAAAAGCAAAATGAAACCCTTGACTGCTTCACTTTGTTCTCTGCTTATCACGATGTTGTTCATTGTTCCGGTTGTGAGGACTTGGGTTTTCTTTACAGTGAGTTGTCATCCATATTAAAGGCTGCGGTCCTTGATTTTGCAAGTGAGTAGCTAAATTTGTTGGGTGTCTGAGTTGGGAGCCACATAAAATTATACCTTGATTAAGAAGAAATATCATTGAAATAGGATGTTATGGAGATTTATTAGATTCTAGGAGTAGACAGAAGGTTCAAACAAGCAATTACTGCTAGCAAAGAAAGAGAAATTTAAGAACAAATGGAATCGTGTGTGTGTGTGTGTGTGTGTGTGTGTGTGTACACATGAACTTCTCTCTGTGTGTTGTCATCATGTTCGTGTGTGTGTGTGTGTACACATGAACTTCTCTCTGTGTGTTGTCATCATGTTCAATCTACCTCACGTAGTAGAGAGTGTTTGCGAAGAGCTTCCAAATTTCACATCTCATAGCACCAGCCATGAAAGACAGATCAGTTCCTATGTGGGAAAAAAAAATTCATGGGCAGTGTCTGTGATGGTTAAAGTTATGTGTCAACATGGCTGGGCCAGGATTCTCAGTGGTTTGACAGTTATTTAATGATGCAGCTAGTCTCTATTTTGTCATATAATGTAATGAACTCCGTGTTGTGGCCTTGTATGAACAGCCAATAAGCTGTAAGGGCAGGTTCCTCAGGAATGGAGCCTGCACAAAATATACATGGACATTCTGGCAAAGCTCACTGAGTTTTGCTTTCTCTGGATCCTGCCTCTGGCTCCCCATTTGGCCTCTGGTTCTTAAGACTTGAGCCAATGGCCTGCATCTGACCTGCTGATCTTGGGTTCATCAGCCCCTGCAGCTACGTGAGCCAGAAGCTTCCAGCCTAATGCCTAGCCCACAGACTTGGGAC
>NW_022105655.1:0-1282 GCF_000313985.2 Echinops telfairi
GCCTTCTATGAATCCACCCTACTTTTGTGACTGCTCTGATCAGTAGACTATGTTCTTGTTAGGTGCTATGCAGTCAGTCCCAGCTCAGCGACTATGAATAACAGAATGACACAGTGCCCTGGCCTATGCAAACCGCACAATTGCTACCTTAGCCCATTGATGCAGCCACTGTGCGGATGTGTTTTTATAAGGTCTTCTTCCTTTTTGCTGCCCCCGCTGTGAAGACATAAACAACACCCTCGGCGGGGCTGAGCACTAGTGCCCTGCTCCCCCAATGCCCTTGTCGGTTTTTTTTTTCTTTCTCTTTCTCCTCCCTATTGGTCCTGAAGGACATGGGAAAGGTGACAAAGATGTCGTTCACCCCTGATACTGTTTCTCTTGATTTTTTGTGGTAGGTGCTGATGGCTGGTTTTTGTGCAGCATCGGGGCTCAGCTCTACCTGATGCGTAGGATTCTAGGTTATATAAGAGGGTGGGTTGCTCTTTCGGTGAGAGGAGCAGGGTCAGATAGGAGCTGGAAATGGTACTGTGTGGAGGTGAGGAGGGAGTGAAAATTGGGTGGGTAAGACAAACAGGAGACAGTTGCGCCATAGTAGGTTTTAAGTGAGCATTAATCATAGGAAGCCTTCCTGTGAAATGTAGTAATTTTTGATGAGTGGAAGAGAGGATTGTAAGCGGTGTGTTATTACTTGGTGGGTTATGAGAGAATGCGGCTTACTGAAGTGCGGGGAGCAGGATCGTGAGGTAGTAATGGTGGCTGGTACAGGTGAGGGGAATATTAAGAATCCAGAGTTATTTATGGACCTGTATTTAATATAAGGGAACGTGCAGCCAGTATGTTATTGTACTTATAGCAGAAGGGCCTTATTTTGGTGGAACGCTGTTTCCCTGTTCTCAAGGACAGGAAGTCTCCAGCTGTCCGTGGCGCTCCCCTGGGGTTCCGCACCGCTCAGCATTGTCCGCCCCCACTCCCAGGTCACAGGGGGGAAATAGGCTAGAAGAGGGTAGAAGCTTCCTATTTTTCCTTTTTCCTAAAAAGGGTTTTTTGTTGTTTTCCTTATCTCAAATCTCTTTCTTCTTCATAAAAAGGTAGTAATTAGTTTCTCCATTTTTTTAAAGGATGAAGTTGGGGTCCGGATCAGAATTGCATTGTATTTATAGATTGCTTTTGGTAGTATTGACATTTTCACAGTACTAAGCCTTCTTGTCCATGAACATGAAGCAGTCTTTCATTTATCTAGTTCTCTTATGATTTCTCTCAGTAGTGCTCTATTGTTTTCTCA
>NW_022105655.1:3399-4256 GCF_000313985.2 Echinops telfairi
ATTGTCATAAATATTTACATTCTCAGAAACCCATAGAAGCAGTTCTACCATCCTATAGGGTTGCTATGAATTGAAATTGGCAGGTATTTGGTTTATCTTTTCAGTGTTTTTAAATTGTTTTTTGGAATTGCATCAGATTCTTTCTCTCAGTTTCTATTACTTTGCTGAGATATTGAATCCATCTTACATGTTGCCCACATTTTCCATTCAAGTTGTTAGCCTAATAATCATAGCTATTTTAAAAATATGTTAAGTAATTCTAATACCTTTATTATATCCGAGTCTTGTTTAGATGATAAGAAACAAAGCTATCTGGTTCACTTGATAAGAAACAAGGCTATTTTCCAATTGATAAAGATGATCTTTTTACAAACTGTGTCTCATGTTGCACAGTGGAAACAGATGAATAGATGTTTAACTATCAGTGAACACCCCTTACCTTCTGTTAGACCTTTAGTAGAGGGGTTTGAGTTAATCTAAGGAGGGGTTGAGGGGGTTGAGTTAATCTAAGGAGTAGTTCGGTTGGATTTGAAATTTAGTACGTACTGCTTTTTCATTCTTAGCGTGACATACATTTCCATTTCCTCTACAATATCTTCTATTTAGTGGGGGCTGGTTTGCTTGTGCATATTTCCCTCTGTCTGCTCAGTGCCTCTCTTTCCGGTTCCTGCTTATTGCTTTCTAGAGACGTCCGTGCAGTTTCCACCAGCATGTGCAGTTCAAGGGTCAAATCACTATCTGAGCACCCTTTCCAAAGCACAGTGATTCCTTCATTTACATCTTCTTGAAATCTCCTTGATTTCTGGAGTCTCTTGTTATTTTTGTCATTGAGTAGGTCTTAATCTTATTCTCAGTGC
>NW_022105656.1:0-1205 GCF_000313985.2 Echinops telfairi
AGCTTGCAATAAAGAAAAATAGATGACATAACCTTTGAGAAGATGCTCATCCACATTCAAAATAAAAGTATGAGCATGGAAATGCAAATTAAAACGCCATAGAACTCTAATTTGTTTTACTTATTGGATTGTCAGACAAGGCGACGAATGCATTTTTGGGGGGTGCAAATGTAAAGTAACTGTCACATTGACATGTTCCTAGTGAGCGTGTGAATTAGCAATGTCTCTGTAGATGGCAATTCATCAATATCTACAAAGACTACTTCAAAGCTCTCCAAACTAAATCTCCATTTGTGGAGTTCATTAAACAATTATAACATGAATACACATTACTTAATTATGGATTGTCACTTTTTAAATGTAGGACATTGAAGAGAAAGACATTCAGTTTGCATTTTATTATGTCCATTTACTCTCCTGCATATCCAGTTTCCCTGAGTTCCTAATTCCCTAGCTCAATGTTTTCAGCATAGGAGTGGAGCAGTTAATAAAATAAAGTACGGTTTGATGACCCCTGGTAAGTGTGGCAACTTATGACCCTATCTGTATCTCAAGCAACTCGAATGATTTTTTTAGTTTGGAAATATTTTAAATTTACAGATTTACTGTAAAAATGAAAATAATTCATACAGTTTAAATCAACTCACAAACAAAGAACAGATATGTCCATAAAGCTTGTATTTGGCATATATAAAAGAGCTCGCAAGGTGACAACCAATAGTTGGCAATGGATAAATTTAAGGTTGAGGGTAATGGAGAGAGGAACACGTTAATGGATTCTTTTTGCTTTTGTACACCAATATTGATGAGAGGATTGAATATTTCCATGTATCACATAGGTTTTAAACCTAAGAAAAATTGAGAGTGGAGTAAAAAAGAATTTAGTTGTATTTTCCACTTCTGGTATGATGATCTTGGAGGTGATGGGGAGGTGGGGAGCTGCGTCACACCAGTGTAGTTTGCTTCCACAATAGGTCGACAGTTCTACAAATGTAGGAATTTTGTCTGTCTAGACCATGCATGTATCTCTAAGAATTCCAATAGGCTCAACTCACAAGAAAAGCATATATAAATATTTATTGAACTTAATTGTATATTTAAATATCCAGTGTGATCTAGTCCAATTACCTTAAAATACAGAAAAAGAAACTGACTCTAATGCTGTGATACCTGGCCAATGATGTCACAATGAACTCTTTAGCAAT
>NW_022105656.1:2923-4280 GCF_000313985.2 Echinops telfairi
TGCCAGGGGCCATGACCAGATGCATGACAACTGCTACGTCGGCTTAGTTTCACTGTTTTATCTGAGGTCCCCTGGAGTCAGCACGCTGTGGTAAGTGAGATATCCGGCTATGTGATTCATCTTGTCTTTTCTTTCTTTCCCAAATGCAAAAAGGAAACGTGTGGAGGATCACATTCATTGTGAGGTCCCGAACTGGGGAGTCTCCTCAATCACACTGAGGAAGGAGTGTGTGCACGAGATACTTTTAGCAGAGAGCTATGATCGTGAAGGGATGTCCATATTCTCACTCTAAGCTAAAGGTCTAGAACAGACAGTTCTCTGTGAAGAATTACTCTAATTTCTTGATAGCATATACCATTCTGAGATGCGAAAGTCAGAGACATGATGCAAGGTCCTAGAAAAAAGAAAAAATGTTATTTGATAATGAAAAATCAAGGGAGGGGGAGAATCATATTAAAGGAACTGGGATACAAAAATAAATTAGAATGACACACAATTAATAGCTTTGATTGACTATCATTAGAAATAAGATTATTTGTTTATAGTTGAACCATTTGCCTGAAGAAAATGGCAGTTGCTAAGAGTATTAACATGTTGAGCAGAAAAAACAAAGTAAATCATCCTCAGCTATTCAAATAATAATAATCATCATCCAAGGTTATAGACTGTGTATGGGTATCTTATTTATTCTTTTATGTCTTTATTATTGGGTTTTCCTTTGGTTTCTCTTTTGCTACCTTTGCACAGGTAGAGGATTAAGAAAATTTCTTATCGTTGTGCTGCATGACACGAGAATCCCAAACATTAGTAGGAGAAAGAAGCGGATAAACATAACAAGTAGCACGTGCTTCTTCGCAAGCAGCTTCTTTCTCATTTTTCCTGCAGGCCCACTATCAACGCTTCCTCCAAACCCTTGATCCTCACAAAAGGGGGGGGCCCAGCCATATTTGCAGTGACAGTTATTTTTATTATTGCAAATCCCTCGGTTATTGCACCTCTCAGGCAAACACTCAAAATGTAGGGTTGTGATTTTTACACATTCTCTGTTCATACATATCAAATTCTTACCACAGGAAGTGCCATCCCTCACCATGCCCAAATCTGGCAATCCACTGGCTAACATGGAGGCATGGTACTCTATGCCCCAGCACAGGAAATTTTCCTTCCACAGATGAGTGGAAATCAGAGTAGTGTGATCCAGCATGTCAGGGATAACTTTGACGTTAACGCACTGCAACCTTCCACATAGTACATTTTCAGGTTTACACCTTCGGTAGCCTGTGCCCCGGAATCCACAATTTCCAAATCGATCACCCAGTAAATTCAGGGCTTCGTAGCACTGACGAGGAGCATTCAT
>NW_022105657.1:0-754 GCF_000313985.2 Echinops telfairi
GACCCTTTAATACAGTTCCTCATATTGTGGTGACCCCCAACCCTAAAATTATTTTGCTATAGTTATGAATCAGGTGACCCCTGGAAAGAGCCTTTTGACACCCAAAGGGGTCACGACCTACAGGTTGAGAGCCTATGGTCTAGAGCCAACTGATAGGAGAATAATATTGGTATGACATGCGGAAGAGATGCTATACAGATTCACTAGTAGAGACTTTGAAACAGTGCAGTATTTAAGCAGTTAAACTAACCTCATGCATTAACTGAGTCAAGGGTGACTTATGAGGAGAGGAAACAAAGCAGAAATACATAGAGAGCTGGATAAAACCTGTAACTTGTAGCCAAAATAGCTGAGAAATCAATGCACATGGCCATAGGCTTCTTCCCTCCCTCCCTCCCTCCCACCCGCTCACTCTCCCTTCTTTCCTTCCTTTCTTCCTTCATATGTCCCAAAGCATTGACTACAGTTTTAAATTGACAGTGATTCCATGATAAGTACTCAATGAAATGACTTTGCAAATTGGATAGAGCCAAGAATAAAACCCAAGCCTTCTGACTACTTAAAGTGGTTAATGGAAGGTAGAAGTAAATTAGTGTTGTGGTCTTCCAGGTGTCTCTAAGTAACAGGACACTATGAACCATACAGTAGGATTGGGCCTAGTTAGAATACACCAACAATGAAGACCATTAAGTCTAGTGAGAAAAACCAATAAGTAAGGACACACACACACACACACACACACACACACACACAC
>NW_022105657.1:2146-4309 GCF_000313985.2 Echinops telfairi
AATTTGGATTATTAGATCTCATCCCAGACATATTGAATCAGGATCTCTGAAAGTGAGAATAAGGTATCTGCATTTTCACAAGTTTACAAGTAAATCCTGTGCTCTATATAGTTTTGAAGCATTAGTCTAAGGCATAGGTTCCTAAACTTATTTGGCCTACCACCTCCTCTTCAGGAAAAAAAAAAATTGCTCAGGGCTCCCCTGGTAAGGAAAATCTTCTGTATCACAGCCTACACTTCAAGATAAAGTGGAGGTGTCTTCTTTTACAGCTTCTCCCCACTTCCCCCATCTTTATAGCTCATGTGCACCTTGGTTTCCCCCACCCCGCCCATCTGAGTGATATCCATTTGGGAAATTGGTCTAAGGACAGAGTGACTTCGTTAATTTTCCCCAGAAGCAAGCAATGAGGTTCAATTTTTGTTTTAGCTGTAAGAATGGATTCCTCAGTTCTCTCAGCCCTCTATGGGTTTTTAAAAAAGTTTTATTGGCTCACAATCCACGTATCATGCAATTCAATAGTTCAATCATATCAAGAAGAATTTTACAATCATTACCATAGTCAATTTTAGAATGTTTTCTTCCTTCTTGTACTTATTGTGATTAGCTTTCCATTTCCCCACAACCTTCCCTGCCATACCCCCCATAAACCATGAATCCAGTTTTTGTCCCTATAGATTCACCAATCCTGGATTTCATACCCCCAAAACATGCAAACAACAAAGGAACAAAAAAGCTAGCAATAATAGCAAAATAAAATCGAGAAAAACCTCAATTGAACAGAAAGCAAGAAATATTAAAAATGAAAACAATTTTACAAGGGATCAAAAGGGATATTAACTGATAAAGAGTTACATTTTAACCTAACTACATCTGCCATAATTCACTTTTCAATGCACTCTGTGGGATAGCAAGGCTATTCACATCCCTGGCCTATGGATGGAATTCATGAGAGGCTTAATCCATGTGTATTTCTCCTTCGCTTTTTAAAAAAAACTGAAACAAGTTTTGAATAGGTCAAAAGGAACACAAAGTATTGCATTTTAACCTAACCAGATCTACTATAATTGTATCTTCAATGCTCTCTGTCTGATACGGCTATTCACATCAACTATGGTCAGAGGCTATTCACTGGGAGCTTAATCTACGTGTGGACCCTGCAAATGGATTTTGATCTTCTACTGTTCTCCGTAGCCACCTGCGAACCCAGTGTTCACAAGTTAAGCTTTGGATTATATTATCCACAATCCTTGGATCACAGTGTGGTGCGCTTCTTTCACGTGGACTTAGTTGACACCTCGCTTAGATGGCTGCCTTTTTGATGACACGTTTTTAAGACGCAGGGCGTTAATATTTCTGACAGCAGGGCAACATCTATTTTCTTCACCACACGTTGCCTTTATCTTCATTGAAGCCCTCTATGGTTTTGAAATCTCCCTAAATGAAATGGACACATTTTACCTAACTCTCACATATTACAATTGGCATTACTTTGTCTACAATGGTTTCATTTTTGAAAATTAAGTTAACCCTTTCACTAAGTGCTTTTATCAGTGGATTGATTTCTTGTTAAATGGTATAGTGAGTAACCACAAGGTCAAAGGTGAGACTACCAGTTGCTCCAGAGAAGAAAAACAAGGCTTTCTCTTCATGCGCAGGGTTATGCTCTTGGAACCTCTTAGGGACAGTTCTACCCGGTCTTAGAGGGTCACTGTGAATCAGAAGCAACTGGCTGTGATTTTAAAATTTTTAATTTGGTTTAATTTTTTCTCTTTGATATCTGTACATTAATCATTTGTAGCCCATTGGGCTTCTTTTAAAGCAGATGGATCTTATTTCAGTTAAAACATAATAAACTTCCAAGAAGTGCATGTCCAATTGATAATAAATTTATTTAACAGACAATGTAAATGCATTTTCTTCTTGAAAGCAATACATACAGCCTACAAAAAGATGTAATTTAAAATTTAAATTGTAATTGGTTAAATATAAATGTAACAAATATAGACTAGCACATAGACAATTAAAATTATAATGTGTAGGTAGAAGGAATGGAGTATTAGTATAAATAGTGGACCACACATTTTTTTTCATTTAATTTAAGGGTATATTCATTTATGGCCTCTAGCTCAGAATTTTGTTAGCTTTATTTTTTTAAAAATTCAG
>NW_022105658.1:0-1008 GCF_000313985.2 Echinops telfairi
ACGACCTAAACCCTCTGGTATTGAGTTGATTCTGACTGCTAGTAGCTGTATAAGACAGAGTTGAACTTTCCCTGTGTGTCTCAGAGACATTTAATCTCTACCAAAGTAGATAGCCTCATTTTTGAACCGTGGAGCCACTGATTAGTTTGAACCCACAACTTTCTGGTTAGAAGCTCCATGAATAACCCACTAGCCTGCCAGACTTTTTGATTTTCTACTGGGAGGAGGTAACACACACCCCAAAATGTTTCTTATTACTGGATAACCTAGTACGTTGATATTGCTCACGAAATGACACTTGTTTTCCAGCATGTTTCACGAAAGCATCAATTAAGTACTTAAAATGTGGAATCTGAAAATTTAGATGCGTTGATAGGAAATGAAAAATAGAAGAAACATATATTTAGAATTATGTACATTCCATATCACTGATCAAGTTAACCTGTATGAAATTCTATAATGTGTTATATACAATGATCGTTACATATTGTACTAATACAGTAAAAACAAATGTTTGAAAAATTATATGCATTTCTAAGTAAATCACAGGAAAATATTTTTGATAGATTTTTGAGTTACTTTCTGTGATTTTTATTTGATCCAGAACAACTATATTTTGTTTTTTCATCATCGAGTATATTATACGTCTTAATTATGTCTGAGAAGAGATCATTAATTACAATTATCAATAGTTTCATACACTAATATGGAAAATAAAGCATTGTAATTATGATTCTTGTTCATGTTGTAAAAATCTCCAGCCTGAATCATACAACCAGGGAGGCCATTTATAATTTTCAAAATAATTTTAAATAAATGAGGCCAAATCATGCTTAGGTTTGTATGCCATAAAATCTTCACATGCTCCTCAAGTGCTTCCCAGCGCTCGGTCACGTTTCAAGAGGTAAAAGCCGAGACCACAGCAGCACCAAAAGGATAATCAATATGTCTGAGTTGGGACGGTGGGGCATTCCATTCTAAATTGATGCTTTTATAATTCTCAAACAC
>NW_022105658.1:2565-4254 GCF_000313985.2 Echinops telfairi
GGCTCCACAATCAACAACCATAGAAGTAGCAGTTGAGAAATTAAATGATGAGTAGATCTGTCGTAAGAAACCTCTTTCAAGTGTGAGAAAGCAAAGATGTCCAAAAGTGTTGAATGCTATTATGCACACAATGAAGCCATATGGATGATCAACAAGTTGTCATAGAGATGAGCACAATAAAATGAACTGTGTATTTACATGTCGTGTCATCATATAGAATAAACAGGAAGCAAATTGACTATCTATGGGAAGAGACAATGGAGACATTCAATATCATAAATCAAAACAAGGTCAGGTGCTGACTGTGGAATTGACTAAAAATTGCTCTTTTGCATGTTCAGGGTGAAACTGAAGAAAATTAAAGCAAGTACATGAAAGCCAAATACAATCTAGACCACACCGATTGAGTTTAGCAAAAATCTGAAGACCACTCACTGAACACTAATAACATGGACCTGATGAACTGTGGGGTGACATCAGGAACATCACACACGAAGAAAGCAGAGGTCATGAAACATACAAAAAGGAAAGAAAAGACAAAAATGGATGTGAGATTTGGAATTAGAAAGCCCAAAAGGAGGAATATGTTCAGAATAACCCACACTAGAAGAACTGAATCAAAAACATTCAATTCTCAGGTTATGATATTCAAAGAGTCTCTGGATAAAATTTTGAATTGTGCCAGAAGCAACAAGATGATGGGAGGCATGCACAAAGTCATTGTACCAATTGAACTGATACACATAACAACCATTTCAAGAGGCAGCATAGGATCAAGATCTAATGACACAGAGGGAAGAAGTTCATATGCCCTGAAAGCATCAGTCCAAAACAAAGCTCCAGGAATTGATGGAATACCAATTGAAATGTGGCAAGAAGCTGATGAAAAGTGGGAAGCACCCCATAGTTTGTGCCCAGAAATTTGGAAGATAACTACCTAACCAACCAAATGGAACAGGTCCATAAATGTCCTCATTCTAAAGAAAGAGTACCCAGAAAATTCATTGTCTTAGTCTGGGTATATTAGAGAAACCAATCCACAGAAACTCATATGGATAAGAGAGAGTATTATATAAAGGGTAAGTGCACATCAAGAAAACATCCCAACCCAGTGCTGAGGTAGTTAGTTTATTGTGCCAACCTGGCATATGTGGGGTTAATTGAAGGGCAGATGGATAAATGGCTCAGTGAGCCTTGCCTTTCTAGCTCTCGGGTCTTTTGTTTTCTGGTTGTCAGACCAGGGTGCAGCTGCCTTAGCCAGTCCCCTGCTTCAGCTGGCCAAGCTCACTTCCTGCAAGACATCCCTCAAAAAGGCCACATGGACCTACCCTGATGCAGCCCTGGGTGCTGGAGCAGCCGTGTGGTGACCCATGCCAGTGTTGAGATACTTTCACTGATTCAGCTTTCCTCCTGCAGTTGGCGTCATAGTGTGTGTTGTGAGATGGAGGAGGACTTTGTGGATTGGTGATGGACATATGGGTTAATATTGGACTTGTGGGGCTGGGCAGCACTGGGTTGGGATGTTTACTTGATGTACACTTACCCTTTATATAAAGCTCTCTCATCCATATTAGCTTCTGTGGGTTTGTTTCTCTTATGTACTTAGACTAACACACTCATTAATATTATATGGTATACTATCACAGAAGTAAAATCTTGCTGAAGGTAATTCAAAATTGCTACAGTAGC
>NW_022105659.1:0-1336 GCF_000313985.2 Echinops telfairi
AGACCCTTGGGGAACTTTATCCACCAGTAGACACATAAGACTGACCTTCATGGTCATGAGGTTTTTATTTATGTGAAATTTGGGAGATGTTGTTCAAGCTCTATTATAAACAGATATGTCTAGTTCTCTATTTTTGAATCCTTGCCCCAAATGAAATTCATTCCACATGTCCCTTTCCATGTTCCCCTCAAGTTGCTTGTGAAGCTGAGAATGTCGGAAACATCTACCACCAGCTTGGGAGGCAGGAGATCAGTCCCACTCAACAACTCCAATGCTTTGGAAGATGACCTCCCCACTGTGGAGCTGCACGGTCTGGTGCCCCGAGGTGTCAGCCTGCAAGGTATGTGGCAGCACCTAGTCCAGGCACATATCTGGCCCTGGTCCTGGGGTGAACATCCGTTGCTTCCAGTGAGCTTTTGTGAATTGCACTCCTTCCATTTCTGGTGTTACAGAAGGCCAAACCAGTTGCCATCAAATTGCCCCTGACTTACAGAGACCCTATCAGAGTAGAACTATGCTCCTTCTGGGTTTCAATGGCTGACTTTGGGGAAGCAGTATTTATTCTATGGTGCCTTAGATAGAAAAAAATCTATCAAATTTCTGGTTAGCATTTGGTTGTGTCTACCATTTGCACCCAGGAATTCCTGTATTAAAGAAAGGCCTCCAAAATCTTCTTTGGAATGTCACAAGCATCCGAGACCTGGATTCACATTCCAGGTTTGCCATTTAGTGGACATGTCATCTTAGGGGAATATCTTTTTCTCCTTCTCATTGATTTCATCCACAGCACAAGTGCATTGAATGAGTTGTGAAGCCTCTTTCAGACATACGGTTCTATGTTTTGAAGATTTTTCTTTAGCTGAATTTTTAGAGCTGGGGGTGTCTACACTTCTAAGATATTGTGGTTGTCTGGATTATCTGGCTTGCTCCTCCTTCCTTTTTCCTCCTCCCCCCCCCCCCATCTATTGTTGTGCATTTCAGAATTGGTGAGAAGAGCCAGACTCTGGGCAGTTGCGGAGATGGAAGCTACTAGTTCTCTCCAAGCTGCCTGGTAAGCAGGTGAGGCAACCTGGTTCTCCTACCCTGGCCACTGCCTCTGCCTGTGGGACATGATCTCGTCTGCTCAGCCCATCAGCTGTGCTAGAGCACAGGTGCCAGTGGTGGTTTGATGACATAGACACTGGTCCCTTGAGCCTCTGCGGGGACATGCAGACTTGCCTTCTGGAGAGGAATCCAGCTAATTGAATACAGAAAACTACGTGGGTACCAGGTGACCCTGCAGCAACTCTGTGCTGTGTCTAGCAAAAGGAAAACATCCCATTGCTGGATTTGAGCA
>NW_022105659.1:2856-4252 GCF_000313985.2 Echinops telfairi
CGGTGGACAATATTTCATTGACCTCACCTTGTCTTTTAAGGGAATGTTGAATGTAACTGATTTCTTGTCGACAATTTGCAATAGCCGTCTTGGCTTTTTCAAGGGAGGATGTTAGTAATCCAGACAAATCATGCATAGTCTTTTGTAAATTTAACATTTCACCTTTAATGTGTTCCAGATTTGGCTGCTTAATTTTTATATCTTGGATTTCTGCCTCTTGGGCAGCATCCCATGCTAAATCTGCAATGCCAAAAAGTGCCCCTACAGTCAAGCTTAGAGATAGGAGTTTTCTAGATCCCCCTGGTAGTGATTGTCTGGGGATTTCAGGTAGTTGAACATTATTAGAATGTGGTGAACACGAGGGGATATAATTTATTATCTTGAACTCCTCAATGTTGAATGTATATTGAATCCTAATCAACTCAGGTTTGACATATATCAGCTTGGGCTGGTCAAAGATAGACAGGGAAGCTGGTGCTGTAGACGTTGAGGGTGGTGGGTTTGTAATGTTCAGTTATCAGACAATGGGTTTGATTAAAACAGCCTCAATGTATTCTACATGGTCCAATGCTGTTGCTGGCTACATAGCATGTGTCCCATGAAATTGGTATAATCCAGATGGGTAAAATCAGTTCCCTCTCTCCAAGTCTAGTATGCTTAATTGTCCAGATTTCATTCATCCATTGCAATACATCATATAATAACAGTGGGATATTTATATTATCATTAATCTTAAGTCTTTTAAAATTGGTTTCAAAACTCCAATTATTCCACCATTGATATGTTTGGTGTTTTAATTTGGAGCCATCATAAGACAAGTCAATCTTGGGATCTTCACTATGACAGTGTAAGTTTGGGTATTTTCTATAGGTAGATGCCAACTTGCTGTTCAATATAAGAGGGGTGGAATGAATTTCCTCAAAGGTTGCTCCACATATAAAGTTCCAATTGTGAACCTGACTACTAGAGGCACGATTTTTATATATTATACTATTCTGGCATTTATGGGATGGTGATTTGGAGACTACATCTATTAGGCCTACAAAAAATGAGGGTTGACTATTCTCATCCTTTATTTCGAGTACCTTAATTTTTTCTTTTAAATTTTCCCTATCTTCCTCAGTGAGCATAATATAAAGCTGATAACCAGACTGGGTTCCTTCTGATAATATTTCTATATTTGCTCTGGATAATGTATATCCGGCTATTGTATTATCCAGTTCCCAGGTATAATTTTTGTTCCATTTTTCCTCCCAATTGTTTAGGTCACCATAAGCTATATACCTAGCAATTATCTCTACGGGATATCTTGGGGGTTTCCAATTTTTAGGCAAAGGGGGTGTTTACAGAAACTATTACCACTTATTATAATGCCTTTCTATCAGTTAAATTTTAT
>NW_022105660.1:0-1341 GCF_000313985.2 Echinops telfairi
TCATGTAGTTGTTTTTATATCCAGAAATGACAAAAATCCCTATTCCTGTAGGACGAAAATTATATCTCCATTGCAATGTTGCTATTTCACCATCATGATGTTGATAGGATTCCTCTCGCTGCAACTGAGTCGATTTTAACTCACAGAGACCCTGTAGGACAGAGTAGAACTTCCCTTTTGTGTTTCCAAGTCGTAGGATGAGTCTCGTGGATAAATTCCCAGGCAAGTAGGTTGTTCAGCCCACCTATTTTCACCTATTGCGGCTCATAGTGATCCTACGGGACAAGGTAGAACTGCCCCCTAGGGTTTCTAAGGCTGTAATGTTTATGAAATACATTGCTACATCTTCTTCCCATGGAGGGACTAGTCAACTTTCTCCTATGGAGCCACTAACCTTGTGGTTAGTGATTTGGCTGTTCAGTAGGTCTCTGTTTTTCTTGACTTTATGCATATTAAACTACCACGGTAGCCTCCCTGAGAGACAAACATTGTTCCAAAATCTTTGCTTTGGGGGAAAATATCCAAAGAGTGCTCTGCAGTCGTGCTCACACTAGATAGCTAAGAATGTGAGTTCTGGGGTCAGAACTAAGTGAGTTCAAGTCCTGACTCTGTCCTCACTAGATTCCCTCTGATACTGACCTGTCAAACTGTGGTGAATTGTATGCTGTTATGATGCTAAAAGCTGCACATTGGTGTTTCAAATATCAATAGGGACACCCATGGTTCAGGTTTCAGTTGAGCATCTACACTAAGACAGACTAGGAAGAAAGGCCTGGTGGTCTATTTCTAAGTATTAACCAATTAAAATCTTGTAGATCACAATAGAATATTACCCTAGATAGTGGTAGAAGATGAACCCCTAGTTGGAAGATCTTCCAAAAGCACAGTGGTTGTAATAACGGACTAAAGCATACCAATGGTCTTGAACACAGGACCAAGAAATATTGTACACGGGGCTGCCATGAATCAGACCTAACTCAACAGAAACTAGCAACAAGAATAACAACAGTGATGATCTCATAGGATTGTTTTGAGGATGAAATGAGATGTTGTCTTTGAAGCATTCTGTCACATGTCTGGCACTCAGCAAATGCTTAATAGGTAAGAGTCATTATTATTCACGAGTGTGGAGTACAGCCCATCAGAGAACTAATCACGCTGGTTCAGTGATGTTCTGCTCTCATCCATCAGCTGAGGCCTCAGAGTTCCATTTAGAGGAATGATACCAACTGGAGGCAGGTGCAGCTGAAAGCACGGAGAAGTCTTAGACTCTAAGACTTAGAGTATTGACATTATCTAGGCAGGGGGTAACGGTGGTTTGAGTAAAGATAATGATGGCTT
>NW_022105660.1:2763-4311 GCF_000313985.2 Echinops telfairi
CTGCTTTTCTAGTCAATAATCTGGTTGTTTTCACTTCTGCCCCATAACTCCAGTTGATCAACGTTGGAACACTGGATTGAATGAACTCAAGGGTAGCTAGTCAGAGACTACTAGCTCTTATTGCCAGGAGATAGAACAGCATTGAAGCAGTATGTACACAAACATACACATGCATGTTCTTTACATGTTGTAGAGGATAATGAAGATGCTGGGATTTAAGGCTATGAGCCAGTGCTACTATTCCCCATACTGATTCTTCTCTTAAGTGAGGATGCTCTAATTTCATTGAGTGAGGCATTAATGAGACAGTGGTAGAATTCCCACCTCTGATTCAGGAGAGTAGGGTTTGATCCTGGCCTGTGCACTTCATGTACAGCCACCATCCCTCTCTCAATGGAGGGTTGTGTTGCTATGATGATCAACAGCTCTCAGCAGGGCTCTCGGACTTAGGCAGACTGGGAAGAAAGGCCTAGAGATCTACTTCTGAAAATCAACCAGTCAATACCCTGTGGGTCAAAGTTGTTCAAGCTATACTGACTATGGGTGCGACAGGATTAGACATCATTCCATTCGATTGGGAATAGGGTTGCCTTGAATTAGGAGCCAAACCAAGGAATTTCCTTGAAGTCATGAAGCACCTCCATTGCTTTTATTTTTTCACCCAAAGGATGGTACACGTTGGTATATTGGTTACATAGAAATAAACTGGATTCTGAGTTTCCTCCCTATGGAAGTTTATAGGGAGCCAGTACTCCACCATTTTTATTGCTTCATCAATGTTAAAGATAATTTCAAAAAGGAACCTTTGAAGGACAGAGAGGTTGGCATTACTTTGAAGAAGTATAAGGGCATGATATTTAGGCTCATGCCCGGAGGTCTGTTTCCCAGAAGGTGGTTTCATGTCTAACACACAGAGAGACAATTGTGTCATGGCAAAGGCATTGTTATGCTTCTCAGGAGAGAGCCTGGCCAACATACAAAGGCCTGTCCAGCTTAAATGAAAGTTTGCTTGGCCAGAAACCAAAGTTCCCCATCATTAATCAATGTCTGCTCCCTACCAGGCTGAAAATACACGCCAAACTCCACTCACTGCTGTCAAGTCAATTCTCACTCATGTGGACCCTAAGAAGACAGAACAGACCTGCCTCGCGGGATTCCCAAAGCGGTAACCCTTTACAGTAGCCGTTTGCCACATCTTCCTCCCAAGGAGTGAATGGTGGGTTGGAACCGCCAAGCACTTAACCACTGTGCCACCATGGCTTTGAGAAGAGACACGTCAAGATGTTCCAAGAAAACACTAATGAAAATAAATTATCCTCAGGGAGCAAGTTGAAGAGGGGGTTAGGGGATAGAAAATGAGAGGCTATGATTGCTAATGGCTTCATCCAAAGCAAGCAGTGATTTTTTGAAAAAAATAAAATAGAAAGACTGTGGTCATGTCATTGTTACTTCCCGGTTCCTCCTGAGCTGGACTTCAACCAGCGAGCCCTTGTTTTCAGGCTATTCTAGAGGAGGCAAGACGTGATTGCAACTGATGTGCATTGATTA
>NW_022105661.1:0-1461 GCF_000313985.2 Echinops telfairi
TCATAAAAATCAAAGGACAGACCAGGAACTATGTATAGCTTCTCTGTCTCTCTCTGTTTCTCTATCTCTCTGTCTGTCTCTGTCTCTCTCTCTCTGTCTCTCTCTCTCTTTCTTTTTTACTTTTTGGCTTCTTTTGTTCTCTAGTCCTGTCTTTGTAGTTTCTGTTATGCCTATCTATAGAAGATAGGCATGAGAAGCAAATCCGAGGAGAAAGCAATGGGACCAATGGTTTGGGAGAGACCTGGGGGAAGAGGAAGTGGGGGAAAGGTAGTGGTGAGAAAATAAAGTCATGGATAAGGGAATAACTAGGGATCTAAAAATTGCGGGAGAGAGGGATACAGAATTCCTGGAGGGGCCAGAACAGTAATCTAGCTGAAAGGAACTACAGAGAGGCAAATGAGGGATGAGCATGATAGTGGGGTAGAAGGAAGGTAAAAGTAACTAGAGGAGAGAACTTAGGAAGCCAAATTATTTATAGAGGTACAATCATAGATGTGTACATATGTAAATATATTAACACATAAAAACTAGATCCTTAACCTTTCCTGCCCCTACTATTACGATCTCAGTCCTACCTTGCAAATCCAGCTAGTCTGGTGTACATATATTGGTATAGATGAGAACTTTGAATGTACAGAATTCATAGACAAACCCATCAGAAAGAGTAATGAGAGTAACGACTTCAGGATGGTAGGGGGAAGGGAAGGGAGGGAAGAGAAGGAAGGGGTGATGGTGAAATAATCCACCTCAAGGCTGACGAATATGAGGAGTAAAAATGAAGGGATAGACGGAGCAGTGTGAGATATGTAGAAATAACAATACATAATATATTAAGAGTTCGTAAGTGTTGCAGGGTGGAGGAGGGAGAGAAAAAAGGGGGACTGGTATCAAGGGGCTCTAGAAGAAAGATAACATTTTGAAATTGTTGATGGCAATATTTGTACATATCCACTTTATATAGTGGATGTATGGACTATTATAGGTAAGATCACCCCTATAAAGTGATCTTAAAATTTCAAAAGGTGGGTTGCATTAGGTAAATCTGCGTCACAAAGCTTCTTCAGAGTGTTGAAAAACAAGACATTACTTTCAGGATTAAGGAGCACCTGAACCAAGAATTGCCTCATTTGCATGAAAAAGTTGGACATAGAATAAGAAAAACCAAAGAAGAATTGCTCAATTTGAATTGTGATTCTGGGTAAGAATATTGAAAGTCCCTGGACTGTCAAATGGACAAATCCATCTGTCTTGGAGGATATGTGGCCAGAATGCCCCTTAGAGGCAAATCTCTTACACAAGACCTCCTTCCTGTATTGAAAAGCAAGGATGTTATTTTTCAGATGAAGGGGTACCTGATCCATGCCATGGTATTTTCACTTGCCTCAAAGTTGGACCTGAAAAAAGTAGAATGCAAAAGAATCATTGAATTTGAATTGTGGATGAAGACAAATATCAAAAAAC
>NW_022105661.1:2927-4300 GCF_000313985.2 Echinops telfairi
CAGCCCTATGTACAGGGGAATGCAACATTGCCCAGTACTGTACAGGCCTCATAACTGTTCTCAGGTTTGAGCTCATTGTTGCAGCCACTGTGTCAATCCATCTCTTTGAGGGCCTTCCTCTTTTTTTCACTGCCCCCTACCAACATGATGTCCTTCTCCAGGGACTGGTCTCTTCTGAAAACCTGTCCAAAATACATGAGATGAAGTCTGACTTAATTTGCCTATAAGGAGCATTCTGGCTTACTTCTTCAAAGACAAATATTTTTGTTCTTTTGGCAGGCCATGGCATTTTCAATGGATTATGCCTGTTGGCATAATGGTTATGCCTTGGGCTGTGGACCACAAGGTCAGTGGTTCAAAACAACCAGCCCTTCCAAGGGAGAAAGAAATAAAGAGTTACATCTTTGTAACTTACAAGGGCAGTTCTACCCTGTCCTTAGGCTCACTATGAGTGACATACACTGATGGCAGTGAGTCTGTTTCTGCTTTCCTTTTTTCACTTTGAAGATACTTCACCAGCACGATAATGAAAATGCATTAATTCTTCTCTGTCCTCTGTATTCGGTGTTCAACTTTCATATGCGCATGAAGCAACTGAAAATACCATGGCTTGTGTCAGGTGCTCACTAATTATCAGAATACCATCTTTACTTTTCAACACTTTTGTGAACTTGTGTGCAGATTTACCCAATGCACTGAATTATTAGATCTCCTGACTGCTCCTTCCTTGAATAGAAAACATTAGTTGTGGAAAAAAGGTCACATACTGGGTAGGATATTATTAAATTTCATTTAAAGTTTTCTACTCCAGTACAATATAGTCCTGTGCTATTTTGGATTATGAAACAAGTTAGATAATTATCAGAACATAAAACTCAGTATTTCCAGAAAGGAAGCATTAAAGCTCAGCAGGGTAAAACCAGACTATTAAAAAATAATTAAATGATTCAATTAGATTTAAAATTCACTTTAGAACTGACATTTAGAAGAAACTCAAATATGACCTTCATGAAGCAAACTATTGTTTTTTGGAAAAAAAGGTAAAATAATGCAAGTATCTACTATCCTATAATCTTTATTAGATGCCATTGATTTGCTTCTGATTTATAAATGTCCAATCCTATACAGCACATGCAATCATTTGGATGTGAGGGATCGTTGTTGCAGCTTCTCTATCAATCCAACTTGAGGGTCTTACTCTTTTTCACTGACCCTCTATTTTAATTTTGAACAGAGTAATCTTTAATAAACAAACTGTTTTAAATCAAAACTGCATATAAACAACAACTCTCCACAATAATCAGTGTGTATATTCTTCACTAATTGACACCTAATCTGGTGTCAATTTAAGGATTAAGAGTGTAGGGGTGGAG
>NW_022105662.1:0-1104 GCF_000313985.2 Echinops telfairi
GTTCCCCCTTCTCCCCCCACCTTGCCCCTACCCTCATGGTATCACTACTCCCATTGCTATTCCTGGGGGGGTTGTGTGTCCTGAATTCCTGGGTCGGGAGCTCTTAGAGTACTTTTAGACACAGTTCAAGATACAAGATACGCTCCTTGAAACAGTTGAGGAACAAAAGACCAAAAGAAGCCATTAAGTCAATTGCAGACATTGGCAAACTCACACTTCAAGTCCTGCAAGAATTTGTGAAAGGGAAACATTGTTCTAACGGGGCTCAGGCTTAGACTTGTGAGGAAAGAGCTAGGGATGGTGGGGAGTGCACCAGGCCCAGCATTGAGGAATCTCTGCCAGGAGATTAGTTGGGTGGCAGTGCAGGGCCAAGGAGCAGTGAAATGCAAGCTACCTAGGTAAGGTCATTTGATGGGAAGCTTTCTATAGCAGCTGAAAGAGTTTGAATTACCTTACAAAATTGACCTACTCAACCTACAATGTCATTACAGGTTTTGAAGTAGGAAAGAAGCATTATGAAAATACTTTACAGATGAATTTTCAACAAAGAATGCTGTTTATAGACATAGGCTTTGGGACCAAGTAGACTGATTTGAATACTGGCTCCCCCACTAACTGGCTCCGTGACCATGGGCAAACGTCTTGACCTCTGTGCGCCTCAGTACAAAATAGACC
Source organism: Echinops telfairi (assembly GCF_000313985.2). Classification (NCBI taxonomy): domain Eukaryota; kingdom Metazoa; phylum Chordata; class Mammalia; order Afrosoricida; family Tenrecidae; genus Echinops; species Echinops telfairi. Next base: position 676 of record NW_022105662.1, read on the forward strand.
GAATAATCACACATGCCTGACGGGCTCTTTGGAGCATAACATGAGCAAATATTTGTAATATGGTGAAAGAAATACTCATGTGTTTAACTTTACCAACATGTTTGACTTCAGATATAACTGGGGAGGGAGGGAAAGTGGCCTTACAGGGAGATTAGCTTGATGATTCTGGGGGGTATGTCAGTGGTGGGTATGATACGAATCACAAAATCAGAGCACCAGAGGAGGGAAGAGGATGTGCCAACTGAACAGGTCCAGGGCTGAAAGAGTATCACCAGTCAAAGGTGAGCAGGTGATGATGAAAACATACTGGATTAACCCAAATTCATAACTTTGGAGAATTAAATGCCAAGCATAAGAATTTATGTTTTTCAGCATCATTTGAATCAGGTACCTATCCCCATAAAAATACACCGATCCTTCCAGGGTCTC
>NW_022105662.1:3195-4250 GCF_000313985.2 Echinops telfairi
TGTATGAATTGCAATCCCAAAGACAGTATTTCTTGACTTACTATCAACCGTGAAGAACTATTACTTACCGGAACTATCACCTACATGAAGAACTATTAGACCTAGTCTATGAGTTCAGTAAAATTATAGTAGGAAGATCGACATGCAGAAATCAATTCCATTTCTAAGAACAACTATATAATATTTTTAAGGAAAGTAAGACAACAATTTTATTTGCTATTGCATCAAAAAGTAAACTCAGAACAAATTTAACAAAAGTCGTGTAATTCTAGTATGTATAAAGCTATAAAACATTGCTGAAAGAAATTAAAGGACACTTCAAATAAGTGGAAGGATTTAATATAGTCAAGATGGCAAAATTTGCCAAATTTATTTACAGATTCCACACAATCCCTTTCAAAATCCTAGCTCCTATTTCTTTCCTTTTAAAGAAAGGATACATTGATCTTAATATTTATTTGGAAATGCAAAGGAACCAGGGAGCCCAAACAATCTTAGTAATAAAGAAACATAGTTGAGGGACCAACACTTGAAAATTCCAAAACATTACAAAGCTACAGTTAGCAAACTGTGTGGTACTTACATAAGGACAGACAGACAGAGATCAACGGAATGGAATTCAGAGGAAAGGTACAAAAAGGAGAGGAAAGGAGCAAATATCTGTGGGCAATTGACTTTAGGTAACAATGCCCAGATCAATCAATCAGTGGTTGGCAAATCGCCTCTTCAATTAGTGGTGCTGGATCAACTGGATAATCACATGCAAATGAATGAAGCTGGAGCTTTATTGCACACTAATGAGAATTAAAATCCCCCAGTTGATCAAAGATCAGGAGGCACTGAGCTTCTGCTGGAGGGGATAGAAAGGTTAGAAACAGACCATGGTCCTGGTGAGGGCAGTGAATGGCATTGATTATATACAGTGCATGTAAAACAGTGTCAGAATTTCAAATGTCTTCTTCTACATATGTCCTTATTACCAAACAATTGATCCAAAGCCTATATACGAGGGAAAATTATATAACTCTTAGAAGAAAGTATAAGGATTCCATCTT
>NW_022105663.1:0-1301 GCF_000313985.2 Echinops telfairi
GCTGAATTCACAAGAGGATGTGGAACAGGGAATCTCCTTGCTGATGTCAGATGGATCTTGGCTCTAATCAGAGAATACCAGAAAGATGTGTACTGTGTTTCATTGACTATGAAAAGGCATTCAACGGTGTGGACCATAAGAAACTCTGATGCCCTTGAGAAAATTGGGCATTCTAGAACACTTCATTGTGTTCATTCAGAACTCGTACATGTGGAAGATAATGTAGAGACCGGCTCTTAACGTACAAACTGCAGGGGTTCGAGAGAGTACGATCTGACAGAGAAAACTTATATACAAAAAAGTCAGACAACAGTTAGGGCACAGCGCCTCCAGCAGTAAGACAATTCAGGGTCCAGGACTTTATTAGGGGAATGCTTATACAGCCTTTAGGTCACATAAGCAGCATGCTTGTTCCAGGATTACACAAACGGCGATTTAAAATCCTCGAGGCATACAAAGAAACATTAGTTCTCATTAGTTCAGGCTGTTCAAAGACAGAGGGAGGATAAGGAAAATGAGAAACTGACAAACGTGCAGGTGGCAGCTTGCTGTAGCCTTTGACAGGGGACAAGGGGAAAAGTATCTGTTTATCTTAGGTGGAGAGACGTGCCAATAGTCACTTCAATCAGTTTCCCCGGATGAGTTGTCAACACCTTTCCATGACCTTGGGCCATATAATGTGGTGGTCCTGTTCCATTTGCGTAACGAACAGTTTTTCCCTCACCTACTTGGATCAAGAGGCAGCTGCGTAAATAGAACAAGGGAATACTGCATGGTTTAAAATCAGGAAAGGTGTGTGTCAGGATTGTATCTTCTCACCATACGTGTTCAAGCTATATCCTGATCAAATCATCAGAAGTATGATTTGAAGTATATATGAAGTAGAGTGCTGCATCAGGATTGGAGAAAGGCTCATTAACAACCCGAGATAAGCAGATGACATGATCTTGCTTGCTAAAAATGAAGAGGACTTGAAGCATTGGCTGATCAAAGATTGTAGTCTTCACTATGGATTAAAACTCAATGCAAAGACCAAAATCTTCAAAACTGAAACAATAGGTAACATCATATAAGTGGATAAAAGGTTGAAGTTGTCAAGGATTTTGTCATACTTGGATCCATAATCAATGCTCATTGAAGCAGCAGTCAAGAGATCAAAAGATGTAGTACATTAGGTAAATCTGTTACACAAGACCTCTTTAGAGTGTTGAAGAACGACAATGGTACTTTAAGGACTAAAGTGTGCCTGACCCAAGCCATGGTATTCTCCATTGCCCCAAATGCTTGTGAAAGCTGAACAC
>NW_022105663.1:2044-4309 GCF_000313985.2 Echinops telfairi
TATATGTCTTGGAAATGATATGTCAAGGTCTACCACTCCTATTGCAGACAGCTAGCATTTTATTTATTTTTGAGCTTTTGATTGAGTATGTAAATATTTATGATGGTTATAGCCTCTTGGTGAGCTGACTATTTAGTCGTTATATAATACCCTTTCTTATCAGTTATAATAAATTTTCACTAAAGTCTAATTTATCAGTAATCATTATTGCCACTGATGATGGTTATTGTTTGTTTGCTTGATGTCTTTTCCCATGCTTTTATTTTTCACCCTTTATTTCATTGTAAGTAAGGTATGTGTCTTGTAGGCATATATATATGGTAATGGACCTTTTTAATTTTAATTGTAATCTCATCTGCTTCCCCCTGACTCTTGACTGGTATATTTGAGCTATTTCTCACAGTGTGATTGTTAATAAATATGAATGCATTTATTATCTTTTTGTGCTGGTAATTTATTCCACTCAATTTTGTGTGGATTCTTTTTGTTTGTAGTTTTTCTTTTTCTTTTTTTATTCCTTGCTGTTTTTGTGCCTACTGAGTCTTTTTCATTTCCTTTCTCCTTTATTTTGGTAAGTAGATATATTTTTCATTTACCCTAAAATGTTATTTTTATCTTCCTAAATTTTTAACATCTTGTTATATTTTGATATCTCCTTGAAAATCTCTTCATATGGAAAGTCTACAGCTACACTACTTATTCCTGTTTTTTAAAAATTTGAAGTTGTTACCATTTATATATTGATATTTCTAGTTCCTTGCTTTGAGTTTGTTTTTTGGAATTCTCTATCTTGATTGGTAGCTGCATGATGGCATCATATGTCTCTTCTTCGGTTAGTATCTGATGTTATTGGTTCTTTGATTGAAAGACATCATTTAATATCCTTTGTAAGATTGGTTTATATATTTAATAAATCCTCAATCTCTGTTTATTAAGGATATGTTAGTTTCACCATCATATTTTGAAGACTTTTTGTTTTTTGTATTACCAGTTAATGATGGACAGTTCTTTTCTTTAAGGTTACATCATCCCATTACCTTCTTGACTGCATAGGCACTTAGAGGTTAGTCTTCTTGTTAGCCCTTTGTAGATGATACTTGATATTCCACGATCTACTCTCAGAATTCTTTCTTTGTTTTTGAAAGTCTGATTGATATGCTTTAGTGACTTTCTTTTGAATTCTATCCTGTATGGGGTTCATTTAGCATCTTGGATGGAGATGTTATCTTTAATACTATTACGGACATTTTCAGCCAATAAGTCTATGATTTTCCCTGTGCTTTTTTTTTTAACCCCCAACTTCTGGAGATCTAATTATATAAATTATCTTTTTTGATGGTGTCCCATATAAAATTTTACACTTTATTTACTTTTTTCACTTTCTTTCTGATTGTTCCTCCAACAAATCAGTATCCAATGAGTTGTCATCTATTTGATGATTATTTTTTTTACATTGATTCAAATCTGTTTGTATGATATTAGTGAATTAAGGAGCTCTGGTTGCATAGTGGTTACTTGGGCTGCTAACCATATGATCGGCAGTTTGAATCCACCTGTTGCTCCACAGGAGAGAGATGGAGCACTCTACTCTCCCGACAAGTTCAGATTCAGGAACTCATAGGGGAAGTTCCACCATGGCCATCCTATGGGGTTACTATAAGTCAACATCAACCTGATGGCAGTGAATTTAGTTTTTGGTTGTTCTAGTGAGTTAGGCCCCCACTTTTATGTCAGTGTGTCCTATTGTGGTGGCTTTTGTGATGCTGGAAGCGGTTCCACTAGTACTTCAAATGTCGTCAGGGTCATCAAAGTGAACAGGTTTCACTGAAGCTTCAAGACTAAAGACGGACTGTGAAAGATGAATCAGCTTCACACTTTGGAGGAAATAACTTCTGAAATCCTTATGAGTGGCATGGAAACGTCGTCAGAGACTGACATTGTCTTGCGTCGTTTGGACATGTTGTCAGGAGAGACTGGTCTCTTTAGAAAGATATCATGCATGTTAAAGTCGAGGGATAGCAAAAAAGAGTAAGGCCCTCAAGGAGAAGGATTGAAAATTTGGCTGCAACAATGGTCTCAAGCCTAGGAGCACATGTGAGGCTGGTGTGGGGCCAGGCTATGTTTCCTTCTGTTGGGGTTGCTGTGGATTAGAACCGTTTCAGTGGCACCTAACAACAAGTGAGCTGTGTATTTTTCATGCTTTACTATTAAACTTATGAATTTGGGGTTGTTACTTTTGTATAGTTTTGTTTTATAATGGTTCAT
>NW_022105664.1:0-1275 GCF_000313985.2 Echinops telfairi
GGCACCTCATTGGTTCGGACTCACAGTGACGCTGTGCACAAAAGATAAGGGCGTGTTGAGGGCTTTCCTGTGTAGATGTCTTTAAAGTGCTTGATACAGATGGGTGAACTCTTCCAGGGTTGCATCTGTTTGTTGTAGTCTCATCTGGTATCCAGTCAATTTCTGAAGCCTTGTTTTTCAACAATTCTTTCAGTGAATATTGGACTTTGGGGCAGTTACATAATCTCCTGTCAACTTGAGTGAAGGGGTGGACTGTGGCCTGTCAATAAAGCCTCTGTGTGGTCATGACCTTCTCCTGAGGGTTCTTGGAACTCCTGTTTTCCTCCCTGGAGGTAGAACACACGCTCTCTCTTGGAGACATTCCTGTTGACAAGCCACAAGGAGTTATGCTGTTGGAGCCAAAGTCCTGGAGCTGGAAGAGCAACGTGGAGAATCACACCAGGACTGAGATGCTTCCACCCCCACTGGATCCACAAGACTTTCTACCCACTGGTCTGTGATCTTCCTGCATTCAGTGTCATTGCATGTGTTGCATGAGTCTGAAGAGGAATTTATAGACTGGTATCAGACACATGGGCTAATATAAGATTTATGGGCTATATCTGAACTAGGCTTGGATGTTTTCTTAATATGAAATTACTCTGTCATATAAAGCTCTACCTTACATATAAATGAGTGTCTCTAGGGATATGTTTCTTTACTCTACCCAGACCAACACAGACTCCTTCCTTCAATACCAATCTGTTCTATTTTCTAAAATGATTGAACACCAAATAATTGTTTTGTGTACAGGACTTTTGTGTATTCTTTCTTTTTTAAAACTTTTCATTGTAATTTAGGTAATAGTTTATAGAGCAGATCATCAATTTTACATTTAACAACTCATTCAACCTTCCAATAGCTTGCTCTGCTCTATTATTTTTTTGGCTATCACCTTCTTGTTGAATATTGGCATCCTGTCACCCAAATTAACATCTGCCTACTTTCCAGCCTGTGACTTCCCCTGGCTTCCCATTCTATAACAGTCTATCCCTGGTAACTCTAAAAGTAGTTTGTTTTTATGTAAAATCATTCAGTTCAGTCTTTATAATAATGTTTTCTTATAAGTCATTTTTTGCTTGGCTAATTGCACTCAGCATGCTGTCATATCTATGTTATAAGGTGTTGCAAAGATTTGCAGTTCCTTTTATATGTTGTGAGGTTTATTTGCCAATGCTTACTTATCCATTCTTCCACTGATGAGCCATTAGTGCATTAATATATATATGTATATAT
>NW_022105664.1:2699-4309 GCF_000313985.2 Echinops telfairi
AAAATTGAAGTGTTTCTTTAATTGTATACATAATTTACTTAGCCATTGGTTTAAAAATGATGCACTAATGTTTTCATTAAGATTCAAGTTTATAAGCAATTCAACACCACTAGGTTTGTCTTAGAATCCAAGTGAAAAGTATCACCAGGAGAAAAATTGGTAGGATCATTCTATAGAGAACCTTAGTCGCATACTGATTTACACTTCAGGCTGCCAATGTGTCTGCAGTTCCAAAGCCTCTGCCTCTCTGCTGGAGGAAGAAGGCTTTCTACTCCCCTGCAGAGTCCAGGCCACACACAGGGCAGTTCTCCCCAGTGTGGTAGGGAGGGTCATGATGAGTCAGAATAGATTCAATAGCAATTAATTATATATAAGTGATGCTTCAATTTTGATAATGAGTTAGCAATGATTAAATATTGAATAAAATGGGGGGTTAATTTTACTAGAATATATTGTCCTAAAGTGTAATCATGAGAAAATGATTAAGGGCTAGCTTACTAACTAAAAGTTTGGCATTTGGACTGACCAATAATTCCACAAGCGAAGGGACACTCTGCTTCTTTAAAAAGTTACCAAGAAAATGACAGTCTTTTCAAGACGCTATGGTGGGGTGGAAATCCACTTTGACCTATCAGGTCTCTATGGGTCACAATCAACCTTATTGGCAACATTTGTTATCATATGCCATCTTATGAAAACATTGTAAGCGCAAACAACTAATTTGAAATACACCTAACGTGCTATGGGACAAATTGATGGTGGATAACTATAACTCCAAGGCAGGTAGCAGAGTTTATTAGCAAACTCGCATGAGAGGCAAGTACCAGTGAAGGAGGCCTCTGATCAGTTTAAGTCTTCATACAACCCACTGGGAGGCAGGGTACTTTTTTTAAGGCTTTGGAGAAAAGGACCCCTGGTGGCCTAATACTTATGCACTGGGCTGAGCATGACAATGTCAGCAGTTTGAAAACACCAACCACTCTGTGATAAAGATGGAGTTTTCTACTCTACTCCCTTAAAGAGCTATAGTCTTAGAACTCAAAGGGGATTTCTACACTGCCTATAGGATCACGAGAGTTATAATTGACATGATGGCATTGTGTTTAGTTTTGGAGCGAGTGAAAATGTCGTCCCATGCCAGACCTAAGAATGGCAAGGTCTCCTCATCAATATTTAGATAAGGATGTCTTAGCAAGTAGGAGTAGGCTATCAGAAAGCAAGAATGGTCATAGCATAGTTTCTGTACTTATTTGTTCTAGCGGCCTTTAAAAAATAAATTAATAAATAAATAGTTATTCAGTGACCCCCAGGCAACTAAAAACTTTTGTGCTATGGTCCATAATCTAGGCTAAAGTATAGCTATCTGCTTTTGCAGCCCTACTGAATTATTCCAGTAATTAAAGGGGGCAGCATCTCCCACATTGGAAGACACTGAATGAGGTTTGGCAATGCCTGTTTCCTTCAGCCCATCGCTTGTGGGGCAGGACCTTATAATTTGCTCTTCTCCTGTTCTGCCATAGGGACCTCAGAGAACAGACACCCTGGGAAACTCTGTGTGTGGCTCACTTGCCTTTGAGGAAGATCTGCCTTCTCAAACTCAAGTCTACCAT
>NW_022105665.1:0-1400 GCF_000313985.2 Echinops telfairi
CCTTTGAGTCTTGAGGGCTGCTGGATAGTCCTCTGTAGAGAAATTCAGGCTATCTGGGCACAGGCAGCAAACAGCAAGGCAGGTCACCAACAGTCAGTCAGATGACAGGGTCCGACAGTCCCCAGCTCAAGAGATGTATATTGCAGTAGCGTGGTGAAACAGGTCTTGAAGGAACCTCAAATTACAGCGACACAGTCCACAGGTTAGGTGTCCCACAGGTAGTGTAGCTTCCAAATTGAAGAGAACAAGCTAAGGTAGCCGCACACTGGTCCGATGATCAAAGAGCAAGAGACAAGAGAGGGGAGGCTCGTGAGCCATTTATCTCTCCGCCCTTCAATTAATCCCACATGTGCTCATTGGCCATTTTGGCACAATAAACTTACCTATCACAGCCATTAAGAAGATAGGAAGAAAAAAAGACTAACGTGGATATCAAAAGAGACCCTGATTCTTCCTTTTAAACAGAGAGACTCAAGCAATTGGAAGAAACAATGATGTGAAAGAGCTGAACAGAAAATCTCAAAGGGTAGCTCAGAGCAATAAAATAAAGCATGATCATGAAATGTGCGGACACCTGGAGTTAGACAACTGAAAGGGACATACATGTCAAGCTAAAAGAACTGAAGAAAAAAAAAATCAAGATTTGAGTTGCAACATTGAAGGATTTTATGAGCAGAATATTGAATGATGCAGGAAGCATTAAGAGACGATGTTAGAAATACAGTCTTGATGTACCAGGAAGAGCTGGCAGACATGCAACCATTTCAAGAGGTAGCCTATAACCAAGAACCATGGCATGGAAAGAAGTTTGAGTTGCCCTGGCAGTGTTAGAGCAAAAGAAAAGTGTCAACACGTGGAAGCACTCACTTCTCTATACTGTACCAAGAAATTTGGATGACAGCTACCTTGTTACCTGCCTGGAACCTAAACTCAGTGCCGTCTCGTTGATTCTGACTCATGGAAGAGTTCCATATCTGTGCTCATTCCAAAGAAAGGTGAGTCAACAAACTGTAGAAATTAACAGGCAATATCATTCTTATCACATGCATGTAACATTTCACCGAAAGTCATTTAATAATTGTTGCAGCGGTCCATAGGCAGATAGCCGCCAGCCATTCAAACTGAATTCAGAAAGGGACCTGCAAAGACAGGTACCAAGCTGACTTCAGATAGACCTTGGGTGAAAGCAGAAAAACGCAGGAAGACGTTCACTTGTGTTTTATTGACTACACCAAGACATTTGCCTCTGTGGATCATAATAAACGATGGATGACATTGTGAGTAATGGGAACTTCAGAACATTTAGCTGTGCTCCTGTGGAACCTGTACATGGGCCAAGAGGCAGCCAGGTGAACAGAACAAGAGGGTGCTACGTGGTTTAAAATCAGGGACGCTGTGTG
>NW_022105665.1:2834-4307 GCF_000313985.2 Echinops telfairi
AGGGCCATCCTCGTTTTGCTGCCTCTCCACTTACCAAGCATGTTGTCCTTCTCCAAGGACTGGTCTCTCCTGACAGCATGTCCAAAGTACATGACCAGATTTGAACCACCAACTCTGTGATTCAGAGTCCAACACTGGAACCACATTGCCACTGGAGGTCCTCCTCTAACTCCAGTGCAGTGAGTAAACCGATTCAGACTCCCACAGGCCCTGTGGAACAGAGGAGAGCTGTTTGGTGGGTTTCCCAGACTGTCCCTTTTTATGGGATAATAGAAAGCCGCGTCTTTCTCTACTACTGATCCTTTAGCCAGCAGCCCAATGAGTAAGTACTATTCCACCAGGGCTCCTGAGAAATACATTGAATAGGAAGAGCTTTTTTAAAAAGCCCGTCAGGTGCTTCACCAGGTGTCCTTCCAAGTTCACCAGGAGCCTTAAACATCTAAATGTTCTGCCGGTTTGACTTAGGTCAAAATGTAAAATCTTGTCACTTAGCTCCCCTTTGACCCATTTTAAAGTTATTTTAGTTTAAAAAAAAAGTGGAGGAGAAATACACATGGATTAAGCCCCTGGTAAGCCCCCTCTGACCACGGAGCAGGATGTGGATGGCCTTGGCAGCATGCAGAATGTGTTGGAAAGTGAATGGGTGCAGAGGCCGGCAGGTTAAAAGTCAGCACCTTATCATTTGCTCTCCCATGACATATGATCTGACCCATTTAAATCTGTTCAAGTTTATAATCGCTCTTGTTTTCTTTTGGATTGAGGCTTTTCATCTGTTTTACTTTGTTATTCTGGTTAGTTGAATGCTTTTCTGTATATGAAATCCAGGATAGGTCAATCTATGGCTCCTTGGAGGTATGACAGGGCAGGTTGGGGGGTGGGGAGGAGGGGAGAAGGAATGAGGAGCTAATAATGATGAGTACAAGAATGAAGAAAATGTTCTAAAACGGATTGTGGTGGTGATTGTACAATTCTTGATGCAATTGAACTATTGAATTGTATGATATGTGAATTATATGCCAATAAAATGGTTGAAAATTAAAAAAATTTAAACCTAGTGTTAGGTAATTACAGAGCAAACATATATGAGAACTAAGTACATCACCATCATTGAAGTAAGGATAACATGACAAATAATAAGCAGAGAGAAATGAAAACAGGCGCTACTGTTGAGAATGAGCTGGCCTTACTTTCCAGGCAAGAGTTGTCATATACTTTTCTGTGTCATGTCATGGGATGGATGGTGTTGTGAGTGCTGTCAAGTTGGCTCTGTACAACAAAATGAAACACTGCTAGATCCTGTGCCATCCTCCCAATTGTTATGTTTGAACCTATTGTTGCAGCCACTAATGTCAACACAAGTATTTGAGGGTCTTCCTCTTTTTCACTGACCCTCTCTACTTATCAAGCATGAGGTCCCTTTCCAGGGACTGGTCTCTCCTGATAACATATCCAAGGTACATTAGATATGTGTGC
>NW_022105666.1:0-1283 GCF_000313985.2 Echinops telfairi
GCTTTACACAATTGATGTGTGTATGGATTGCGATAACAGTTGTATGAGCCCCTAATAAAATGTTTAAAAAAGAAAAAAAAAGAGGGAGCATCAGCCGACAGTGTTGAGAGTCACTTTTAAGGTCTAAAGGAGCAGGGACTTCAGCTTTCCACACGTGCGAGGCCGGTTGACTAGAGAAACGGATCCAGTGACACGCATGCATGTGTAGGAAAGGGCTTTATATTGAGAAGTAATTATATATTAAGAAAACATCCAGCCCAGTCCATCTCGAGTCCATCAGTCCAATACTAGTCCATAAGTCACTCTCCAGACTCATGCAGGCACATGCAATGATGCGGAGGCGGGAAGATGACAGGCCGGTGGGCACAACGTCATGTGGGTCCAAAGTTGACGACGTGGCGGGGTCCCGGCAGCTCTCAGGGACAGTGAAAGGAAGGTCAAAGCAGAGGGGAAGGTTCTCTGGGCTCTCGGCCATGGAGTTGGTTCTGCCTGAACAGCTGCCCTGCAGAACCCAGCAGGACAGCCCCTTAGGGTTTCCAAGGGCTACGATCTGCCACATTTACCTCCCTCAAAGTGACTGGAGAGTTTGAAGCACTCACCTTTTCCTTAGCAGCTCAGCACTTTAACCACTGTGCCACCATGGCTCTTCCCTTAGCCCCCCCACCCTTCGCCCCTGTTGAACCAGAAACCAGTGGCTGTTCAGTTGATCCCGACGCATGGAGACCCCGTGTGCATCAGAGTTGCCCTGTGCTTTCCAGGGCTTTCAGTGGCTGATTTTTCAAAAGTGATCTCCGGGTCTTTCTGCCAGGTGATGCGGGGTGGACTTGAAACCACCTTTTGGGTTAGCAGCTGAATGCATTAACAACTGCCTTTGTTTTGAATCATCTACAGCCTAGCACCCAACAACTCCTCCTGTAATTTTTCTGTCTCTCCTAACCAAAAGGTCAGCAGTTTGAGTCTGCTAGCCACTCCACAAGAGAAAGATGAAGTTTTTCTGTTTATTCTTAGAAACCTTATAAGGCCATTGTGCATCCGAGTCAACTCGATGGCAGTGTTTTATTTTATTTTTTAATGTGGGATTCTTTTGTCAATATATTACTTCACTTGTTCAAGCACTTTTAAAGATGGTAGACGGTCTCGCGTTAATCCTAGAGTCTTCAGAGCCCTCTGTGAGTGTTAATAGCTTCATTACACCAACGAAGGGATGGGAGTTCAAGTTCACACACCTAGGAAGTGTCTGAGCAAAATAGGGACTCAGGTTCCACTGTAACCCTGGTACCTTC
>NW_022105666.1:3369-4307 GCF_000313985.2 Echinops telfairi
AAAGGAAGGTCAAAGCAGAGGGGAAGGTTCTCTGGGCTCTCCTCAAGAGAAGGCCACGCCCACAAGGAGGCGCCATCAGGCTGTGATCTGATTGACAGGTTGAATACCACCCTACACTTTTATACATCTTCAAGCTGACGTGAGACTGTGTAACTACCATACCCTGCCTAATGGAGAAACCAGTTGCCATGGAGTTGATGCCACGTGTCAGAGCAGCACTGTGTCCACAGCGGTTTCAGCGGCTGATTTTTTTAGAGGTTGATTGTCAAGCCTTTCTCCTGAGGCACCTCTGGGTGAACTTGACTCTCCAACCTTTTGGTTGATAGCTGAGCACATTAATTGCACCATACGAGGCCTCTGTGGCCAGCAAGGACTAACAGGGGTCCTCAAACTTTTTAAACAGGGGGCCAGTTCATGATCCCTCAGACCTGTTGGAGGGCCGGACTCTAGTTTTAAAAAAAACTTTGAACAAATTCCTATGCACACTGCACATATCTTATTTTGAATTAAAAAGCAAAATGGGCCAAAAACACCGGCGGGCTGGATAAATGTCCTCGGTGGGCCGCATGTGGCCCATGGGCCATAGTTTGAGGACCCCGGACTAGAATATAGTCAATGCCCAGAGAATCTATTTTGCTTGAGTGATGGAAGAGTTGAGGGCTGTACTTAGATCTTGGGACAAGCAACTAAGTAGATATGGGGCCCTTTGCAGAGATGAGAATACAAGAGAGGGCAGGTCTGCTGGGAGAGTGATGAATTCAGTTTCTTTTTTTCTTTTTGAATTGCTTTTGTCAGTTTCAGGACAAAGATGGGGCTTTCTACTACAGTACAGAGTTAGTCTCAGAAACGTACAGGGGCAGTTCTACCCTGTCCTATAGGGTTGCTAAAAGTTGATATCAATTCTATGGCAATAAGTTTGTCAGTTTGATCCCACAGAG
>NW_022105667.1:0-1057 GCF_000313985.2 Echinops telfairi
TCGCTGCCCGGAAAGCTCAGAGAGCCCCAGACCGGAATGAGGCAGAGACTCCCTGGGATGGTCAAGCTGATTAATGGGGTCGATCGAGTGATTTCTAAGCAAAGATTAGAGTGCTAAGGGGCCCTGGCTTATTAGCTAAGCCTCTGTGAAAGAGGGAGGGGAAGAAGGGACAGGTGAGGTGTTGGTTCACCTGGCTAGAGTGGCTACATCCAGGGACTTGTCTGATCAAGGAGAGCAAGAGCCAAGAGCAGCTCCCCTGTCCTGAACAGGCTCCTAAAGGAACCTTGGCTTAGGGGAAATGGAGGGAATCCCATCTCCTGGCTCTGTCCTTTGCCTGGGAACATGCTCCAGGGCTTAGTGGAGAGGCTGCTGACTGTGAGCTGGATTGCCTGCTGGGTTGCTTTCTCTCTAATTCCCAGCCCTCCAAGAGGGGCAGCTCTTGAACGAATTGCTTTGAAATCTCTCTGGTCCTTTGGACCTTGCTTGTTTTTTCCATTGCTGGCAGAAGTTCCAATGTAGCACGGTGTGACCTGGAGCTAAATGACTTGTGGGCTTTGGGCGACCCACATGCGTTAGGAGGAAGGGAAGAAAGGCTGGAGAAATTGGTCCCTAATTTGCAGACCACATGCTGCTGCTTGCACAGCTTCCTGGAGCGCCAGGCTTACTCCGGAGACTCTGAATTGCACAATCAAGTCTGAAGGCACCCGGGAACGTGTGTGTGTGTGTGTGACACGCTGGTTCCCACTCAGCTCTGCCTGCCGCCAACAGTTTGAGTCTGACATTGAGTGCCCTCCCAAGTGACAGCACGTGTCCCTCCGTCACTTCCCGGCTCCACGCACCCTTCTTTGGTGTCCCTTTCTGCCTTCAGAACTTTATCTCTGGGCAGATGGCCCGCCTCCATCCTTCACATGTCCACAGTCACTGGGAGAGCTTGTTACAATGCAGACATAGTCTGTCCTGAGCGGGACCTGGGGTCCTGCATTTCTAACGAGCTCCCGGGGGATATGGGTGCTGTGGGGTCTCTGTTTTGAACAGCGCATGCAGAATCAGCTTCTTC
>NW_022105667.1:3097-4307 GCF_000313985.2 Echinops telfairi
TCTCTCTCTCTCTCTCTCTCTCAAGTCTCTTTATGGGGAAAGAAAGCCTTGTCTGTCTCCCTCTGAGTTCGGCTGGTGATTTCAAACTGCCGATCTTGTGATTCACAACCCGCCTCCTAACCACTATACCACCATGGCAAACTCTGCCAATTCCTCCACCTCCATGCATTTCCAGAAATGCATGGCCTGGGATCTTTTGTTAGGAGCTGATGATGCCTTGAGTTTAGCACTCAGCTGCTAACCAGTAAATTAGCACCAATATAGATTCACAGCCTTGGAAGGCCCCTGGGGCAATTTCACTCATCCCGGGAGTCAGGATCACAGGGTGGCCTTTCAGTGGGCTGGTGGTCTTTTGTAAGAAGAGTACCCTCCTCACAGCATTCAGCCCGAGGTGATCCATGCTGCTCCAGGCCTGCTGGGCAGTCCCGAGGCTCAGGCTGGTGGATGCCAGGCAGCCTGCTGTCTCCCAGGCCCCTGAGCACCACATGCCCAAGCTGAGCCCATGAACCCATGGTAACTGAGCCTGCAAAGTCCCTTCAGACCTAGGAACTGGTCCCTAGCCAACATGTGGAGCCTGGGGGCCAAAACGCTCCCCTCTGGCTCTGCCTTCTGACCTGAGTCCCGGGTGATGAGGGTGCATTCCTGTTGGAGCGTGTGACCAACGAACTGGCAGAAATAGCCCCCAACTGCTTTACTCCATAGAGATCTGTGACATCAAAGATAAGGCTTAAAAAAAACAAAACGCACACAGCCACAAAGATAATGATTTCAGCTCCTGACAATTTCCCGCTCGTAAAGAGCTTTTGTGGCTTTTTAATGTCTCTGGTCTCCAGCCATTCTGAGACATACACAAAGGCTACTGCTCCCTTTCATATATCAGGCCCTCTCCCCGGTCACCTTCTGGCAATTGAACTGGACGTCAAACTTCACTGAGGAGACTGCAAGGCAGGAGTGGCTGCTCCCTGGGTGTGAGAGCCAGGCTGGGGTCATGGTGGATAGAGCCATCTCCTGACTTTTCTAGAACTGTAGGCTTTGGGGATTCACCTGCGGAACCTTTATGCTGGCGCTGCACAGCCTCCTGGATCAGTCGGCCAGCTCCTCTGTCTTGGATGGCCACACTCTCCTGTATCCTTGTTTTCTTTTAAAAATCATTTTACTGTGGGCTCTTTCAGCTCTTATCACAATCCATATCCATCCATCCATCCATCCA
>NW_022105668.1:0-1421 GCF_000313985.2 Echinops telfairi
CATTGCATTTTCAATCACTTTATAAGCATGCAATAGCTGGACTGCACATAAGAAAAATTGAAGAAAAATAAATGCATTTGAATTATGGTCTTGTAGTGGGTGATGAATTGGGCTGCCAATTGCATGATTGGTGGTTAAAACATGCCAGATGCTCCTAAGGAGAAAGTTAAGGCTTTCTACTCCTTTAAAGATTTACCACCTTAGATACTTAAAAGGGCCGACCTGCTCCATGCTATAGGGCCTCTATGAGTCTAAATTAATTCAATGGCAATGGGTTTGGATCTGGGGCTTACCCAAAGAACAAAACTGTGTTAGAAGGCATACAGCCAGAATGTTCTCAGAAGTAAGGATAGCAAAGCTTCATATCACTTATTTTGATATGTTATCCAAAGGGATTCGTCTCTGAATACAGACAGGCTACTTGCTAGAGGATCAGCAAACAAAAGACGATTCTCAACAAGATTACTGAAGAGTGGCTGCAATAATTAACTCAAACAGAGAAGTAACTGCATGAATGGTGCAGGGAAATTTCATAGCATTTCAAAGTCATATTGCTAGCAAATACAATTGAGGAACAAACCTAACAAAAATTTGAAAAATATAGATATTAATTTAATAAAACCACATACATTTCACGATAAACGGAAATGTATTCATTTATTCTTTTTTGAAAGCATAATTTTTGAATGACTTCTATCTTAGGCTGTGCTTTCTAGAGAAGGAAATACAGTGATATATATATATATATATTAATTTTTTATATATGTATGAAATACATATATTTTATATTTACCCAAAAAAAAACCCAAACCCAAACACACTGCCATCAAGTTGATTCCATTGCATAGTGACCCTATAGAACAGGTAGAAATGCTGTGTGTGTGTGTCTGTGTGTGTCTGTGTGTGTGTGTGTGTGTGAGAGAGAGAGAGGCCAGTGATGTTCCTCTATGTATAAGAGCTAATTATATATCAAGAAAACACCCCAGCCCAGTCCAAATCAATTCTATAAGCTGGCTACTAGTCCATAAATCCCTCTTCAAATGCATGTAGCCAAATGCCATGACTCAGGATGCAGGCAGATCACAGGCCAGTGATCTGGTGCAGAGTCTTGTGGATCTAAGGTTGGTGAAACATGGCAGAGGACCAGCAGCTCTCAGGGTCAGTGGCAGAGGTGAAGACAGAGAAAGAGAGAGGTTCCCCATCTGCCCAGTTATAAGAAGACCACATCCCCAAGGAGGCATAATTAGGCTGTGACCTGACTGACAGGTTGGATCCTACCCTTACACTATCATACATCTTCCAATTGACACAGTGTCATCTAACTACCACAGTTTATGTGAATTTAAATTATTGCATACATGTGTATGCATGTTTGTGTGTACATTGGTAAAATGATATACAAGTAGATGATGATAGATAAA
>NW_022105668.1:2265-4306 GCF_000313985.2 Echinops telfairi
CTGATGTCAAACTGGAAAGCATCTCAACGTTGGTGAACTTTCCATTCCGCTCAATGTAGTCTTTGTTGCTCATTGACACTGAAGAGCTGCCTTGCAGACACGTTTTATTGGGGTTTATACTGTACTTCCTCTGCTGATATGCTCAAGCATCGGAGCAATTGGGAGGATGGTGCAGGATTGTGCAGTGTTTCTCTCCACTGTGCATAGGGTGGTTATGAGTGGGAGCTGACTTGATGGCACCTATTAGAAACAACAGACTGTGAATGGGGGATGAGACAGGGTCAGAAAAGAATTGACCAAATCATAAGCTCCATGACTATAGAGAGACTTTGTCTCTCTCATTCAACACCTTCCTTTATTTCATCCATATTTAACAGTCTCATCCAGCATTCTGCACTGTTGATGTTGTTAAGTGCCATAGAATCGGTTTAGATGCATAGTGATACTATACACAACAGAACAAACCACCACTCAGCCCTGCAACGTCCTCACAATTGTTCTTATTCTTGAGACCATTGTTGCAGTCACCTGTCAATCCATCTCCTTGAGGGGGTTCCTATTCTTCACTGCCCCTCTGCTTTACCAACTAGGGGCTCACCTAACAACATATCCAAAGTTTGTAAGATGAAGTTTCATCATCCTTGCCCCTAAGGAGCATGGATTATACTTCTTCCAAGACAGATCAGTTTGTCTTGTCATACTGTGAGCATTTATATTTTGCTTTAAATCTTGAAGTTATGCCACTGGTATTTCAAAGGCCAGCAGGGTCACCCAAAGTGAACAGGTTTCAATGAAGTTTCCAGACTCAGAAAAGACAATGAAGAAGCACTCAGGTCCCCACTTTGGGGGAAGGAGCCCCTGAAAACCTTATGCATAGCTTGCACACATTTGGGCTACCACCATCACCAATAGCATTCTAAAAACCAGGTATTTAGAGTTTACACACTGGTACCATTCCAAAGACTTTACAACCTATGTGGAGAATAATGATCTACATATTCTTCTCCAGCATAACAATTTCAATGCATCCAAGAAGAATCCATGTGTTTGAATTGTAGTGCTGGAAAGAATGTATTACTTACTATGCTCCATCTGTGTAGAGCAAAACAGGGATGTGTGGAATTATGAAGATAGTAATGGATTG
This sequence comes from Echinops telfairi, assembly GCF_000313985.2. Classification (NCBI taxonomy): domain Eukaryota; kingdom Metazoa; phylum Chordata; class Mammalia; order Afrosoricida; family Tenrecidae; genus Echinops; species Echinops telfairi. The sequence continues at coordinate 3,410 of NW_022105668.1, forward strand.
GTGATCACTTAGGAACATGTGAAAAGGAAGACAGGGAAAATAGATAGTCAACATTAAGGTAGAAAAGAAGGTAGAAAATATTCAAAAGTAGATTGTGTAAATGATTATACAGCATTTCTTGACGTGATTGAATTATTGAATGGTATGTTATATTAATTATAGCTCAAATTTTTAAAAAGAATTAATTTTACTGTCATAAAACCTGATGAAGAGATGAAACCACAATTTAACATGAGGGGAAACTGAAGTCCAAAGCCACAGAGTGATGAATAAATCCAAGAGTGCCTGCCTCCATCTTCCATGCCTGTAAGCTTCCTCATGCCATGCTGTGGCCATTGGATTTTCAGCAGGAGGCGCAATGCCTAGCATTTGATAGATGCTAGCTGTATTAAATTCAGTTGCCACTGATGGAATCCCACTCCTGGGGACCCCATATGTGCACACTAGAGGTACACTACATAAGGTTTTCATGGCTGTGATTTTAGAAGCAGATTTCCAAGCCTTCCCTACAAGGTCATGCCTCTGGATTTGAATGGCCAGTCTTTCAGTTAGTTGACCAGTGAGTACCTGTCAGCATCACCCAGGAACTGAGTCAATCTCATTCTCTCTCTCTTTTTTTCCTTTCTACCCTCTTTAATTTGGCTTACCTAGTAAAAGGGGGGGAATGCCTTGCCTCTATTTGATTTGTACCCCCATGAAGGAAAGACAGAAGATATGAGTTCTGCAGCAAAGTATGGCAAAAAAAATTAGATGGTGTCCAGTTATCAGAAAGAATAGTGTCTGATTGAAAAGGCTTCTTTTTAAAAAACCAGCCATCTAAGTGATACATCAATGAAGCACATCTGTGATCCAAGGATTTTAAATGATATAATCCAAATCTGAAGGAGGGAACGGCAT
>NW_022105669.1:0-1673 GCF_000313985.2 Echinops telfairi
GTCATATGTTTCAGGATGAGTCTAGATGAAAAAGATTTGCTCTTAGCTGTGCCGCACAATTAATTAAAGTGCTTGATTTCATGAAAACATATATTACATTCATTGCTGTTTACTCTTTAAATGGTTCCAAATGTTCAGAGGCTGACACAAAAACCTTTCCACTGTAATCTTTCTTATATAAAGTAACACATTTAAGTATAGCCTCAACAGTACCATAAAGGTTCAGTGTTCTTGATTAAAGTGACACTTAGCTTTTAAGACAAAAAAAATACCCAGCAGTTAATTTCTTGAAAAGTAAGAAAAGGATGCCAAGGGATGATGCCATCTTATTAAGTGAAAAGCCAGGGGAAATATAGGCAGTGATAACAAGACTTGCAAACAGCATCCTTTTCGAGGCAGAGGAGAAGACACAGATGCATCAGCATCTGCTATAGCAGCGTGTCTATGGTTTAGCATCCACCAACAAACCAGACCCCATGAAGGAGGAAGTCTCTACAGTCCCAGAAGGCTGGACCTGCAGGAAGGTGAGGCTGTCTCTCTAAAGGTGGGCAACATGGCCTTCTCTGTTGAGTTTTTTGGACTGTAGTAAATTACATAAAATGACTTCTGTGATTTAATTTTCTATTTACAGAAAGCATTTCAATCTGCACATCAACAATATTATTTTCAATAACAGGACCTCTATGCTATCTGAACCACTTTGCATGTAATATATCCCCCCTCAGTTCATGTTTGTACTTAATACAAAAGAGTCCATAGGTTTTTATGGACTAAATTCTATTGCAGTGGTTCTCAGCTTTCTCTGACAGCAAATGACTAAAACAAGCAAACAAATCAAAGCAAAGAACAAACAAAATATTGTAACAACCATTTGATCACAGGACTTGCCCTCCCCTTTAATGACAGCTACGTTAATTTCAGTAAAACATGTACCCACATACAGATTAAAGGAGGCTCAGTAATGTAGCAGATATATGCTAACAACTAGACTGACTTAAACAAATTTGCCTGTAACAACATACAGTTCAAGATATTTTCTGTAATACTGAAACATGGCCCATCTTCACAAAGACCACAGCTCTTGGTTATACATGTGGGCACTGACATACTGTGCAAGGCTATGCCTGCTCCAGCGTAGAAAAAAACCCTAAATTGTAAGCAGGCTCCTACACGTGAGGCCCCTCAGACCACATCTGGAGATGGTCATCCAAGGACACCACACAGGCTGTTTTGTCAGAATCAGAACCATTCCTTGCCTCCCTACCCACACAAACCCACCCACCCTAAGTCTAAAATGGAGAACTCATTTTAAAATGTGGTTATGGACAACAGAACAATTTGAATTTTTTTTTCATTAGGAACCTGCAACAAAGTTTCTTTGTTTTTAATCCAAAGGGAGAAAAAGTGAAGAAAGAGCAGAAAAATAGTTGGTTTAATTGAAGTGGAATTTAAATCTCAATGGACCACCTGAGTGTGATAGTCACCTAATCTGGTGTCAGTTTGAGTATTAAGAGTTTCGGGGTGGAGTCTAGCCTGTTAATCCAGAGATAGCCAATGAGACTTCTGTGTGGGCATGGCCTTCTCCTGAGAATTCTGGGAACTGCTTGTTTTCCTCCTTGGAGGTGGGAGACACTTTTCTGAGATGCTTACAATGCCACTGGATCCAAAGACTT
>NW_022105669.1:2993-4298 GCF_000313985.2 Echinops telfairi
CTAAGGTGGTAAGGGTAGAAACATAATAGTATACAGACAAAATTACTAATAATGCGTAAGAAGGTAAAGACCACCTACAATAATCAAAAAGCGAGGGAAGAAATTTCTGTCATGGAACCAGTAAGAGATACTTGCACCCAGAACAAATTCAGGGTGCATCTACAGGGAGATCATTTCTTTTGAATGAGTTGTAAACTCAGAAACACTTGGCTTTGTTTTCATTATAGATCCCTATTTTATCATTGAGTTTGAGTAGCTGGCATCTTTCTTGACTTGTTCATAGTGTTCAAAACACCTGTAGGATCTTGCTCAAGTTTAAGACATTCACGAACTTCATTGAGGGACCATTCATGATCTTCTACTAGTAGTACAGTATACTAACTTTATTATCATTCATTGATTTGGAAACAACTTTTAAATCACCTATAATTTTCTTAGATTCCTTTTATTTTATAAAACATTCAGCTAGAAGTCCTCCTAATTCTGCATCTCAAACACAAATCTCAAAATTTTATCAAAGAAGGTAACAGTACATTATAATCTGCACCTTCAGAAGCATAAAGTGCTTGTGAACGCATGCTGTTACATTTCATCAGACTTTAAAAGTTGGGATGGGGCTTCCTTTGCCTCATATTCACTTGGATTAGATTTGAGCATTTCTTAAAAATCATCTTTCTTTATTAAGCTTTCCTTGTTGGAGTAATAAATGGCCTCTGTAATCTTGCTGCTGTGAAATTCATCTTCATGTCAATCACTTTAATAAAATCAGGACGTGGCACTTTTGATTTACCCACAGCTAAAAAAGAGCTAGCCCAAAATAGACTGTGGGGCCAGGGCATTGTGCCCCATCAGACTCAACCAAAAAACACTCCTAAAGGTCAACAAACAGACCATGAACTATTTATAGGCTTTTATTTGGTTGTTGGTTTTGTTGTTGTTTTCTTTTCTTTTGTTGCTTTGTTTTTCTCTGTCTTGTTTTTGTGCATATTATTATCTCTGCATGTCTATCTAGATAAGATAGGTGATATAAACAATCTGTTGCCGGGGGACATGGGAGAAGGGGAGCTGGGGGAAAGGAAGTGGTGTTAACAAACCCTGGGACAAGGGAACAGCAAGTGATCTAAAATCAATGGCAAGGAGGGTGTAGGAGGCCTGGTAGGGCTTGATAAAGGGCAAGGTAACTGAGAGGAATTACTGAAACCCAAATGAAGGCTGAACATTATAGTAGGACAAGAAGAAATTACTAAAAGGAAATAGAGGAAAGAACTAGGAAAGGGCATTTATAGAGGACTAAATACAGGGATG
>NW_022105670.1:0-1124 GCF_000313985.2 Echinops telfairi
GTCTGCCATGGTCTGAGCCTTCACAAACTACTTCCAAGGCAGGTCTCTGATGACAGATGAGCTTCCTACTGCCATTCCATGAGCTCTGTGGCTAGCAGAGGGTGCCATGCCAGCCCTCCAGAGTATTCTCTTCTCTGGATTCTGTCCTTCCTTCTGCTTTCTCCTTTCCTTGTTTTCTATAAAATTCAATTTCTGCTTTCATTTTTATTGTTTCTCTTTCATTCTTTCCCTTTCTATTTTCATGCCTCTTATTCATTTATCTTTATTTTCTTCACGTTTTTTCATTTCTGTTTTTCTTCTCCGATTTAGCTTATTGTACTTCCTTTTTTTGCTTTTCTTTTTCACAACCTGTATTTTTTCCTTTCATTTCCCTTTTTAACTATTAAATTAGTTTCTATTGTTGTTGTCTGTCTGCCAGCTTTGTCCTGTTTACCTTTATTTTTAATTTGGTTTATGTTTTTAAAATAATTTTCTTTTATGGAAGCTGTTTGTTTATCTTGAATTATTATTCTTTCCTTGTCAAATTTAACTGGAAATAGCACCTGAACTGTGCCTACATGACCAAGTCACACCCATATTTACTGAAAGTGTAGTTACCAGTCAAGACTTATTATTCACTCCTTTACACCTACCTGTTCATAGCACATTGAAAACAAAAGCCAAATCTGTCCATTACTGAGCTATACAAATGACAAATAGAAACTGCGCAAATGCTAATATTCTCTATTACAGTCACAAGTGGCTCAGAATAAACCAACATACTATTGTCAAATAAATAAAAATGTAACAGCACAACAATTCTCAGATTCAGAAGACAATTTTAGCTCACTAGAAGACGTAAGAGAGGGTGACTCAAACAAATGATCTATACACAGAACCATAGCCATCGTTTCAAGAATAAATTATACTGGAGTTGCCTGATAAATAATTTAAAAGAATAGTATTTTGACATCTTCAATAAACTGAGAGAAAAAGTGGAGTAAAACAAGAAGATAAAGAAGATAAAGAAAAATATTTCATAAGAATTTAGGAAAATACTCCAAGAAAGATGACAAAATAAAGTACAAAACAAAACCCATACAAAAGAAGTGTCTAGAAATTCAGAAGTTTAATGCTAGGATTTC
>NW_022105670.1:3253-4306 GCF_000313985.2 Echinops telfairi
AACGATATACAAATGCGCTTTACACAATTGATGTGTGTATGGATTGGGATAACAGTTGTATGAGCCCCTAATAAAATGTTAAAAAAAAAAGAAAAAGAAATAAGGCCCATCAATATTCTGTTTACAAGAAAAGCACCTAACACACAAAGGAAAAAAAATCTACAAATAATTAAAGGAATATATATAAAAATTCCTTTAATTTATATAATTTAATATATTCCCTTAATATATATATATTAATTAAAAAAGAATAGACATGAAACATTAATTGTCAGCATACAAAAAACCCAACATAAGAAACAAAGAAGGACATTATGAAACGATTGAAGGGCCAATTGAATAAGAGGCTATACCCACAATAAATATCTATGCACCCAAATAAAGAATCTCAATGTACATTAATCAAACTGTTACAGAATTGAAGAAATAGGCATCTGTACAATAATAATAGGAAACTTTAACATACTACTTTCAATGAGGGCTAGAACAACTCAGAAAGAAAGCAATAAGACAAAGAACAGAATTAAACAACACAAAATCAACAAACTTGACCTCATAGACAATATATATAAAACACTTGGCTCAACAACAAAACAATGTACATTTTTCCCAGTGCACGTGGAACTTTCTTTAGGATAGTGCATATATTAGGACATAAAGCATGCTTTGAGAAAATTTTAACAGATTGAAATACTATAAATACCTCAGATTGCAATGTCATAAAATTGGAAATCAACAATATGAAGGTAAAAATCAAATATGTGGAAACTGAATAACACTTTGCTTATAAACTACAGTTATAAAAGAAATTTTTACATTCCCTGAATCACATGAGATTTAAAACACAACATATCAAAACCTTTGAAAAACAGCAAAAGCTGTATTTATCGGAAAATTCATAGCACAAATGGACAGCTCACAAAAGAAGAAAGAACTAAAACCAAGTTTCAAAAATTAGGAATTAGAAAAATATCAACAAAATAAGCCTAGAGCTATCTGAAGACAAGAAATAAAGACTAAAGCTGAAAACAAATGGAACAGACACGCAATGGA
>NW_022105671.1:0-902 GCF_000313985.2 Echinops telfairi
CACCCATTTGTCTTCAGTGATCACTGAAGACAAATGGGTTTTGTTTCTCTGATGGCTGTCCTTATGCAATTAAAACCCGAGATCACACTACCAGCAAGAACAAAGAGTATAACACATCCCAAGACCCTGAGAATCTCTGGCAGTTTGAGTTACTGCTACAAGGTAAAAAATGATATACTGTAGCTGACAAGACAAAAATTGCTTCTGGAGTGAATTGGGGCAGTAGATCGATTGATTGGTAGACGCCAGGTCTTTCTGCTAGTGGCCCAAGGCCATATGCAAAAATTTGGAAACATCTTTAGTGAGTGAGAAGAAAAAATGAAATTTGATTACTGTTAAAAGGGTTAAGCCTTATGTATTTATTTGGCTGCACTGTGGATATTGAATGTTTCCCCTGTTTAGTATTATAATAGGCCTATATGTATAATGTAAATCAGTGGTTACCATGATTACAAAGAGGTTGTAGGACCACCTTCATATTATAGTTGATTAGTTGATTATATACCGTATATACTCAAGTATAAGCTGAGTTTTTCAGCACATTTTTATTGCAGCTTTTGTGGTAAAATTGGGTTCTCAGCTGATATTCGGATTGGACTATACTCAAGTATATATGGTAAGCTAAAGTTATGAAAACCTCTTAGCCATACCCATACACCATGAGGGTAAAAATCACTGGGTCTGAGGAATTAGGGCCATAGTCTCAAAGGGACATTAAGGTGAATTGGCATAAAAGAGGCCACAAAGACAATGTTTTACATACTACTTTGACAAAGAGCAATTGGAACTTTAAATAGAGGGCCTTTCGGAAGATCACAAATTTAGGAATCAGCAGATTTCTACCCATATTCTATAAGCATAATTAAGTAATTTTTAACCTGTTAGAAATTACTTTAAAATGT
>NW_022105671.1:2689-4305 GCF_000313985.2 Echinops telfairi
CATTCACATTTAATTAAGGAGGAAAGAATACAGAGAAAAGAGATTGCAAAAAAATTTTAAATTAATGCGAAGCTGAGGAAAAATACACAGACTTGCCATTTATTTACTATTTTATCTTTTATCCTAAGTAAAAGAATGCTTGTTTTTGATGAAAATATTCTCCAAGAACTAAGTCATGTGCCAAAAGCCTTCCCAGAACTTTCAAAGAATAAAGTCTATTATTTAAGTTAGTGGCTTTTCACATTAAAGGAGGTAAAGCACCTACAGAAGCAATTTTAAACTGTCTACAGGAAGCGCCATTAGATTAAAGGCTATAAACCCTTAGACACCTTATAATAGAAGAGAAAAAAGAGACAGTCTGGCTGATCAAAAGGAGAGATAACAAGTCAGAAGGATTCCTAACAGGAGAGTAAACCCAGGCTGGGTGAGGGGTGGCATTAAACTCCAGGGAAAGGAGGAAGAAAGAAGCCTAAAGATATGCAAAAATCGCAGCCTGCTTACTTATTTCTTCCAAAACCCAAGTTGAGGCATCCAAGTACATTTTATATCTAATTTCCCTTCTTTGGAACTTAAACTATACTTTGCTTATAGCGTGTTACCAAATATTATCTTTTCAATCAATCAAGTGAGGTTTATTTTCTAAAGATCTGCTCAGTATTTTCCTCGGAGACACATTTACAGACAGCCTGTTTCTCATTAGCTGGAATAAACAGGAGTGTGTTTACAGCACAGCGCCAGACATAAAAGAATGCCCTTTCCTAGCTAGGGAAGTCCGTCAGAGAATTAGCAGTGCTGGAACTCAAAAGGAGGGAATTTCAGTGCCCAGCTGCAGCAAAGACTGCATACTGGTGCTTACTATAGGCTTTAAAAAGCTAACTGTGCTTATATAACTCTTTGAGACACAAAGATAGCATTTTTTTCAAACACAGTTTTAAGCTACTCGAACATACCGAATGTGCATTTGTGCCAAACAAATATATAGTGACCACAAAAACGTTAACTTCTAATCAGCGAATATTGACTGCCTGGTGGCATTCACACAGACATATGCGTGGTATACATAAATTACAGACCAATTTATCACCTTTATAAAAAAACCCCACAGAACTTACCCTTTTATATTATTTAAGGTGCTTACAAAAATGTCATTAAGACCATTGAGAACATGTTACAGGGTCCCTATGAGTTAGAATGAACTTGGTGGCAGTAAATTTGGTTTTGGTGTATTCTACAGAACATCCTACTGGATTCTGTCAACAGAAGAGGGCAAAACAATCTATGACCCAACACACAGTGGAAGACTGTGCAGTGTGAAAGAATAACTGAGAAGCTGTGAAATAGCTCACAACATGGATTAACCAGACAGCATTGTGCTGAATGAAATTAATTGATTACAAAAGGAAAAATATTTCATGACAACACTATTATTTTTTTAAATCAAGAAAATGTTTTCACACAAAACAAAACATCCTTTGATGGTTGGAGGTGTGGGAGGGAAAGGGGAGGTAAATCACTAAAGGGTAGCCACATATTATTTGTGATGAAGAAAAATTAAATAAAATGTTCTCGATGGAAGGCAATAACATTATGAAAAATAGCAGTAAAGGATACCTATA
>NW_022105672.1:0-1232 GCF_000313985.2 Echinops telfairi
ACAAGAAAGCAAAATAACAACAAAAAAATGACAAAAAAGAAAAGCCTATACATTTTTCCAGATCTGTACGTTGACCTTTAGCAGTGTTTTCCAATCAAATCTGATTGAGTGCCACGTCATGGCATGAAAGTCTATTTTTGGTATTCCCCAGGGACTTCATTGCTTTGCTCCCTTTACTGCTCTGTTGCATGCTCCTAGTGTTTCACCCCAGTGTGATGGGGTCAAATCAGGCACAATTCCCACACTGTGTCTTCAGTGTTGTCCTCCATATCGATATGGGTCAGTGAGAGATGTCATGTCTCATGGTGGGGCCGGCCTATGGTCCTCTCTGTGTCTTGACTTCTCCAAGCCGGAATATAGTCCTCAGGGCTTGATGGGCCAGGATGTGTTCCACTCTTTCTCCTTCCCTCTTCTTTTGCTCCTGACCAGAAGTGCCCCCTCTCCCTAAACTGCAGCTTCAGTGCGGTCCTCTTAAATGCATTCTCTTGGGTCGGAAGTGAGGTGGGGTGGGGATGGGGGTCGCTTAGTTGAGATTGAGCCTGGCCCCACACCAGCTAGAAATATTACAGGAAGAAGAAGGCCTTGTCTTTTCCCCATGGAGCTGCTGGTGGGTTCAAACTGCTGACCTTGCAGCCAGCAGCCCAACTGGTAATGCACTACAACACCAGGGTTCCCCAGGGCAAATAATTTGCATCATCCAGGGGAAGTGTAGACTTTCTACTTGAATTGGTATTGACAACATTTTTTAAATCCGGAAATGTTTTAGGAGGGTTGTAATGAACCCTGGAGGTACTGCGTGTTAGGCATTGGCCTACTAAGCACAGGGTTGGCCATTAAAACCCACCAGATGCTCCTCAGGAGAAGGATGAAGCTGTCTGCTTCCATGAAGATTTCAGTTTGGGAAAGCCTGTATCGGGTGGTTATGACTCAAAATTGACTCCATGGTAGTGGGTAATAGGTAGGTGTTTTACATAAGTGATTTGCCCCCTACAGAACTGAAGCTTTTTTTATGAAAAACCAACAGCAAACGTGGTAGTCAATGGAGAAAAGCCCAAAACAATCACACTGAAAAGTGGGACCAGACAAGGATGTCCCTTGTCCCAACTCTTATTTAACATCATACTGAAGGTCCTAGCTAACAACATAAAGCAAAGAAAAGATATCAAAGGTATTTGCCTGGGGTTAGGAAGAGGTGAAACTATTGTTATTTGCAGATTATATGATTTTTTTTT
>NW_022105672.1:2498-4273 GCF_000313985.2 Echinops telfairi
GATATCTAAAACAGATGGAAATTGAGCTACCATATGCCCCAGCAATCCCCCTACTTGGCATATACCCAGAAGAGGCAAGAAACAAATCACGGCCAGATTTTGGTGAATTCCTTAAATGTTCATCACGGCACAGTTCACAATTGCAAGGAGTTGGAACAACCCAAATTTCCATCAAGGGACAAATGGATTACAAAACTGTGGTATATACATACAATGGAGTACTAGGAATCCCTAAAAAGCAGTGATGAACACATGAAGCACATCACCACATGGGAAGAACTGGAGGAAATTATGCTAAGTGAAGTAAGCAAAGCAAAAAGGATCAGTACAACATGAGTCTTCTGAGGTGAGCTTACAAATGCAAAAAGGGTATAGGGGAAAAGCTCCTACATACATACATTCCTGGGGTGAGGTCCAGGTAGTATGGCAGGGGCCAGATCCAATCCAGGGATACATATGACAGCCAACTAAAAAGGAGGGGAAACGAAAGAGGGGGGAAAAAAAGACATGGGTAGCGAGGGAACAGGGCACTAACCCACCCAAGGGGAGGGTATTGTTTATATCTCCACACAGAAAGAGGGAGAGAGGAACCAGACTTCAACTCAGTGCGCCAAGAGATGAATGCAACACGCAGGCATGAAACAAGGAACCAATAGCGGTGTCCGGCCCCAATCCCAACTACGTGGACATGCCCCCACCCACCCCAGAAGAATGCACTTCAGAGGACAGCACTGAAGCTCAGGGAGAGGGACACAGCTGAGCAGAGCACACAGGAGCATAATGAAGAGGGAAGGAGAGAAAGTGGAACACATCCTGGCCCACCCAGCCCCGAGGATGATATTCCTGCTCAGAGCAGCCAATGCACAGAGAGGACCATAGGGCCAGCACCACCATGAGACACAAACACGAAGTCCCTCACTGACCTATATAGCACTACAGGGGACAACACTGGAGATACAGTGCAGGAATTGTGCCCGATTTGACCCCATCACCCTGGGGCAAAACACTAAGGGCATGCAACCGAGCAGCAAAGGGACCAAAGCAATGAAGTCCCCAGGGAATACCAAAAATAGACTTTGGGGCCAGGGCGTGGCACCCTATTGGACTTGACTGGAAAACACTCCTAAAGGTCAACAAATAGACCTGGGACTATTTATCTGCTTTTCTCTTTTTGTCATTGGTTTGTTGTTGCTGTTTTGTTTTGCTTTGTCTTGTTTTGTGCTTATTACTGTCTCTGTATGTCCATCTAGAAAAAATAGGCAGGAAACCAGGACAGATAAACCCCTTAGGACCAATAAAGGGAGTAGAGATACCAGGAGGGTAAGCGGAAGGTGGGGGAAAAGGGGGAACTGATCACAATGATCTACATATAACAACACCACCCCCCACCGCCACCCAGGGGGATGGACAATGGAAAAGTGGGGGAAGGGAAATGGCAGTCGGTGTAAGACATGAAAAAAGAAATCTAAATTATCAAGGGTTCATGAAGGAGGGAAGGTGGGGGAGGGGAGAGGTTAATGAGATGATACCAAAGGTTCAAGTAGAAAGAAAATGTTTTGAAAGTGATGATGCCAACATATGTACAAATGTGCTTGACACAATGTATGTATGTATGGATTGTGATAAGAGCTGAAGGAGCCCCCAATAAAATAATTAAAAAAATAAAACCTGAAGCTTAGAATTTCACACAATTAAAATGTATTTTAACCAAATCCTTTTTACAGTATAACACTTCTTACATCTTTTAACTCACACACTTTTTTTTTTTTTTTTTT
>NW_022105673.1:0-1308 GCF_000313985.2 Echinops telfairi
TTTAAAAATTGCTTGTATATTTGCCTATCCTTTTTTTTCAATATTTCTCTGATCTACCCATTTTCCTTTTCAGAGTATATAGATATTATATCCTTCTCCTAAATAGATTAGCATATGCTCTGATGCATAGGATTTTTCATATAGAACTAGTGTCATGATCAGACCTATCGTTGCCCTTGGTGGTTTTCCATTTAATTCTCTGATATACGTAAGAGCTTCATGTATTTCAGAAATGCTAAAGGATTTGCATGGTCCCTGACGCAGTGTGAGGTTGGCTCAGGACCGGCTGTGAAGCCTTTGACGGTGCAGAGTCAGAGCCGACCTGCACCTAGCAGCAGCAGCTGTTTCATTGCCCCGCTGAGAAGCAACTAGAGTGCATGCTTTTCTCTATTGTATATGCTATTAATAAACAGTTTATGATTATTTAAGAAAACTCTGTTTATATACCCCACTGTTGGAAACTTGTAGGTAGCATACTACAAACATTTTTTTCACCTTTATTCTAGAGATCATTCCATATCAGTATGTAAAGAGTGTCTTTGTTCATCTTTAAACGTATTCCTTGTAAGGTCACTTTTCTGGACCCTTTACCAGGAACCATATAATAACTGGTTGGGGATCAATCTAAGATCCGTCCATTAATTATGGATTGCAAAATTGTGGCACTATATCATTATTTATTCCTTTATAAGCTCGAATATATCTATAAAGAGAACTAGCCCTCCATTTATTAATGTAACCTGTGTTAAAGTTACTTTATTTATTGAGGTTCAGTTGTTCAATTTGTGCTTTAGATAAGCTTTGATCGTTTTCTTGGTAAATTTCAAGGTGTTGTTTCAAGCCCATGTTTCTCAAAGTGGGTGATATTGGGTGTTGTTGGAATGATCCAGGGGTCTGCATAAGCAGATACCTATACTTTACCCTGGATTGTAGTACAAAAGTTTTTAATGGCCAAGGTGAGCGCTGAGTAATTTCTTTTCTGAAAACAAGGTAGTAGGCCAAAGTAGTTTGGGAACCCATGTGTTAAAGGATCTTCTTTTTAAGTCCTAAACCACATTTTGAATCAGAAATTTCCTCAATGAGCTGTGGAGCCTTTTAATGTCACGTAGTTGGTAAGGCCTTAGTCTGAGGGTGAAAGGCGTTCGTTGCTACTGGGCTGGCTATTGAAACCATTTCAGTAGATTGCCAGGGGAAAAAAAAGATGAAACATTTACATAATTCAAATTTACAGGGCATGATGTATCCCAAGAAACCTAGTGGCTTTCCTTGCCCTCCCCCCTCTGTTTCCTCCTTTTCTATATAGGTAAT
>NW_022105673.1:2780-4305 GCF_000313985.2 Echinops telfairi
TTTCTACTCAGAAACATAGGCTCTATTATGGGAATTTTATCTGAAAAAGTAGGTAGAACCATAAAGCAGATAAAACGGTGAACATAAATGGATTTGTCAAATTCCCGAATGTTAGAATCCAGGGAGCCCCCTGACATTTGAAAGGAGTGTGCATTTATTCAGTTCTTTCAGCTAGGTTGCATGGACCATTTACCGTTTACATCAAGCTCTTGTTACAGCTTTTCCAACAACCATGTATATAGAGAGAAATAGACTGTTCCCAGTGAACACATGGTCTCAGAGTTACAGGATAAATAACAAAACTGTTAGTATCATCTATGCTTAGTAAGCATGTAAAATTCAACACTCGAAATGGTTGGAAAAACTGAAGGCAAAAAAATTCGAGGATTGAAAAAAGCGGAGAACAGGTAGCTACCCAATTATAAAGCATTTGAGTTCTGACAAACTGCTTTTAAGATCGTCTTTTTTTGTTTATGTTTTTTTCTTTCAAACCATCTTATTAGGATCTAATTCAGACACCATATCATTACATAGTTCAATCATATCAAGCAGTGTTGTACAGTTGCTATCACAATCAGTTTGAGATATTCTTTTCCTTCTTATACTCTTTGATATCAACTCCTCCTTCCCTTCCCCACCTTGCCTGCTGGGCCCCCCAGGAACCCTTATTCTAGTTATTGTCTCTATGGATTAACCAATCCTGGGTTTCATATAGGAAAAAACATAACCTTGAATCAAGAAGACTACCAACAATGACAACATACAACTGAGATAAACCCCAATATGGAAAAAATAAATCACCAAAAATATATAAAAATAAACAGACCAAGCACAAAGTCTATCAAAAGGGAGATCAAGTGATAAGATTTTAATCACTCAAGGTCTGATGTATCATTTTCTTTAAAAAAATTTTTTTATTAAATGCTTTTATTGGGGGCTCTTACATCTCCTATCACAATCCATACATTCATCCATTGTGTCAAGCACATTTGTACACATGCTGCCATCATTGTTTTAAAACATTTTCTTTCTACTTCAGCTCTTGATATCAACCTCCTCATTTTCCCCCTTTCTCCTATACCCTCCCTCCTTCATGAACCCTTGATAAGTTAAAGATTATTATTTTCATATCTTGCATCGTCCTCTTTCGCCCTTCACCCACTTTTCTGTTGTTTGTCCCCCTGGGAGGGGGTTATATGTTGATCCTTGTGATCGATTTCCCCTTTCTCCTCCCACCTTCCCTTATCCTCCTAGTATCTCTATTTTCATTGTTTGCCCTGAAGGGTTTATCTACCCTGAATTCCCTGTGTTTCGGGCTCGGCTCTTATTTATAGCAGTGTGGATGTTCTGGTCTAATACGATTTGTAAGGTAGATTTTAGGTCACAGTAGTGGGGTGAAGGAAGCATTAAAGAACTAGAGGAAAGTTGTGTGTTTCATCGGTGCTATACTGTACCCTGACTGGCTCATCTCTTCCTTGTGACCCTTCTGTGAAGGGATGTCCAACTGTTCAACCAATGGGCTTTG
>NW_022105674.1:0-1389 GCF_000313985.2 Echinops telfairi
TCTTCATAAATTTAAAAGCAATACCACTTACAATAGCTACACAACAGGTGAAATACAACCCGGTACTTGTACAATGATAGAAACATAGACCAATGGAACAGAATAGAGAAGGTAAAAATAAATCCATCTACCTACAGACAACTGGTTTTTGACAAAGGGTCAAAATACATTCAATGGGAAGAGATAGTCTCTTCAGTAAATGGTGCTGACACAATTGGAATTCCGTTTGCAGAAGAATGCAAAAGGATCCATACCTCACTCTGTATAAAAAAAGAACTCAAGATGGGTTACAGACCTAAATGTTAATCCTAGAACTATAAAATTTTCAGTGAAAAAATAGGAACAACATTACAGGTTCTAATAGAGCTCATCAGAACACTACCAAGCATAAAAAAAATACACACACACAGAGCAGAAGACAAACTGGGTGCCTCAGACCTCATGAAACCAAGACACTTGTGTTCATCAAAAGAGTGAAATGAGAGCTCATACTTGGTGGGGGGAGTGATGGGGGGTGGGCTATAGCAATGATACTATGTACAAGAGACTAATATATAAATCCATAGAAAACTTCAACACCTCAACAAGAAACAGACAAATAACCCAATTAAAAAATGTTCAGCGCACAAGATCAGACATAAACAGAAGATATCCAGGTGGCCAACAAACATGAAGAAATACTATCACTAGCTATCCAAGAGTCACAAATGAAAACATTGTTGAGATGCTATCAGTATTGATAGCAAATTTTATTTTATTTTAAAACAGAAAAATAAGTAATGCTGAAAAGGGATAAAAAAAATTGGACCTTCATACATTGCCGATGGGACTATAAAATGGTTCAACCACTGTGGGAAGGGTGTGGCTCTTCCTCAAACAATTAGGAATAGAAATATCATAGGACCCAGCAATTCCTTTACTTGGAACATACCCTAAAGCAGTAAGAGCCGTAGCTTGAACAGACATATGCATATTTGAGTTCATCATGGCACTATTCACAATATAAAGAAGACAGACACAGCCTAAGTGCCCAACAGTTGAAGAATGGATAAATAATCTTTGGCACATACACACAATGGAATACTACACAGCGCTAAAGAATAACAATGAAACTCTGAAACATTTCACAGCATTGATGGAGTTGGTGAAAATTTAGATGAGTGAAGTTAATCACCAGAGGACAAATACTGTATGAGACCACTATTAGAAAAGAAAAATAGCAAGAGCAGTATTTTGCTCAAAAAGAAACAAAATCGATAGCTTCCAGGGATGGCAGGGAAGGGCAGGCAATAGGTTTGAGAGGATGCAGGTGTTCCTGTGGTAAAGGGGAGGATAGTGTTCTACAAGAGGGAGAGGAGAGAAAACAGGGGCGGGGGGAGGTGAAGGGGG
>NW_022105674.1:2988-4304 GCF_000313985.2 Echinops telfairi
CTGTCGTACAGGGTCACTGGGAGCATGTTAGAGCAAGCACTATCAAAACGAATCAAGCCCAATGTTGTAGCCTTATAGGGAAGTTTCCTGCAGGTGTTTCTTAAATGGAGCTCTGCTTTAGTACTGTTCTCTAGCAGAATTCTGCATCACTGACATGCCTTTAGGAAGGTCATTTGGAAGTCATTGGTTGTCAAAATACTATCTCTCGAGGAGTTCACTGGTTTCACGTTTCACTTAACTGATGTGCTCGGAACATAATGGCTTTAAACAACCACACTGTATGATCGGCCACAGTTCGGTGAATTGACTACAATCAGATGGGAGGGTCCTCTGCTCCAGTGGTGTGGCGGTGGCTGCTCCTGGGCTCCATTCACCTGGGAGGTTGCCAGGGGCAGGAGCATCCAAGAGGCCCTTCATCGTCAGTATTGCCTTTTGCCATCCAAGTGGCTAACCCGAGCTTCCTGAAAACATGACAGCTGACTTCCAAAAGAGAGCATCCCAAGTGAGAAAAATGCGAAAGCTGCTAGTTCTCTGAAAGGCTGGTCTCAGAAATATTAAAATGCCACGTTGTTGCATTCTGTTAGTCTATGCAAGTCACATGATTAACCAGATTCCCGAGGGGAAACAGACTCATCTCTCAAGGAAGGGACAGTTTGCACCTACAGGGAGGGGAAGCTTGGTCGTTGCCCAAATTGGAGCCTACCTACTTTAGACCACCTAACAAACTTACCCAGTAGCTAAACAAAGGAGTTCTGGAGGCCCAACGGCTTAAGCATTGGATTGTTAATTACAAAGGCTGGCAGTTCATATCTATTAGCCGCTCCACAGGAGAAAGATGAGGCTGTCTGCTCTATAAAGATTTAATCTCAGAACCCCTACAGAGTAGGGACACCGTCCCATAGGGTCACTGTGAGTCAGCAATTGACTGGACAGTACTTTGGCTGGTCCCAGAATAAAGGGCCACACGCCCCACTCAGGGCTTCACTTAGATTGCCTACACAGAGTGGCCTCTCACAGAAATAGCTTATTAATGTTTTGTCTCATTTAGTCATGATGACAAAAAGAATGATGCTGTTGTTTCTTGTTATTCACGCATGTTCTACAGTCATCCGCGGGTGGTGACTTAGTAAATACTGAGCCATGGCCCTGAGGGGAAACACAAGATTAGGCTCCTACAAGGTGCTGGTCACAACCTTTCCTTCGGCTGATCAATACGGAAGGTTGCTTTATGTGTGTTTCTGTTTAAAGGTACTATATTAAATATATAGTTGATGCATGGACAGTGAACTCATGGCCAACAACGCTATAACTCATGG
>NW_022105675.1:0-1416 GCF_000313985.2 Echinops telfairi
AAAAGTAAAATAATTTGCATTTTGCTTTTCTCTGGAGCATAACTCTTGCATGCCACATTTTATTTTGTGTCTGGTCGAATCACAAACTGCTGAAATTAGTAGTCAATTCTTGAATTTCCTTCTTTGGGGAATCTAAATTACAATTTACTTTCAAGGGTCTTGCCTAGGGAATTTAAAGAACAAGAAACTGCAAAAGTTAAGTGACTAAGTAGGGGAACAGGCACCCTGGTGGTGCCAAGGTGAAGTGCTCAGTGGTTCACAATGAGGGAGAAAAGTATGGATAATCAGCTCCATAAAAAAAGTACAGCTCTTTCTAGGAATCGGGACAACTGCATGCCAATAGCAACCTATATGGGGACAAGAAACACTGTTCTATTGATTTTAAAATCCAAGTTCATTGTTTCAGTTTTGTTTTATTAAATAAAATCAAAGAAAATGATAATCCAGGACTGTAGTGCGATATGTTAAGTGGTGTCTTAACATTGCATTTTACCAAATTTCTTTGAGCTCATTAGAACACTTATGCGTACTTGCTGTGTTAGTGCCTCCATGATTTTTGTCATCTCACGCTACCTGAGAAGATCCGTTTCTGTTTTCCTCGGGACTTGTGACATGAAGGACAGACCCGAGAAGTAACTGAATTGTCTGCCATTCGCTACATATGTGGAATTTATATGCTAAGATTGAGGATGCTTGTGCATAATAGGTGGAAAAATTTACCTCTTTAAAATAAATAATTGTGCTTGTTCTCTAATGTAAACAAAATGTTTTAAAAAAACGAATGTGGTTTTCAGAATCCACTTGTCATCCTGTAGACTACCTATAAGGAAGGCCCTTGTGCCTTATTGAAATGTTGAGAATTTGGTGTGAAAAGAGGCAGAGAAAATAGAATGATTTTAAACTTTTTCTTTTCTGAATTCTACTTACTGATAATCGTAGTCAATTTTTTGGAATTTTTAAAGGGAAGGCTTGGAATGCACACACACATAGATGGACAATATGTATACACACGTGTACGAGGTTATGTCAAAAAGTATTGCTACCAGGGTTTTATATATATATACATATATATATATGTATATATATATATTACATATTATTCAAAATAATACAGGTTTCTGTGACCAGTGAATTGTTTCACCCAAGTTCTCTTACTCATGTATGCTTAGCTTCCTTGGGCGCCTTCCAAAGAAGAGTCTAATCAAGACAGTTCTTTCCACGAGAATCTGCCGTTCAAAGCAGAGGGGTCAGCTCCGAAGATTTTGTGGACTGTCCTGGGAGGATCCCCAAAGGTAATCTGATGGATAGTCTTGAAAGAAACAGAATGATCAAGGGGCTTCTTATGGAGAACTTTCAAGAAAATTCAAAATTGTGTTGGTGATAAGAAGACCAGGACGTTTGCACGGAAGATTTTTT
>NW_022105675.1:2306-4304 GCF_000313985.2 Echinops telfairi
CTTGATGAAAAAACTATGCTAATAGATACTTTAGATTCACTGTGATTAATCTAGCCCCTTGCTGTCACGTGTTTTCTGACTCCTGGTGTCCTCATCGGGCAGAGTAGAATTGCCCACTTCCAAGGCTCTCATCTTTCTGGAAGCTGGTTGTCACATGTCTCTCCAGCCGAAAGGCTGCAGGTTTGAGCCTCTGGCCTTTGTATTCAAATGTACCCATGAAGTGCATTATCATTAAAAACAAAGTATCCCTGGCTTTCTGACATGCGCTTATCCAGTGAAGGTAAAGGTGAGGAGTAAACTTCTGGGCTTTATTACTGATATCACTTGTAATGGTATCACCTGGGGGAAAAGGTGTTATATAGTAAAGCTAATGCTTTAGAACCTGGAACAAATTAATCATTGCCCAAGCACTATCCTTTGATTATTTCTCAGACATGGTCAGCTTTATTTACACTCCTTCAAACAAGTTGATCCAGCCAGGAAATTTAAAATATAAAGTTAATGTTTCACATGCTGTTGAAAGGTCTATGTTTTTCAAGGAATTTGCTTAGTTTTTTGATAACCACTGTGCTCTGAGTATGGAGAGATTATCATTTTAGAAGAAGGATCATTGAGCACACTTGTATATCTTTCATAAGACTCTTGAATGAGGTTAAAAAGTATAATTTAAATTTAACGTTGTTTGACCAGACTTGCCTATATATTAAACTGGCTATTTAAAATGTTTTAGTAAGTAGTGACTTGCAGGAATCCTCTCACCCTAAACCCTATCTGCAAATAAATAAAAAAATCTAGATTGTGTACATACTAGACCAAACACAATTCCATGTAGTAGATTTTAGTAGTAATGAACTAGTTGGAACATTGGATGAATGTGTTTGATTTTAGCAGAATGAAAATAACATGAGCTAAAACCTATATAAAGCAATACTTCATAGGTTCTTACTCTCAGACTACCTCTTTTTTTTTCCTAAGCTAATTCTGAGAGCTTGCAAAACATGATTCTGGCAAAAAGAAAAAGGTGAGTGTTAAATATTCCTTAAAATAGAAAACAAGCCACAGCAACAAGAGCACAGTTTGACTCAATTAGTTCCTCCTTTATGTGTGATAGGATGATTTCACTCGCTCCCAGTGCCAAGTACAGGCTTTTCGGAAACAGTTAGTCAGTCCAAATGGAGGAAGGAAACTCAATACCTCGTGTCACACTCTTGGATCTCTAACTTCATTTAAAAGGGTTGCGAATCTGCACGGGCTGTGGGAGTTGGGGTTGGGGGTGCAGAAGTAGACAGCCTATCATCAGGATGCCCTTCAAAGTACAACCCATCCCATCTCTTATTGTAACTGATCTGTCTGTTGCTGAAAGCCTTCAGCTGTGTGGATGATTTTTGTTTTGTCTTGTAATTTTAGGTTTAAAATGTTTTCATGCCTAACAAGGGTAATATAGGGGCAACCACTCCTTTGCCATTTGAGTGTTTGCACTGCCTGCTTGATACTAGTCTAGAAGTCTCACAGGATTTGAAAGATAAAGGCGGAGATTAGCTTTACACTTACTAATGCTGAATAAACCTTGAAGAACAAGGTGAAGGAAAATATTCACTGCGGGGAATTAATGATCAAAATAAAATATTCCAAATTCAATTTAGGCTCCTGAAAGTTTTCCAGGGATTTAAAATTTGCACAACATTCTATTTGCTTCTATTTCGTATGACATATCATAGGTCTCTGGAAATGTGGATGAAGTACTATTCCTCGTATTCCGTCTTGGTCACCTTTTCCAGCCTTTTTAAAAATATACATGCTCTGTATATTTGTATCCAGGGAATATAATACATATTTCTATATAAATACAAATAATCCCTTCTCATCACAGCTATCAGTTGACTCCTTGCCAATTTAAAAGTTTGATTCTAAGTGCTATTATGTAATCAGTATCTGGTCCCATAGTTATTTCAATGACTGCCACAAGTGGAAGTCATGTTCTTTACTCATGTGGATATA
>NW_022105676.1:0-1624 GCF_000313985.2 Echinops telfairi
CAGTAACGGCCCCAAACAACAATGCTGGTGAGGATCGTCAGGACCAGGCAGGGGCCTGTTCTGAGTGTCCCCTGACATCACAACAGCTTTAGGGGAGCCATCCAGCGACCGTGTCCCAGAATAAGATGTTTCTACGCATGAAGGGACTTCATCAAATTCCTGGGAAAGCTCCAATATCCTTTAACTCCGTTTTCCCCATGAATTTTTTGCATCCCCTCTTGTATCTGAGAGCTTGTTGACTTTGCTCATCAGAATGCTATGGTGAGCTCTACTTGCTAGGTCCCCCCCCCCCTTTCTTCTTTGACTTGTTATCTTTTGTGGATGAGCGGAAAATGAGGTTCCGAGGAATTCAGCACCCTCACCCTGATTATAGAGGCCTCAGGGAATCATCGCCCCGACTTGGATCTTGGGACGAACTCTTCTGATCTCATTGCCTTGCAAAGCAAAGAAGCAAGCAAGCAAACAAAAACCTAACCCCAACCCAAAGCCCAAGCCCATGAAGCCAGTGCTCCATGAAAGCTTTAGGGAAGTGCTTCCTTCTCAACCTCAAGTCCGTTATTTAGTAGCTGCCCAGACGATGTTCTCTGCGAGCCCTCGGATGCACCTCCATCTTCAGGATCCTGGGGTCTTCTGCCAGCCGGGGAGCCCCGAGACATTGCCTATTGATATGTTTTTGGACACACACACACAGCTCTTCCTTGCCGTTGTTGTGGAATTGGCCTTCAAGACCCCCTTGTCTGCATTACATGGTGAGCTGGAACTCTTGATAAAGGAGCTCTGTCCAGTGATGACAAGAATTGATTTCCAATTTCCTGCAGAATGACTCTATCACTGCTAGTGACTCAGGCAATTTAGCTCATGTTCCAGGCCTGCCTGGGGGTGATAGATCACACTGACAGCTTCCCAGTCAAACACAAGGTTCATTTTGACAAGAGAAAAGAGACGTTCTTGAAGAGTTTTGCACTTGGGGTGGCTGAGGGAATGACTGGCTGCTCCAGGATGTCGGACCAGTGGGTGTTGTGTTGACTGTAGACATGCCTCTGCATGAGAGGGGAGCTGGTTTGGGGTCAGACTTCCAACAGACTGCCCCGGGCAGCCCCCAATTCCTTCCATAAACTGTCCAGGCCTGTGGTGCTCTTTAACATGCAGAGACCCAACCCCAAGACGGAGGGGCTCGATCTCAAAGAGCCCAGTTCTTCAAAATACTCTTACCAGGCATCGCTGATTGGCAAGTAGTTTTTCATGGGTGTATGTGGGCTAATGTTTTTGGCCGCTACCCTAAGGGCTGGAGGTTCAAGTCTATGCAGAGGGACCTTGAAAGACAAGCCCGGTGATATCCTTCTGAAAAAGCCAGCCATTGGAAACGCTATCGAGTTCTTCTCTGAGACTGAGGGGGTTCCTATGACTAGGAATCGTGGGAATGCGATGGGACTGTTTTGTTTTGTATTTAAATAACTCAACATAACTCAACGATTTAAATTTCTAGACAGGTAGAAAGTGCGTGGGACAACTCAATTGTTTGTTTCTGTAAGTTTTTCTTAGTGAGCTTGAGGGACTGTCTTCTCCTCTCTGATTTTCAACTGCCCCGAGACAATCCTATCACATGAGGAGTTGCTGTGAGACT
>NW_022105676.1:3190-4265 GCF_000313985.2 Echinops telfairi
GCCAGATGTGCCCCGATGGCCGCAGAGGCTTCATGCCTCCCCCAGAAGCTCTTTTTCCTGGGGGCTCTGCCTTCCACGAAGGCGTTGTGGGCAGGGCTGGGCTGACAGCAGACGTGGGAGGTGTCTAAATCCCATCTCTCCGTGGGTCCCCGGCTGTGAGTGCTCACCCTCATTTCCTAACCCACGAGGAAGGCGGGCAGGCACCGGGGAGCGGGGGAAGCCTCTGAATGAAAGGCGTTGGACTAACGGCATAATTACTCCGCTGCGGAGCTGTTTGGGACTAATTATGTGCTATTGTTAGGATACTCTGGCTCCTCCTCCTCCTCATCGTTGTCGCTGTTGTTAAGAGTAATGAGGTCTTGCTTAGAGTAAGTGATTATGGGAAAAGGCCACACTGTGTGTGCACATCTCAGGAAGAAGGAATGGCCCCTCCAGCCGCCTCCTTTCAAACCAATCTGCTCCTGCTCCTGTCTGCCCCACACAACCAGAGACCAAGGGGCTCAGGGGCTCAGACCCGTGTGGACTGTTTCTGGGATTCAAGTGCAGTTTTAGGAAACCCTGGCTTAGCATAATCTGCTGAGAAATGCCTTTCCTGCAAGGCTGGAAGGACCAGGAGGCCACATTGTTAAGGGCATGAACCCCAGGGGGTGGAGTGAAGTGGAAGGTTCTGGAATAGCACTCACTAGCACTTCAGACCTGAGCTGGGCTAGCTTCTCCTGTGGCTGCCTCCCAGGAGGCCTGTAGGACCCTGGCCCCCTGTGCATGTGTGTGTGCATGCACACATGTATGCATGAGTGCACACACACACACGGGTGTGTGCGCATGTGTGAGGGAGTGTGGATGCAGGACCCTGCCCAAGTGTGCACGGTTGTGCACATGTGTGCATTGAGTGTGAGTGCATGCATGACCATGCACATGTGTGCCATGAGGGCGTGTGTGGGTTTGTGTTCATGGAGAAGGTCCTGACCAGCTCTTATCAGCATTTCCTACCTGAGCTGGGCAATCTACTTCATGACTTCCTGCCAGAACATCTGTAGGCTCCTGTCTTCTGTGTGTGTGTGTGTGTGCACACACA
>NW_022105677.1:0-1050 GCF_000313985.2 Echinops telfairi
ACTGCTTGGTTCAGGCCCATCTCAGTTCTCAATGTGACATCCTGGTCACTCCACACTTTAGAAAGGCCCTGTGCGGCAGGTTTGCCCAGTGCAGTAAGTCATTATCGCATTGTTTCTTGACCGCTGCCTCCAAGAGCGTAGTTGGATATCCAAGCAAGATTAAATCCTTGACAGT
Organism: Echinops telfairi; assembly: GCF_000313985.2. NCBI lineage: Eukaryota > Metazoa > Chordata > Mammalia > Afrosoricida > Tenrecidae > Echinops > Echinops telfairi. Next base: position 176 of record NW_022105677.1, read on the forward strand.
TTCAATCTTTTCTCTGTCTGTCATGATGGACATGGGGCCAGTGATGAGTTTTTTTAGGTTTATTTACATTGAGTTGTAACCCGTACTGAAAGCCGCGATCTCTGCTCTTCATCAATAAGGGTTTCAAGTCTTCCTCATTTTCAGCAGGCAAGCTATTTATACATTTTATGATGTTAATAAGCCTCACTCAAATGCCATATTCCTCTTCATGGAGTCCAGCTTCTCATATTACCCGCTCAGCATGTAGATTGAATAAGGATAGTGAAAGGATAAAACACTAACAAACACCTTTTTAAAAAGTCTAAACCACCACACAGTATTGGTTCAAGCAACTGTCTCTTAGAACATGCACAGTGCTTTCTCAGCACAATGAAGTATTCTGGAAGCCCCGTTCTTCTCAGTGCTATCCATAGTTTGTTATGATCCACGCAATTGAATGTCTTTGTACAGTCAATAAAATACAAGTAAACATCTCTCTAGTATTCTGTGATTTCAGCCAAGATCCACCTGATATTAATAATGATATCCTTGTTTTCCATGTCCTTTTCTGAATCTGGCTTGAATCTAGCTCCCTGTTATTGATGTACTGCTGCAACCATTTTTTCAAGTATTTTCACAAAAGTTTAGTTGCATGTGCTGTTAAGGTTACTGTTAGATTATTTCTATGATCTGTTGGCTCATCTTTCTTTATAATGGGTATAAATATGGATCTCTTCCAATCAGCTAGCCAGCTAACTGTCTTCCAAATTTCTTGGCACAGATGAATGAGTTCTTCCAGCATTTCATCAGTGTGCTAAAACATTTCAATTAGTATTCCATCCATTCCTGCAGCCTGTGTTTGTATAGTGTCTTCAGTGCAGCATGGACTTCTTCTT
>NW_022105677.1:3245-4303 GCF_000313985.2 Echinops telfairi
AGCAGTAAAACTAGTGAAATATAGATAACTATATGCACACACATTTACTTCAAGGAAATGACTCACAGTATTGTGAAGAAATGGCTTATGCAATTGTGAGGGCTGACAAGTTCTGAGTTCATGGACCTCTAGTTCATGTAATTGCAGCAACTAATGAACCCCCCAATCTGCAAGTCAGCCAGCAGATTGATCGTTTCTGCTCTCATGTGGTTGTGGGTGTTGTGAAACCCCAAATCTTCAGGATAATGGATAGGCCAGAAACTTCAGCAGGCTTTTCCCCTAAAAGCTAGAAGTCAGGCAACAAGAAGAGTGCAGGATCCATCAAGCAAGGAAGCTTTTCCAGGGCATCCATTTATATACCAGGGGGAGGCCACCCCCTGAAGGAGACTCATCTTTCAACTGAATGGATGCTGATGTCAGATTAGAAAATGGAAAATGATTACAGAGAATCTGCCAAATCAGTAAGAATCTTAGCCTAGCCAAGATGACACACAGCAGGAACCAGTACAGCCGACTCTACCATTGTAGGCTGCTTATCTTTTACTGTATCCTCAGGATATACGGCTTTGCTCACTAGATACAATTCCCCAGATGTGACAACCGCACGTCTTCAGCCGGTGCCAGATTTCCCGTGGCGTGGTGATGTGAGGAATTGCTTTGGGTTGAGAACCACTGTTGCACCCCAGGGCTGCCCAGTTAGGAAATAATACGTTAGTTCACTTAATCCCTGCAACAACACTGCGAAATCAATTTTATCATTTATGTATTTTATACAGATAATAAGAACACCGAGGGGAAAGAAGGCAGGCACAAAAGGCCACATTTTGTAGGGTTTCATTATATGAAATGTCCAAAATAAGCAAATCTTTGGAGGCAGCAAAATAGAGCCGTGGTTTCCTGAAGTCGGGGAAATAGGAAATGACTGCTAGTAGGAATGAGGTCTCTTTCAGGGAGGACCGAAAATGCTCTAAAATCAGCCTGTGCTGCTGGTTGTGTGGGTGTAGCAACAGCACTTGATTCACGTGTGAGTCGTATCTCGATTCAATGACTTCCCAAAA
>NW_022105678.1:0-1474 GCF_000313985.2 Echinops telfairi
ATTTACATGTTCTTTTAGTGAAGCCCAGCACCATCTTCCAGAGTCAAAGAGCACTGGGCTCTCTCTTGGGGGACTCGTATGAGTGCTTCTTCAAACTACCTGCAGGGGCTACACTGAGGGGTCAGGCTACCGCTGTATCTACCTATGGTTTCACTCTTACACTAGACAACCTGCATTCCATTATTTGTAATGTGAGTTGGATATTCCTATCAAGGGACGCTGGCCAGGTGGTTGTGGGCCCACGGATGGAGTGTGGTGTTTCTCTCTGCAACTGGAATGCCACGAAGGGCAAGTGGGTTTACCCCCCTTGGTGTAGAGCACTATGGATGGCAGGCAGAATTTAAATTATTCCCCTGGATGATGTCTCACATAATTCTTAATCTTTTTTTATTTTTCCTGATTGTTTATTGAACTAATCAATATCAAGGGATTTGCATTTTTATTATTGATTCTTCATTAATTCAATCATATTTCTGTATTCTTCAATTGTATGATCTATTTCTGATGTTTTATTCCTAATCTTCTGAGTTTTAAGCTATTGTTTTGTATGGCTTCAAATTGTCTGTTATCTATTAAGCCTATAATTTTGTTGTTTTACATTGTTTTCCTGAAGCATACTGGGTTTTTTTCCCCTTGTATTTTTCCTAATTTCTTTCAGGATTTTAAATGTCAATCTTTAAAACTCCTTCATAGGTAATTCTAATCTCATGTATTACCCAGGGAAGTTTTTTTTCCCCTTTAATTTTGCTTACTCCTTTTAACTATCTTATTCTGTTACTGCATATGACCTATTATTGTCTACCATTTCTGAGGCATTATGTGGTTAATAAAATGTTATATTATGTATAGATTGATGATTCCACTCTTGTTTGTTTTAATATATTGGGGCAGGTACGATTGATGCACTTCACCCATCATTTTTGTCTGGCATTATGGGAGTATGCATTACCCTTAGCCAGATATATGGGGTGGTGATGGGCGCTGGGTGGGGTGAGTGTATACCAGAATTTGCTGGGTTAATGGGGCGGTGGGTAGGTAGCATGAAAGGCAGGGCCAGAATGCACTGCTGGTCATCCATGTAGTGTGCAGGAGAGCACACCACTACTCACTGGGCAGTATAATGGCATGGATACTGGCTGCCACTGGTCATCATCAATCCAGTGATGTGCAGCCCAAGTTAAAGAAAAGGTGGTGATCATTAAGGTTATTTTAATTTTACTCCAATCATCTATTTGGTTCAAATAGTGAATTTAGAATATTTTTTGTTTGACAATTTAATTGTAAATTTGCCAAACTCTGACACGTGTTTCTTAGTATATGCTATGCTAAGAAAAACAAGATCTTCTGTTAATTAAGCATGATTTTAGACTCAAAAACAAAATAATTATTTTCCCTCCTGTTTCTTTTCAAGTGGATTGGTGGCATATTAGAATTGATATCCACTTAGAACTTCTGTATGCTGTAAATCTTCCCC
>NW_022105678.1:2952-4302 GCF_000313985.2 Echinops telfairi
TGATTGAACTATGGAATTGTCTGATATGTGACTTTTATCTCAGTAAAACTATGGGTGGAGATTAAGAGGAAACAATTTCATGATAGAGTGGGATGTGAGGTTAAATTATCCTCTGTGGAACTATATTATTAAATAAACTGATATAAACACTTATTTACTCTGTAAACCTTTAACCAATTCACAGAAACAAGTAAAATAAAGTAAATGAATGATTCAAGGAAAGCTGATTGGAAAAGGTGACAATCAAGCTGAGGTTTGAAAGATGACAGGGGTTAACTAGATACTAAGATGGTTTCCTGTTTATGTGAGAACATGTTTGTGTTTAGGGGCAAGGTTTGAGTTTCAAATCTCTTGTAAACAACTTACATAGAGAGAACAGCATATACAGAATTCTGATAAGGGAGCCAGAATAATATATTGAACAGGGCATTGTGCCTGGGCAAATGGTATATGATGGATGGAGTGAGAGATGCCAGAAGGTAGTTTATGATTTCTATATGTTTTATGACTGACACAAAGGATTTTCTACCCTTATCCTAGAAGCCTAGGAGGCAACTTTAAGTCAAAATAAGGCATAATTCTGTTTGTGTTTTGATAACTTATAACCAAGAAACAAGAATAAACACAGTAGGAAGACAACGGAACATATAAAGTAAAACATTACAACAGATAAAAGAAAACACACCAATGTCATGAGAGTGGCCATGGAAAAAAAGTGGATGAAAACAAAAATATTGGATCCATATTTACCTAAACTAGTCATAGACAAAGGATCCCTGGTAGCATTGTGGGACAAGTATTGAGCTGCTAACTGCAGGGTCAGTGGTTACAACCAATAGTCAGTCTCTAGAAGAATGATGAGGTTGTCTGAGCCTATACTTAAGTCTCAGAAATGCAATACAGGGTTGGAATCATCTCAGGGGCCATAGGTTAGAATTTTTTATTTAATCATAGAAAATAATTCATTAAAACATTGTGTTAGTCTGGGTGGTTTAGTCATTAAAACTCATATATGTAAGAGAGAACTTTTTATTAGAGAGCAATTGTATATTGAAAAAACATTCTAGCCCATTCCAGTTCAAGTCCATAAGTCCATCATTAGTCCATATATCTGATACCAGTCTATAAATTGCTTTTCAGACTCAAGCAATGCATGCAATAATGCTGAATGCAGGAAGATCACAAGTCAGTGGGCAGAAAGTTTTTGGATCCAGTGGTGGTGGAAACATCTCAATGCTGGTGTGGGTCTCCACATGGTGCCTTCAGCTTCAGGGCTCTGACTCCATCAATGTGCCTCCATGTGGCTTGTCAACAGGAAGGTCTTGCAGGGAGATGAAGCAGAGAGTGTGT
>NW_022105679.1:0-1018 GCF_000313985.2 Echinops telfairi
TTTTGCTTTTTGGAAGCTAGCAGAGTATTGCAGATTTTAGTAATAAGGCCTTTGTCTGATATGTCATTGCTAAAGATGTTTTCCCAATCAGTGGGCTTTCTTATTACTCTCTTGGTGAATTCTTTCGATATACATCTTCAGTATATCCCACTTGTCAATTTGTGACTTATCTGTATATGTGCCCTTACCTATTTCTGATAGCCTATGTATTCCTGGAGCTAAAGTTCTCAGGTATGTCCAAATTCCCTCATTGATGACCCTAATAGTTTGTGCTTTCACCTCGAGGTCTGTGATCTTAAGTTTATTCTTATGCATAGAGTGAGATACGTAAGGGTCTTGCTCCTTTTTTTGTGCAGGTAGAAAAATTTTTTCCAGGACCACTTATTGAAAAGGGAATCTGCTTACCATTTAGTTTTAAGGCCCTTATCAAAAATCAGTTGTCTGTATGTTGATGATTTTATTTCTGGTATTTCAGTTCTTTTCTGTTGGTCTGAGTATCTACCATTATACCAACACTGCAATTTTGACCAATGTGGCTGAATACTATGTGCTAAAATCAGGTAAAGCATGCTCTCCCACTCTAGCCTCCTTGTTGAGTTTCTTTCCATGTGATCTATCTTTCTCAGAGAGTGATATATTGAAGTCACCTACTATAATTGTTGAAGCTGTGATTTCTTTTGTCATCTTTTGGAGCATTTGGTTCACATATTCAGCGGGTTTCTCATTGGGGAATATATGTTTAAAATGCTTAGTGATTCTTTGTATACCACTCCCTTGAGCATTATATAATGTACCTCCTTATCTCTTTTTATGGTTTAAACTTTGAGGTCAATTTTATCCGAGATCAGGTTTGTAACCCCAGCTTTTTTTGAATTTCTGTTTGCTTGGTATGTTTTTCTCCAGCCTCTAATTCTCAGCCTTATTTTTGTCTATCTTGAGATGTTTCTCCTGTAGGTAACAGATTGATGGGTTGTGTTTTCTAAGCCAGTCTGGTAGCCTCAGTCTTTTAATGTCTGAG
>NW_022105679.1:2355-4302 GCF_000313985.2 Echinops telfairi
ACTCTTTCCCTAGTCAATCAGTATATTCTGTTATTTGGAGGGAAAGTTGGATGGTCCTCTCAGTGCTGGTTGGGTGGTTGTGGACCCAAGAGGATGGTGCTATATTTGGTTATCTCACAAAAAGACATGGTGGTGGGGCCCACAGCAGCTTGGGGTACACAGAGGGCGTGTGGGCATGCCTGCTGCAACATAAGTGCCACAGAAGGCTGGTGGCTTTTCTGCTTTGGGCAGAATTTCCCTGGTCAAGTAGATCGCTGTGGAGGTTGGGCAGAGTTTTCCGCAGCAGCATGGAACATTAGCAAGTGTTTGTTGAGCTACCTTAGGCCATGTGAGGGACTATGGCACATGGGAGGAAGGTACCCAGTCACCTGGGACAACAGAGGATGGGTAGGAGCTCCCTCAGTCATGCAGGAAGGATTTCCCCCAAAGGAGGTGGGCAGGATTTCCCCAGCCAAGTGTTAAGCACTGTAGAGGGCAGGCGGGTGGAATTTGCCGCTGAGGAATGTGGCAGGATTTTCCCCCGGAGGAGGTGAATGGGATATCCCCTGGTGGAGGGTAGATGGGCTTTCCTCAGCCTTGGGTTGTGCTGTAGAGGGTGGAGCTCTACCAGCTGGGTGGAGGACAGCTGTAAATGTCCTAGGCTAAGGAGAGTGGTCTAGAGGTTAACAGTGGCATGTGAGACAAGGGAAGAGAAAAAAAGAGGGAAAAAACTAAGCTTGCTGAGACTGTGGGGAGACAGAGAGAAGAGAGGGAAACAAAAGTAACTGTATATCTGATCCCTAATCCCTGACCTTGGGACTGGGTGGGAGAGGGGGTATTAAACCCTTCCCTGAGGCAGCTGAGACTGGTGGGAGAGAGAGAAGAGAGAGAGATAACAATATAGCTGAGCCCAGAAACCTGCCCTGAGGCAGTGGCAAGCTGTGGCTGTGTTGAGACAAAGCCCCTGGGCTGGCTCCAAATGATCCCAGGTCCAGCCAAGGCAGTGGTGGGCCTAAAGTCAAACCCTAGCTGACCTCCACTGTGGTAAATCAAAATTCCCCAGCTCCACAAAATCTCCTGGATCTGTGCCTACTTATCTCTGTGATGCTCCTCCTGAGACCCAGCAGTGTGGAATTTCCCTCTTAGCAACTCTCCTGTGCTGATTTCTGTGGAGTCCCTCTGGTATGTGTTACTCTGTCACCCTCTTCCCCAAAGTCCCTCATGACTTCATTCTTGAGTTCTTTCAGGTTCAGATATACTGAATTCTTTCTTCCTTTTCATTTACTAACTTTAGGTATTTGTATATTTCATCATAATATTTTACTTTGTCTTCTCAATCTGCCCTTCCAACTTTTTTTCCGGCTCTTTGTCTTCCTAATTTCTTCTATTTACCTCAACTATCCTTCCATTAAGAGCAAGTTTCAGAGTCACCTCTGACATCCACTTTGATCTTTTCTCTTTCTCCTGTCTTTTTAGTGACCTTTTGCTTTCTTTTTGAACACTGTTCTTGATGTCCTCCCACAGCTCATCAGGTGTTCAGTCATTACTGCTCAATGTGTCAAATATGCTCTTGAGATGTTTTGAAATTCAAGTGGGATAGATTTAGGGTTGTATGTAGGCTTTCCTGCCCTTAGTTTAATTTTCTTCAGCTTTATCCTGAACTTACATTCGAGCAATTGATGGTCTGTTCCATATTCAGTCCCTTGCCTGGGTTTAGCTGTTAATATTGAAGTTCTCTTCTGACAGATGTAGACAATTTAATTTCTCTTTATTCCATATTTCTTTTGTGTTATTGAACCAAAAAAGCTATGTATAATGAAGTCATTGGCCTTGCAAAGTTCTATTATTTAATTTCCAGCTTTGTTTCTATCACTAAGGCCATATTTTGCAACTACTGTTCCTTCCTCATTTCCAACTTTTGCATTCCAATTGCTAATAATTATCTATGCATCTTTGTTACATGTTTGA
>NW_022105680.1:0-1288 GCF_000313985.2 Echinops telfairi
GGTTAAACACAAAGCAACATACCACTTTGCAGAGTTGTAGATGATGAGCCGAGGCTTACTGGCCCGATAGAGACTGGCGGAACCCCCAAGACTAGGGCCCTTAGCCACCCTGCAGTTCTGGAGCTGAGCACGATTCTCAGCCACACAATAAATGCCTCTGTAAGGGCAACAGTCACCCTAGGGAGTTCCCCGTATCCTAGGATCACCAACTCTTGAGGGCAAAGGGCAGGATGTGCCCCAGCACGAAGTTCAGAAGGGACGGGGAGGAAGGAGGAGTGGGAACAGAAAGAAGGAACGGAAAGGGGGAGCCTCGGCGGAGAAGTGGGGACACGGACGTCACAGGGAGGAAACACCGCAGCCAAGACTGAGAGGAAACAGCAAGCGTGTGAATCGTCGAAGGGAAAACTGATGATGTGTAAACCTTCCAAAGGTTACGAGTCAAACGAGAGAACACACAGACTTCCCTCTGTCTCACCTAACCCCTAACCCTAGCCCACTCCTACCTTTCTTTATCTGGAACCTATTCTTATCCATAGAGGAGCCCTGGTGGCGTCATGGTTACCAGGCAGGCTGCCATCTATAGGGTGGGCGGTTTAAAACCACCATGCTTCTCTCTTCAAACACCCAACTCCCTGTCCAATCTGCTCCTGGCCCCGCCCACCTCCTTCTCTCTCCCTTGATTACATACTAGCCCAGGTGTGTCTCCTGTCTCCTAGCGACCTCACTTCCTCCTTTGCATGATTGAGATGGTAGTTCAGTGTGTGCCAGTCTGATTATACCAGCTTATACCCAAGAGCTAAGTGTGTGGCTCTCTTCCCAAGTCCACATTCAGTGATGTCACACGGTGGCTTGCTGTTGACCATGATAGAAATATTTATTTTACATCATGTAAATTGGCAAATGCAACCTATCAGTGCTCTCTTCCCTGGAGAAGCCAAACACCAGCCCTATGGCCACCCAGTGAATTCAGACTCACAGTGACACTACAGGACCACGTAGGCCTGCCCTTGAGAGTTCAAGGCTGTCGATCCATGTCTTTATTTTCTGCAAAGATTTATTCATTAATTTTATACCCACTCTTTTTGTTCTTTCTTTCATTTTTAAAAAATTAATAAATCATTTTATTGGGGGCTCGTACAACACTTATCACAATCCATACATCTATCCGTGGTGTCAAGCACATTTGCACATTTGTTGCCATCATTCTCAAAACATTTGCTTTCTGCTTGATCCCTTGGTATCAGCTCCTCATTTTCCCCCCTTCCCCCTCCCTCACAAACCCTTCATA
>NW_022105680.1:2735-4242 GCF_000313985.2 Echinops telfairi
TGCAGAGTTGTAGATGATGAGCCGAGGCTTACTGGCCCGATAGAGACTGGCGGAACCCCCAAGACTAGGGCCCTTAGCCACCCTGCAGTTCTGGAGCTGAGCACGATTCTCAGCCACACAATAAATGCCTCTGTAAGGGCAACAGTCACCCTAGGGAGTTCCCCGTATCCTAGGATCACCAACTCTTGAGGGCAAAGGGCAGGATGTGCCCCAGCACGAAGTTCAGAAGGGACGGGGAGGAAGGAGGAGTGGGAACAGAAAGAAGGAACGGAAAGGGGGAGCCTCGGCGGAGAAGTGGGGACACGGACGTCACAGGGAGGAAACACCGCAGCCAAGACTGAGAGGAAACAGCAAGCGTGTGAATCGTCGAAGGGAAAACTGATGATGTGTAAACCTTCCAAAGGTTACGAGTCAAACGAGAGAACACACAGACTTCCCTCTGTCTCACCTAACCCCTAACCCTAGCCCACTCCTACCTTTCTTTATCTGGAACCTATTCTTATCCATAGAGGAGCCCTGGTGGCGTCATGGTTACCAGGCAGGCTGCCATCTATAGGGTGGGCGGTTTAAAACCACCAGCTGCTCCGAGGGTGAAAGACAAGGCTTTCGACTCCTGTAAACACTTACAGTCTTGGAAACCCGCGGGGGGTCACAATGAGCCTGACTCAATGGCAGTGGGTTTTATCTTTATCCACAAGCCTAGCCTTAACCCAAATCCTAGCCCTAACTCTATCCCTAACCTTAACCCTATCACATTCCTCCTCCTTTGATTGAACCCTGGTTTTCTCTCTACCCATAATCCTCTCTTTATCCCAACCCCGCCCATAAGCTTATCTCTAACTCTAAAATTTAATCTGAACCCCAAAGCTTACCCTAACCCTAACTCTATCCCTAAACTCTATCCGAGCCTAAACCTAATCTTAACCTTAACTCTGCCCCTAACCCTAATGCTCTACCTAACCCTATCCCTTGCCCCGACCCCAATCCTAACCCCAACATGAAATCTAATCTCATCCCCAATCCTAACTCTAACTCAACCCTGTCTTGATCTCTAATCCTATCTCTCTTTTTCATTAACAGAGAGAAAATATACAGCTTTCTTTTAATAATGTCTATGCTTTTTTTTTTTGAAGTTGAGAAAGATTTTATTGAGGTGCTTTTCTTAAATTAAAAGATCATTTTATTGTCGGCTCTTACATCTCTTACTACAATCAGACATCCATTGTATCAGGCATGTTTGTACATATGTTACCATCATTTTTTTCTAGACAGTTACTTTCTGTTTGGTCCTTGGTATCAGCTTCTCTTTTTCCCCTCCCTCCCCGCCCAATCCTATCTTTATGACTCTATCCCTACCCTGACTCTTCAGTGTACTCCCAGTGACCTTATAGAGCTGCCCCTGTGCGTCTCCAAGGAGGTCATTCTTTTTTTTTTTAATGCTTTTATTGGGGGCTCTTACACCTCTTATCACAATCCCTACATTCATCCAGTGTGTCAAGCACATTTG
>NW_022105681.1:0-944 GCF_000313985.2 Echinops telfairi
ATGTTTATTGGCCATTTGGATTTCTGCCCTTGTGAAATTCTGTTCAGGTCTTTTGCCCACCACCTCAGTGGACAATCAGTTTTTTTCCTTTGGGAAGCTAGCAGAGTATTGTAAATTTTAGTAATAAGGCCTTTGTCTGATGTATCATTGCTAAAGATGTTTTCCCAGTCAGTGGGCTCTCTTATTATTCTCTTGGTGAATTATTTCGATGTATACAGGTGTTTTATCTTCAATAGATTCCACTTGTCAATTCGTGACTCATCTGTATTTGTGTCCTTCCCTATTTCTGATAGCCTATGTATTCCCTGCACCAAAGTTCTCAGGTTGGTCCCAATCCCCTCATTGATGGCCCTAATAATTTGGGGGTTTACCCCGAGGTCTGTGATCCACCTTGAGTTTATTCTTGTGCATGGAGTGAGATAAGGGTCTTGCTTCAGTTTTCTGCAGGTAGATCTCCATTTTTCCCAGCACCACTTGTTGAAGAGGGCATCTGCTTCCCATCGGATATTTTTGGGGCCCTTATCAAAGATCAGTTGTCTGTATGCTAATGATTTTTTCTGGGTTTTCAGTTCTTTTCCATTGGTCTGAGTGCCTGCCATTATGCTAATACCATGCAGTTTTGACCACTGCGGCTGTATAATGTGTGCTAAAGTCAGGTAAAGCAAACCTTCCCACTGTGTGCTTCCTCTTGAGGAGGTCTCTGCCAATTCCGGGCTTCTTCCCTCTCCACATAAAGTTGATAATCACTTTTTCCATTTCTTTGAAGGAAGTTGAGGGTAATTGTATTGGGATTGCATTAAATTTATACAGTGCCTTGGGCAGAACTGACATCTTTACTACATTGAGTCTTCCAATCCATGAGCATAGGCTATTCCTCCATTTGTTTAGGTCACTCTTGGTTTCTTGTAATAGTGCTCTGTAGTTTTCCTCATATAAATCTTTTG
>NW_022105681.1:3409-4300 GCF_000313985.2 Echinops telfairi
AATTGAACAGAAGTTTCCTTGGGTAAGTAGCCTGTGGTTGTTGTTAGGTGCCTCCCAGTAGGTTCCGTCCGACCCATAGGGAGCCTGTGTACAATAGAAAAAAAACACCATCTGGTCCTAAGCCATCCTAACATTGTTCTTATGTTCCCGCCCATTGTTGTAGCTACTGTGCTAATCCATCTTGTTAAGAGCCTTCCTCTTGATCACTGCCCCTCTACTTTACCAAGTATAATGTCCTCTCCAGGGTCTGATCTTTCCTGAAACATGTCCATATTGTCAATAAAACACAAGTGAGCATCTTTCTAGTATTTCGTCTTTTCAACCAGTAGACATCAACAATGATATCCCTTGTTCCAAGTCCTCTTATGAATTTGGCCTTGCCCTGCCATTGTAATGCTGCAACCCTTGGTGGATAGTCTTCAGCAAAATTTTACTTGCCTGTGATATCAGTGATTTGTTGTCTAATTTGAGGATTCTATTGGTTTGCTTTTCTTTGTAATGTGTACAACTATGGATATCTTCTAGTCAGTTGGACAAGCAGCTTTCTTCCAAATTTCTTGGCATAATCAAGTGAGTGCTTCTGGTACTTCTTCAGGTCATTCAAGCCGTTCAATTGGTATTTTAACAATTCCTTAGGCCTTGCTTTTGACTGATACCTTCAGTGTGACTTGAACTTGTTCAGTACCATTGGTTCTTGATCATAGGCTTCTTAAAATGATTGAATCTTGATTAGTTCTTTTGGTACAATGACTCTGTGGATTATTTCCCTCTTCTTTTGAAACTTCTTACATCAATCAATATTTTACCTATAGAATCATTAAATATTGCAACTTGAGACTTGAATTTTTCTTGAGTTTTGTCAGTTTAAGATATGCTAAGCATGTTTTTTCT
>NW_022105682.1:0-1143 GCF_000313985.2 Echinops telfairi
AAAATCAGGAGGGAAGGTGGGGTAAGAAAGGGGGGACCGATTACAAGGATCTACATATAACTTCCTCCCTGGGAGACAGACAACAGAAAGGTGGGTGAAGGGAGACATCAGGCAGTGTAAGATATGACAAAATAATAATAATTTATAAATTATGAAGGGTTCATGAGGGAGGAGGGTGGAGAGGGAGGGTAAAAAAGGAGGAGCTGGTACCAAGGGCCCAAGCAGAAAGAAAATGTTTTGAGAATGATGAGGGAAACAAATGTACAAATGTGCTTGACACAATGGATGTATGCGTGGATTGTGATAAGAGTTGTAAGAGCTAATAAAGTGATTTTAAAAAAAGAAGATGAAGAACAGTTCTCCGTTGACACCAGTAGGATCACCATGAGTAGGAACTGACGCAATAGCCGCTGCAGTCTGTTCGCTGGTTTCCGTTTCGTCAGCACCGAGGTTGCTCACAGGAGGCCGACAGAGAGTTGGGTTATTACATGTCCTCTTGTAAGCACGAATCTACTTCACAACTACTCATATGACATGCACATGTATTTTTCTCCTAATCAGAGATAAAGTTGAGCTAGGTCTTACTAACTCAGATGCCCTTCAGAAGGCAAACCGACTTGAAGAAATGTTCCTCGTTGACTCTAGGACACAGGGTATCTGGGTCTTTGGGGAAAGCAGCTCTGAAGAAAGACTGGAAATAGCCAACGGTAAAATGTCTTCTTTCAACGTTTGATGTCATGGTCACCTTTGATTCAGGGTCGGGGGGCGGGGATTATACCTCCTTCCGTTGCTCCTCTCCTCCCTTCCCTCCACACCCTATGTTCGCACCCAAAGGCATGTGAACATGATTGCTAGATGTACTCAGATATTTTCCAACCTGTGTGTGAATCTTAATGCTCCACAGAAAGATTACTGGCAAGATTTTCACCAATCAGATTAAATGATAGGCACGAGGCTATAGATATAATTTATTTGGCAGAGAACTAAAACAAACAAGCAAAACGTGTGGAATAAGTGGATGAAATGGATACAAGGAGAGAGACCTGTGATTCCCAGCATCTTGAGAAGCTAGAGGCAGAGGAAATCACTTCACATTTAAACCCCTGAGTGAAAAGTCCCAAGAGTAAAGGTTCAAACCGCATA
>NW_022105682.1:2788-4246 GCF_000313985.2 Echinops telfairi
GAAAGTTTGTGGGAGAGTGCAGCTGTTTGAAATGAGCTATGGAGATTATGATCACCAAGTTCCCCAGGATGGTGATCATCATGGCTGTAGCCATGACAGAATACATTACCAGCCGGGTGTGCAAAGCGCGGTTGGTGGGAGGACAGGATTTGTTTCCAAATTTTGGACAACTGGATAGGTCTGCGGGAATGGATGTTATATCCATGGCGCTGGATGGCTTCAAAGTCCTCACCACAAAGATGATCCGGTCCTTCTCTTCTTAAAATAGCTCTGGTTTATTTCCTTTCCTGATGGAACAAGGAAGTTCAGAGTCACCAGTTACCGGGCCACTTCGTTCTATTTCATTTCAGCCTTTTAAATGATGCATCCTTTGGGTTTGTTTTCCGGATTGTCTCACCAGATCCGGGGAAAGGAAGATGTTTCACTTCTCATTCTCTCTTGCCCTCTTTTATTTAGCCTATTGCGTCCACCCGCGCACCCACTAAATCGGGATGTGTTTGTCTATGGGCTGCTTTCATACTAGTGATTTATTAGAAGCTTAGGAGTGTTCCAAAACCATGGGTTGTTTTTTTTATTAAAACCCAAGAATGCAGGGGTTGAAAGTAGAGTGATAAGTCTTCAAGCGACACCAGACAATCAAGAATGCCAATTTAATAGAAGAAAGTATTCTTGCGTTGAGGGAGTACTTGAGAAACCCACTCATCACTTATCAGCTATCTCTTTAGCCAATATTTCACACTCGTTACACAACTGAAATTTTTATCAAGCAGCACTTTCAATGGTCTGAGCCCCAGATGAGACCAAGGCTGGGCCCAGGACACCCTCAATGGGCACCCTGATTGATGTACCAGAGGCTCTAGTGATGACCAAGTCAGACCTGGCCACACAAGGGATGGTAGCTGCCTTGTGCCAGCATGCCCTTCTCCCTTTCCTCTGAGATCTTGGTCCTGCCATGGAGGGCAACAGTGGGGTGAGATGACACAAAGTCTCAGGCAGACTGGGGGTGGGGGGCTGAGTGAGGGCCTGCAAGTGGTTAGGAGGTCAGTGGGGGAAGCTGTGTAGTTAGGGAGAGGGAAAGAAGCCCCACAGGATAGAAGATGAATGGGGTCTCCTCCCAATGTGAGCAGTGGAAGGCAGCAGGCAACACATCTGGCCGACTCTCCCACTCTAACTCCTAATAGCTCCCCAGTGGTTGGGGAAAAGGAGCCTGCTGCACTGTGCATACTCAGATGCCACAGGGGCGCCTGACTGATGGTGAGCGGAGGTGGTGGTGACACTGGTGCCAAAAATAGGGCATAGCCTCTGACTCTCACATAATGCCATTTCCACATAATGAGCTGGTCTTTGGAACGGGTTCATGTTGATCATTGAGGAGCAAGTGCACATATACAGAAAGCCAAATATCTCCGTGCTGCTAAACCATGAGCCCCATAGTTCTGTACCTCGTCCTTTCTTCTT
>NW_022105683.1:0-1652 GCF_000313985.2 Echinops telfairi
AAAGAAGGGGAAAAGCACAACTGTGCTCACTAAGATTGGCTGTGATGGCAGAGAGAAGAAAGAGAGAAGAAAAGGATAAATAATAAAGAGATAGCCGATCCCTGATAGCCTGAATGTGGGGCTGAAGTAGTTTAAACCCTTCCCCAAGATGGCAGTTTTTTCTGCTTTTTAATGCAGGGACCCAGTGGTGTTGGGCGGAATTGGCATAGTTCGCATGATCACCTTAGAGGTCCGACGGAGGTTTCCTCAGCAGCGTGGAGCACTGTAGATGGCTGTCACAGATGCCCTGTGTGGTGTGCAGCACTACCACAGAGGAAAGTCTGGAATTCCCCTTGCTATTTGGGTTGAATTACCCTAAGCAGAGGGTAGTGGCCTGGAATCCATGCCCCTTTTGCATTTTTTTAAGTTTACTTCAGCGGACTCATGTTGTAGTTGTCCTTTTGTGCTTGACTTACTTCACTTAGCATAATTTCCTCCATTTCTTCCCATGCAGTGATATGCTTTATGCGTTCATCCTTGCTTTTTAGCGATGCATAGTACTCCATTGTATGTATGTACCATAGGTTTTTAATCCATTTGTTTGTTAAAGGAATTTTGTGTTGTTTCCAACTCCTTGCAATTGTAATGTGCCATGATGAACATTGGAGCACAGATGTCTGGCCGTGGTTTTTTGCTTGCCTCTTCTGGGTATATGTCCAGTAGGGGGACTGCTGGGTCAAATGGCAGCTCAATTTCCATCTGTTTTAGAAATTGCTAAATCATTTTCTACATGGCCTGCACATACCTGCAGGTCGACCAGCAATGGACCAGAGTTCCTATCCCACCACAGCCCCTCCAACACTTGTTGCTTCCTAATTTTTTGCATTGGGCTATCTTTGAGGGTGTTAGGTGATACCTCATAATTGTTTTGATTTGAAATTCTCTTATGGCTAAGGTTCAGGAAATTTTTCTCACATGTTTATTAGCCATTCGGCTTTCTGCCCCTGGGAAACTTCTGTTCAGGTCCTTTCCCCATCTCCTCAGTGGGTGGTTAATTTTTCTCTTATTGCAAACTTGCAAAGTATTGTAGATTTTTGTAACAAGACTTTTGTCTGATGTGTCATGCAATTGCTTCCTTAATGAGACATTACATGATATAGTCACTTCTATGATAAGATTTGTTATGAAAGGCCGATCAATTGAAGGGTAATTTCTTCAGTGTGTAACCTGCTTTCAATATTAGTGGATGCTGTGGAAAGCTTGCTTGCTTTTTTACTGGGTCTGGACCCTGCATCAGTCTTGCAATCCATCTTGTAGTTTTGGGACTTGGGCAAGTAACTCAATGTATTTCTTGGAATCCCGGAAGTCATCAGGAGCCTGCCAAGATGTATGGGTTTGTAAGAAACAAATCTAAGATATTTTAAAAATCAGTTTATTGGGGGCCCATACAACTCTTATCACGATCCATACATACATCAATTGTCAAACACATTTGTACATTCATTGTCCTCATCATTCTCAAAATATTTGCTCTACACTTAAGCCCTTGGTATCAGCTCCTCATTTTCCCCCCTCACTCCCCACTACCCCTCCCTCATGAATATTGATAATTTATAAATTATTATTATTTTGTTATGTCTTACACTGTCCGACGTCTCCTGCCCTTCACCCAC
>NW_022105683.1:2457-4278 GCF_000313985.2 Echinops telfairi
TAATCTTTGTAGGAATGTAGCTACTGTGCTACCACAGACAGTATTGTACTTCAAAGCAAATCTTTAAATGTTCTTTTTATGATGAGATACCATTTTTTGAATGTATCATTTCTAGCATCCTAAACTATGTAATTTTACAGCCCCAAATATCTAGTATTAACCATTTCCACTCACTAATGCCTAAGATATCAATCTATAAATTTATTTTCCTTTTAGATGGTTTCCATTCTCCTAAAATCATACTTAGACATTCATATTCCAATTATTAATGGATGTTTGTAGTTGTTTCTTGTAATTTCCAGTTGGGCCCTACCAGCAAATGAAAATCCCCAAAGCTTTACTCCATCTAAATCCTTGATGCTGATTCTGCTTTGAGAAGGCAGATCTTCCTTAGTTGTATTTTGGGTACTTTCCAATGTGAGAAACTCATCTTCTGACACTATATCTGAAAATGACAGTGACTAATCCTTCAGAAGGAGACAGTTTTTCTTCTTCAGGTTCTGTCCTTAGTCTGGTAGCTCTGCTGAAACACGTTCATCATGAGTGAACTTGCCTGTATTTGAAAAAACAGTAACATAGCTTCCAGTATTACAGAAACATTTGAGCCACTACAGTACGGCAAACTGATAGACACATACTGATGTAGTTGCTCTACAATATCATTTGGTTTTAGTATTTTTACTATTACTTTTGTCAACTATTGTGTCCTGATTTATTCCCTTTATAGCTGATTAATATTAACTTCTTATTGTCTTCATTTGGAACCCATTTGCCATTATTTATTTTTTCCTGCATTAGTTTTCTCAACATGAATCACTTCTTACGTCTTCTCTTATCATTCTTTCCAACTATCATTAATGGATAGCATGAAAATGTTTTTGTCAAATTAGGCCAAACTGTTGTAAGGTTACATAAACTATCTGATAGCTGTATTTTTTGAAAAGATTGCATATCCGGACTTTTTGGTTATATGCTACTAATTACAACCTCTATCTGTCTGACCACAGTGGAAAGATTCCCTGGGAATAGATGAGACCATGCATCCCCTGACCACAGAAAAATAGATTTCCTTTATAGTATATCATTATTTCAGCACAAAGGTTAAGCAAAGTAGAGAAAAAGCAAAATGCTTAGAAAAGGCACTTTAAAATTCCACATGAATTATAGATTCTTGTAAAAACTTAAGATGGTGTTAAGACTGTTTTTCAGGCTGTATTGTTTACATACACCAAGTGCCTCATAACTTGGATTCTCAAGATCTGAAGGATACATCTGGAAAATCAAGAAATGTAATGGGAGAAATGAATATTTGAAAAAATATAGTTTCTATGCTGTTTAAAACTTTCCTGGTGGATATTTATTATATTTTATTATGTTATTTTTATTTTTGGATTTTTATATTTTTTACATAATTGTTAGTGGCCCATCTTAATTAATATATACTATTCCTCCATGGTGCTGTAGGGTTTACTGATAAAACATTATTAGTTTACCTTATATTCAAAGCATTAGCCATCGTGGTTGCATATACAATGTAGCTCCCTAATGCTACAAACTCCCTTGCCATTTTCCACATCATTATATAACTTATGAAAGCTAATTAAAATGTATATTTCTTGTAGAGAATGGGAAAATATCTGATAGTGTGAAGACAAAAGAAATGACATTATGGTCATTTCCTAAAGACATTAAATCCTAGATTTATTGCAAAATATATCCTTTGGCTCTGTCTCTATGTCAGGATGTGAAGAAATAGTCATCTTCTAGTTGTATTCAGTGGATTTGAATTAATAACTAAACGTGCTGACATTTAAAAGCAGA
>NW_022105684.1:0-1117 GCF_000313985.2 Echinops telfairi
CTTATTTCACTCCATGCACAAGAATAAACTCAAGGTGGATCACAGACCTTGAGGTTAAACCCCAAACGATTAGGGCCATCAATGAGGGAATTGGGACAAACCTGAGAACTTTGGCACAGGGAATACATAGACTATCAGAAATAGGGAAGGACACAAATACAGATGAGGCACAGATTGACAAATGGGATATACTTAAGATAAAACACCTGTGTACATTGAAGGAATTCACCAAGAGTACTAAGAGATCCCACAGATTGGGAAAACATTTTTTGGAATGACACATCAGACAAAAGCCTTATTACTAAAGTCTACAATACTCTGTTAGTTTCCAGTAAGAAAAAACTAATTGCCACTGAGGAGGTGGGCAAAAGACCTGAACAGAAGTTTCACAAGGGCAGAAATCTGAGTGGTCAATAACATATGAGAAAATGTTCCCAACCATTAGCCATAAGAGAAATGCAAATTAAAACAACTATAATATACCACCTAACACCCTCAAAAATAGCCCAATTAAAAAAATCAGAAGTTAACAAGTGTTGCAGGGACTGTGAGGAACTAGGAACTCTCATCCACTGCTGGTGTACCCTTAAGTATGTACAGCCACTGTGGAAATCGATTTGGCAATATCTAAAACAGATGGGGATGGAACTACCATATGAACCAGCAATCCTCCTACTGGGCATATATCCAGAAGAGGCAAGAAACAAACCACGGCCAGACATCTCTGCTCCAATGTTCATCACAGCACAGTTCACAATGGCAAAGAGTTGGAAACAACCCAAATTTCCATCAACAGATGAATGGATTAAAAACTGCGGTACATACATACAATGAGTATTATACATCCCTGACAAGCAGTGATGAACATGTAAAGCATATCTCTGCATAGGAAGAACTGGAGGAAATTATGCTAAGTAAAGTAAGCCAAGCACAAAAGGACAAGTACAGCATGAGTTCACTGAGGGAAGCTTAAAATGCAAAAGGGGCATGGGGAAAGGCTACTGTGTACGTGCATTCTTGGGGTGAGGTCTAGGTACTAAGGCAGGGGCCAGACCCAATCTAGGGGTACATATGGCAGCCAACTAAAAAGGTGGTGAAAAGAAAGAAAAAGAAAAAA
>NW_022105684.1:3104-4279 GCF_000313985.2 Echinops telfairi
GAGCCCCGATAAAATGATTTTTTTAAAAAAAGGTCAAAAGTACCCAATGTCAAAGTTCAGAGGAGTAGGAAAACAAGGAGGAAAGGAAAGACAGAGAGAAAATAGAAAATGTGATGATACAGGAAGGGAATTGCAATGAATGAGTTGAAATAAAACATGTATGAATTATTGAATGTAAAAAAAAAAGACTTTTGGGATGAGACCATCTGGTGAAAGTGGCAAGGACACAGATTTGGGGGCCAAAGAGTGTAATGTCATGGATTGAATTGTGCGCCCCTAAAATATGAGTGAACTTGGAGATACTTGATTCTTAGCGGTTTGGCAATTATGTAGTGATGCAATTTGGCATTTACCCAATGATGCTAACATCGATCATGATGTGATCTGATGTGATTAGCTAATCAGTTGTAAGAAGGTTAGGGTGGAATGTGACACCTCTTTTTCATGTCACAGTCCTGATCTTGTGTAAGGAGGAATTTCTTTGGAGTGTGACCTATGTCCCTTTAATCTTTCAAGAAGTGAACAGAAAAGTGGGGCCCTGACTACCACCAAGAAAGAGGAGCCAGGAATGAAGCCCTTGTCCTCAGCAAAAAAACAATGCCAAGACACCTCATATCTCCAAGGGACATCTCCAACAGAGATGTTGAAAGGAGACAAGACCCTAGAGTTGATCTGAGCCTCCCAACCTGTGCAACGTTCTTGATGTTTCTGTTACAGCAGCTCTGGAGAACTAAGAGCACACCCGTGGGTCTTTGCTTTGGAGGACTAGCGTCTCAGTTTTGTTGATGCCTTAAGGACGCATTCTCACCTTGCTGTTTGGGTAATCTGTCCCTACTTTGAACTGTGGGGAAGCAGCAGCAGGATGCCTGGCAGAAGTTTCCATCTAACGTGCAACCATTACGTTCACGCAGGGCTGTAGTCCAAGTGCACTCTCTTACTCAGAAGCCTGGATCATACTGGGCGGTGGTGAGGAAGCATGTTTGGCATCAGGACAAATGCCAGGTTGGTGTCAAACACGGCTGTTCTTGTGGGGCCTCTGGCACTCGACAGTCAAGCTGGAATGTTGTCATGTCTGGGCAGTATGTGAGCAGCGTCTGTCTGCGTGGACATGATTCTTATGTATACACTCTCCCAGCAACAGAGCAAATACGGAACCAAATGGCTGTTTTTATTTG
>NW_022105685.1:0-1042 GCF_000313985.2 Echinops telfairi
AAAAGAAAAAACAAAAACTAATTGCCCACTGAGGAGGTGGGCAAAGGATCTGAACAGATGTTTCTCAAGGGAAGAAATCCAAATGGCCAATAAACATATTTAAAAAATGTTCCCGATCATTAGCCATCAGAGAAATGCAAATTAAACAACTAGAAGATACCACCTAACACCCTCAAAGAGAGACCAATTCAAAAAATCAGAAAATAACAAGTGTTGGAGGGACTGTGGAGAGATAGGAACTCTTGTCCACTGCTGGTGGACCTGTAGTTATGTACAGCCATTATGGAAATCGATTTGGCAATATCTAAAACAGATGGAAATTGAGCTACCATATGACTCAGCAATCCCCGTACTGAGCATATACCCAGAAGAAGCAAGAAACAAATCACAGCCAGGCATGTGTGCTACAATGTTCATTACGGCACAGTTCACAATTACAAGGAGTTGGAAACAACCCAAATTTCCTTCAATGGATGAGTGGATAAAAAAACTGTGGTACATACATACATACATACAATGGAGTACTACACATCCTTAAAGAGCATCTATGAACACTTTGTTCTAACAAACCAACATTCTGTGATGCTCACCTTCCCAAAACGATCACTGAAGACAAAATTGATGCATAAGCAAATGTGGTGAAGAAAGTTGATGGTGCCTGGCTACCAAAAGGTACAGCATCTGAGGTCTTAAAGGCTTGAAGATAAACAAGCAGTTATCCAGCTGAGAAGCAACAAAGCCCACATGGAAGAAGCACACCAGTCAGTGTGATTATGAGGGGTCAATGGGATAGGGTATCAGGCATCTAAGATCCAGAACAAACTCATACAAATGTGAATGGGGGTGGGGGGTGGGGAGTGATGAGGAGTGGAGACCCAAACCCCATCTGTAGAAAATTGGACATCCCCTCACAGAGGGATCACAGGGAAGAGATGAACCAATCAGGTGGCAGGATAGCACCCATGAAACACACAATATTCCTCTAATTATTTGGTGCTTCCTTTCCCTCAATATCATGACTTACAAATTGGATTAGACCAGA
>NW_022105685.1:2942-4223 GCF_000313985.2 Echinops telfairi
ACCACAGTCCTGGACTTAATGAGAGAAAGCACATTTGTCAGCTCATGGTCAGAGGGGATTAATCTAGAAAGATCATGGACCCTGGGTTGATAGATTCACCAAGACAGCTCATATGGGTGTGCAAAGTATTTTGGATATTGCGTTCTCGTTCTCATCATAACAGTTGTATTGGTCATGGGCCAACCTCCTGAAAAGCGCAAAAGCTGACCTGGAAACCAGGACCTTGACAGAGATTTAACCTTTTCCTGTCATCAACCCTTTTTGGAAGAGGCTTTTGCCACACTGTAGGTTCCCTTGAATCTTCAAGCTACAAGTGCACTGAGAACAGTATTATTACATAAGCAAAGACAAATATAAAAAAAGCAGCAGGCCACACAAACAACAGCTAATTCCTGTTAATTAGAGAAATAGGAAAGATGGAATATTAAAGTGACTTACATGCAGAAATACAACCAGGAGATATCTCAGATGAATCAAAGATCTTCCCATGAAGGAGTTTAGAATAATGATCTTCGTTGTTTCACAAAGGTGGAAGAAAAATCGAACAGAAATACAGAAAGAAATAGAAGAAGACATTTTTGACAAAATGAAACAAACAGAAGAAAGGAAAGAAGTACTCACTAAAACAAAAATAAAAAAAAAATTAAATGAGAAACTAAGAATAATTCAATAACTCCAAATAGAAACCCAGAACATAAATACTAAGATATTAAAATTAGACAGCATTCTGAAAGAATAAAACAGTAAAACTGAAACAATGGGACTAGGAATCAGAGACCTTGAAGAAAAATATCTTCACATCAAAATATGAGCAAAACAACATATATAAAAGACCCCCCACCAAAAATAAGGGTAAAGGGTAAAGGATCCCTAGAATTATATGGGAAATTACCCAAGGAAACACTTATGCTTCATAAACATAAAATTTAAGTAGAAAATTATTAGAAGACAAAATTATTTTCTTGTGAGGACAAAGTCTTTACATTGTTTTTAGCGTATTACACACAGTTGCAAGTTGACATAAAATCTAACACACATACATATACATATACATATGTATGAATGATATTGATTATGGATTACATATGTATTAAAAGTTGGATTGAATAGAGAAACAAATTCAGAGTCACTACTCATATATGTATAACAAGGAGTTTTATATCCAGAAGTAATTATATATTGAGAAAACATCACAGCCCAGTCCAATTCAAGTTCATAATTCCGACACTAGTCCATAAATCCTTCTTCAGATTCACACAGTCATATGCAAGAATTCAGAAT
>NW_022105686.1:0-1437 GCF_000313985.2 Echinops telfairi
GGACACTCAGCTGTCATCACCCTCCACACCGTCCTCTCTGAACTTCCTGGATAGTTCTACTTGTTCACGGAGTACCTTACGACCCGATTCACTGTGTCCCTCTCCACCTCTCTTCTACACCTGAATGACAATGCCATGTAGAAAACGTATCCAGAATACCAGACGTGTCTTCTTAGTTCCGACGACCTTTAACGCTACACTCTACAACTCATCACTCCCAGGGTCATACCTTCAGTCTGGTTATCACCAAATAGAATGTTCCTGCCAGTCTAGAAATACTCCAAGTTCTACTCATTTTAAAACAAGATCCATTCCTTTGATCTCCAGTTACCACTCAGATGCCACTTTGTACACAACTTCTGTAAATGGTGCTCCACACTGGACGTGACCCCTTACTTCATCCACGCATCACTAGCCTTCCTGTGATAGAGATTCCATCCCTACTAACTTGCTGAAGGTGTTGTCATTGAAGTCCTTTGTGCCTGATACACAAACCAATGGAGCGCTCTTGCCCCACTAGGCAGGACTTGACGTAGCAGAGCCTCTAAGGCCCCTCTCGTGTAGATGGTAGCATGTTTGCTTCTCCAGTTTTCTCTCTCAACTAACTTTCCTCCCTCCTTTGTGCACATTTCTTAAATGTGATGCGTGTGTGTTTTCCCCCCCTCATGATCCTATCTTCTATTTTCCTGCAATTTATATTCTTCTTGGCTTTCTCTGGATAACCTAGCCTCCGCCAACCCCCTATGTATGCGCGGGATGCAGTCCCTTTCGCCATCCCAGCCTGGTCAGTTTGTGTAGCTATTGTTGTTCCTCTTGTGGGTCATTAGCGTGACTGTCATTGCCGGATTGGGTATATAAGAATATTTCCCTTTGCTGCCTTTCATATTTCCATTTCTCCCGGTGACTTCCTTCGCATTGACGGTTTGGTGCTGGCCTCCTGCTTCTTGTGCATCGCCTTTCCCTCTCCAAAGTCCATCGGAGTCCTTCCTTTGGTTAGAGATTTCCCCTCCCCTTACACTCCTGGAAAACACCAAATATTGTTTCTTCCTGTGGCTAAACCCTTTCTTGACTTTTGCAGGAACCATTCACTATAATATTTATTACTTTGTGATCGACTAATTTTACTCAGCATAATACCCCTTAGGGTCATCCACGTTATGTCATGTTTCACAGTGTCTTCATTCTGGCTTAACACTGTGTAGTGTTCCATTGTGTGTATGGTAGGAGACAGACGACTAACGAAAAAACCAAGAAAAGGTAGCACATTCATGATCAAAAAGAACTTTTAAGGATCCACCTTCAAGTACGATGCTGATGGTGACAGGATAATATCTTCATGTCTAAAAGGAACACCAGCTAGTGCAGTTACTATTCAAATGTACACACCAACCACTAGAACAAGTGGTGAGAAAACTGGAAGAATTGTATTAACTCTCT
>NW_022105686.1:2835-4298 GCF_000313985.2 Echinops telfairi
GCATTTTTCATTCTGCTCTGGGATCCCTGTGAGTGGAAACAGACTCAATCACCTTTATAACACAGCAACATCCATAGCTGTTGATCAGGAGCCAGCAGAGTTTATTTTTTGGTGATATTTCTATTCATGTCCTCTAACCTATTTTCACTTTGTTTTTGCTCCTGTGTTGAAGCTTTGTGATAATTCAGAGATGCGTCCACTGTTCAATTTGTCATTGATCAGATTATTTCAGTTCAGATTGTGTTCGTTTGGATAGACTGTGTGCTCATAGAAACTGCCCATTTTCCCCCAGGCTTCAAAATTAAATAGAGTGCATTTTTTTCAGCATTCTGTTTTCCTTTTTATCTCCGTTGGTTCTGTTGTGACACCAGTGCTTCCATTTCTCATTCATGCTCTTGGAATCTTTGTCTTCCTTCCCTTTGTAGGCTTTTCAATTATACTTCTCCTTGCAAAGAACAACCCAAAAGACTTTCAATAGATTAAATATCTTGATTCTTTCTATTGCTTTCTATTGTTTTTCTGTTTCCTGTTTCATTTATTTCTGCTGGAATCTTTATTACATCTTTTCTCCTGGTGTTTTTGTTGTTCTTTTTCTGTATTTTGGAGATGTTGCTTTCCACAGAATTTTCAGTAAAAGGTGGTGGAGATCAGAATACTGATGATGCTGTCAGGTAAGTGTTAGACTGGTAGCAATAAAGCCAGTCATTCTAAACCCACTAGCCACTCCACTGGAGAAAGATGGGGCTCGCTGCTCCCATAAAAATGTACAGCCTCAGAAATTCTCTCTAAGGTCACTATAAATCAGAATCGACTCGATGGTAGTATTTTTTTTTTTTAAAGAAAAAACAGGTATAGTTTGATTTCTTGACTGCTGCTTCCATAGACTAACAAACCTTAAAGTGTACATAACTAAATTCCCTACAGGATATAAGTGAAAAGACAGAGAGGCCCAGAGAAGTAGCAAAAGTTGGGAAGGTAGTGTTGGGTTTCTTGAGTGGGTAATGCCTCCTATCTTGACTTCGCACACTGAGAGAATTCACACAGAAGCACACTGTGTGATCCAAGTGGGTTTTTATGAAGGACTGGAAAAGTTTCCGGTTTTACAGTCTCAAAGGGGTTCCCAACTGGGCCCAAACAACCACGTGAAAAGAGCACCCACACGTGCAGAACTGGGGGTAGAGGGTGGGGATCTGAGAGATCAAGTGGTTGAGGGAGCAAAGGCCAAGAAAATGAGGGGGCAAGAGAGGCTGCAGGCCCCAAGTAGGCACGGAGTGGGCAAATGTGGGCCTCAAGCAGGCCCTGATTGGGCCCTGAGGGGGCACGCTCTGGTGTTACGTTTGTGGCCCCTCCCTCCGACCTGCCACTGACCAGGAGCAGTATAAAAGAGAGCTAGGCTTTCCCACAACCAGGGTATTTCAAACCTCGGGCTGGGGAGGCATGGTTGATGACAGTGGTTCACCCCA
>NW_022105687.1:0-1149 GCF_000313985.2 Echinops telfairi
AACAGAAAAGTGGGTGAAGGGAGACGTTGGACAGTGTAAGATATGACAAAATAATAATTTATAAATTATCCAGGGTTCATGAGGGAGCGGGGAGCAGGGAGGGAGGGGGCAAAATGAGGAGCTGATGCCGGGGGGCTTATGTGAAGAGCAAATGTTTTGAGAATGATGAGGGTAACGAATGTACAAATGTGCTTTCTACAATTGATGTAAGTATGGATTGTTATAAGCTGTATGAGCCCCCAATAAAATGGTTTTAAAAAAATTACAAATATGTGCATGGTATGAGCTGGGGGTCCTATTATTGAGACACTGACAGATCCTTTGTTGGGCGCCAGTGTGGGTGCAGTGGTGTATATGCATTTGGTGCTGGTGCAAGAGTAGACAGTCAAAAGACACTAGGACCTGGGTCAGCCAGCAGGCTTGGCAAGCGTGCCTAAAGGCAATGCTGCCACCCACCTCCCACCTGGGTCCTAGTTGAATTCTGTAAGGTACTGGGAGAAGTCCCAGGGAGGGGACACCATGATACCAACCCTAGTGACACCACTCTGTGTGTGTGTGTGTGTGTACACGCACATGCGTACATTAAGGGACTTCCTCAATAAGTTCAAGGGAAAGTGGAATTAAAATGGAATGAAACAGAATGGAATACTCCAGGATCTTTTTGAAGCGTCTCAGTCTATACGCTGTTGTTAGATGCTGTTGAGCCAGTTCAGACTCACAGCAACCCTCTGTATAATAGGTTGCCCACCCCTGTGCCATCCTCGCAGTCATTTTGTTTGCCCATTGTTGTAGCCACTGTTTCATTCCACCTCATCAAGAGTCTTGCTCTTTTGCACTGCCCTCGACTCTACCAAGCATGCTTTCCTTTTCCAGTGGCTGGTCTTTCTTGGCAACATGTTCAGAGGACGTGAGAGGAAGTCTGGTCATCCTTGCCTCCAAGGAGCGTTCTGCCTGGACTTTCAAGACAGATGTTTTTATTCTTTTATAAATCCAGGGTACTTTCAATAGTCTTTGCCAGCACCATAATTCAAATATTCCATTTTCGTTCAGTTTTCCTTATTTAATGTCCAACTTTTACATGTGTATGAGGGGAGCCAAAGTACCATGGTTTGGATCAAACACACCTTAGTTTTCAAAATGAGACCTGGT
>NW_022105687.1:2693-4297 GCF_000313985.2 Echinops telfairi
TATCTCAGGATTAAAAAGAAATATTTAGACAAAATTTACAGTCAGCAGGTCTAGAAGAAAAAGGGAGTCCTGTTGGTACAGTGTTTAAGCACTTGGCTTCTAACCAAAAGATCAACAATTTGAAACCACTAGCCGCTCTGTGACAAAGATGTGACAATCTGCTTCCTTGATGATTATAGCCTGGGGGCCACTAAGGGAGCGTGCTATTTTGTTCCCTAAGGTTGCTATGAGTCAGAATCAACTCAAAGGCGACAAGGCCAACGAGGCATTTAAAACAGCCTGCAAGCTTAGACGTCCATGCAGTACTCTACAAATCTGGGTCCTATTCCAAATAGGATCAGGAGCAACCCGGGATTTAGATTTGGTGGTGATGTTACTTGGAGGGATTATGTAACTGATGAGCCTCGACAGACAGGTTGAAAAAACAAAATTAAAACCCTCGGATAAGCTGGAGGCTATATGTTATTTAACCCTCCCATTTCTATTCATGTTTCTGCTCAATGCATGGTATTATGTTGACCCCAATAGGGAAAACACATAGATGAAACTAACTTTCCATCCAACAGCTTACACTCCCATCCAAGCAGAAATAAATTAGAACAGATCTCACTAGTAACTGCTATTCAGGTTTTGCCTTGGCATTAAGGCTGTATGTGTCAGCATAATATAACGTAGGCTTTATCATCTTTTCCAAAGGCCACATCCAAGGTTACTCAACTCTTCCCTTTCATGACTCCTCTGAGTAATTGGCCCGCCCTACTTTCTCTCTTTCATAGTCTAGTACAACTCACTTTCTAAATTCCTTTACTACTGTATTTCCACGTCTTCTCCAGGCTGTCCAGATTCAGAACTACCCTTCATCTTCTTTATTCTTCTGTGGTTTTATGTTTTTTTGTGTAGCATGGACAAAAAAGGGAAAAAATCATCCCATAAATAACCTTCCCATCATTGGTGATGGTTCAGTAAGAGTATTCCCATGGGAGATCTTGGTTTGTTCCTGACCAGTTCCCTGAAGCTGTAGTCACCACTTTGCTGTCATTGTAGGCTTGCCTGTTACTGTGACACTAAAGAGGTTTTAGCAGGGTCTCCAGACTAAGACATGAGAAACGACTAGCGATCTACTTCTGAACATCTGCTTGTGAAACACCCTCTGGACCACAATCATCCTATCTACAAACCATCCTTGGGATGGCACAGGGCCAGGTGGCATTTGTTCTCTTGTGGATTCCCATGAGTCAGTGCCACCTTGAGAGCAACTAACAACAAAAAATAATAAAACCCTTTTATTTTAAAATGAAGCAATGCTGAAGAATTTTACTGGAGGCTTTTAGAAAGGGGAAGCTATATATAACCAGTACAGGCGGGATACTGTCTTCTTCCTCAAGCACATGCGTTTGCAGATTTTTAAAGGATTCCTATGGGGCATAAGAGATTCTGGGAACCTCGGGAATATTCTGTTCTAACTAGATGACATCGGGTGCAGGGGATTCTGGGGAGTGTCGTCTGAAGTGAAATGTCGTCAATGAGATGGTCCTGGTTCTCGGTCTCTGAGGCAATATCAATACCTAGTAAGCTAAGGTAAAAATGTTCATTAATAGAAAGGA
>NW_022105688.1:0-951 GCF_000313985.2 Echinops telfairi
TTTTTTTAATAATAATTTTATTGGGAGCCTATTACAAATCTTATAACAGTATAATAGTATTGTTATTATGGTGTCTTTGGGCTCTGGCATCTTGCCACTATGATTAGTCTAATCCATTGTAATAAGAATCATGAGAAATTTTTTACTATGAAGTCAAAACATTTACATTTTGTGATTTTCCTTTGCAAATATAACTCAGGCAGATTCAATGACATTCCTACTCCCTTGATGGGCCACATGGAAGAGAATAACTTGTTACCAATCAGCCTGCAACTTCAGGACCCTGACAGTTTGTCGGTGTGAAAGGAGTATGGTGTGAGATAGGGATAAGGAAATGTGAGATTGCCAAGATCAGCGAGGCATGTCCTCTGGACTTTTCTAAAGAGTTTCGAAGATGGAAATTCCAAGAGTTTGGAGGTACGTATTTGGTGCCATCTTGCTAAGAGTCTGCTTTAGATCCACATTTTGACGTTCACTGACTTTGGGACCTTGATTAAGTTACTTACCTTAAGTCTCTCTGGTGGTAAAATGATGAGATTTCTGTGACTGGATGCAAATGCTCAGAATGACAGCTGGCATGACAGCTATGACTCGACCATGCATGATTTCCATTGCTGTGATTATTTTTTAATGCTTTTCTTGGCTAAGGGTTGTTTTGTAACAGCATTGCTAGCAGTGGAATCTCCAATATTCCCAGATAGAAGTGTCTCTATGACAGCTGTCTGGCTGGAACTGCGGCAGAGGGTCAGAGCTTGAGTTGACACTGCATCTGAATTGCTATTTAGACAGGGGTTTCTAAAAAGTCTATTGCGCATATCTAAGAATGGGGATTTCGGTGCTTGGGGTGGTGGTGAGAATCCTGCCAATGTCTCTCTTACTGGTGGTGGGAGATACTGTAGAGGAGCCATGGTGGCACAGTGGTTAAAGCACTCCAATGCTACCCAAAAGACC
>NW_022105688.1:2606-4226 GCF_000313985.2 Echinops telfairi
TCTTCTCTTGGTGATGCTACAAGAAAGGCGATCCTTCTGTTTTAACTCACTGCTTAATCTGATTTCCCTGTCTTTTTTCTTTGCTTCAACCCAGATGCAATTTTATTTGGAAGAAATTTTTGCACAGCACTAAAAAATTAAGCCTGGTATACTATAAGATGAAGGGTGTAGATGTGTGATAAAATTCACATGACTCCAGACATTCTGAACAATGGAATGGGCATTGGCAGTTTTCTCTAAAGCCTTAAAGCTACTGTACAAATAAAAGGAATTGTGTTGCTGCATAAAGACCACCCTAAAGGTCAGTGACATTCAACAACAAGCCATTATTTCTCACACAGCTGAAAGTTAGCAAAAGGAACTATCTACGCTTAGCTGAATGCCTTGGTTTGCTAGGACGGTCATAATAAAATACCCTATAAAGAACAGAAATTTATTTTCTCACAGTTCAGGAGGCCAGAAGTCCAATTCAGAATAAGAGCTCTAAAGGAAGGAGCTCCTTTGTCTCTCAGTTTGGGGTTCTGGGCTTGTAGATGCATCTGCCTCCTTCATCATATGGCATTACCCCCTCCCAACCCCCACCACCACCACCACCACTCTGCCTGTGTGTCCGTGTCTGTACTTCCCTTAATAAGATAGCACCCTGGAGAGATGGATTAGGTTTGGGTCCAACCCTACTCCACTATGGCCTCATTGAAATAACAGAATAATAAATTATTTCCAAACAGGATCCTATCCACAGGTATGGGGTTAGGCCTTCAACATATATTTTGGAGGGCACAATTCAACTCATGTGTCTGGGCATCCTCTTGCATTTGTGGAGCATCTGAGGGCTCCCCTCTAAGCTGAGCTTGATTGAGGCAGTTTTTCTCCTGATGCCTCTCAGCTGTTTAGAGACCACTAAACTATTATTCCCATGGCAATGGCAATCTTTCAAGAGGCCAAGTCTCTTGAAGCCATCACTTCTGCCTTTTTCTATTAAAGCAAGGCAAGAGCCATGCCTAGAGTCCAGTGTCAAGGAGAAAGGCCACACTCACAAAGAAAGGTGGAGGGCACAGGTCCAACAAGGAATGAAGACTTGAGACTTATAGTAAACTAAAAAATAGCGTCCCCCCACCCCTTTGTCATTTCTTAATCCCCAGAACCTACAAATGCTACCTCATATGAGGGTAAGTTTTAAAAGTTGACTACTAGTGTTCTAGTTCTTAGGTAGTTTATTCCCAAGAAAACATTTAAACTAGTCTCTGCCATCAATGGATGGCAGCAAACCCAGTCTTTCAGTAATATACTTATCTCACTCTTGTTAGAGTGCTTTCCAAAAAACAAACGGTGTAATCAAAACAGTGGCTTCCAAGAGGATTTGCTGGGACGGTTCAATTCCAGGTAGGATGGTTGGCCAGAAACAGAGCATTTCATTATACTTTCTAAAGACAGGTCATTCTCATAGATTCTTTTCCCTGCTCATAGTTAGTCAGCATCTCCCATTGGTGTGGTACATTTGCTACCATTCAGAAACCTGAATGGATGCATCATTATTAAAGTCCACCATGAAATTACCACCCCACTCCCCAAAAAGAAAGTCAACCCCAAACCCACTTCCATTGAATCAATTCCAATTCA
>NW_022105689.1:0-994 GCF_000313985.2 Echinops telfairi
CATTTCTTCTGGTGCTGAGCTTTCATTTGGTGAAGGTTCCATGGGAAAGTCGTAGAGGCATCACACTAAGAACAATTATGGGAGTTCTGAATATAGTGGGCATGAATATTAAGGGACAGGCATTATGGGGGTCACAATGCATTTTTATATGTACAGGGGTTTTTTGTGTGTATTCATTTGTATACACATGTAGGAATATGGTGATCTACATGCACGTATTTCTTAGCTCTGTCTCCTCAAAGGGCCAGAAGCAATAAGCTTATCTTTCTGCTATAAGGTGCCATCGAGCCGTTTGAACTTGTAGTAACCTTACGTCAACAGAATGAAATACTGTCCGGTCCTGAGTCATCCTCACAAGTTTTATGTATGAGGCCATTGTTACAGATACTTTATCAATCCACTCCTATTAGTCTTCCTCTTCTGTTCACCCCCTACTCACCGAGGATGATTCTTTTTTCAAGCACTAGTCTCTCCTGGTAATATGTCCAAATTATGTAAGATGCAATTTCCCCATCCTTGCTTCTAAGGAGTGTGCTGGCCGTACTTCTGTCAAGACAGACTTGCTTGTTCTTCTGATAGTACATGGTACTTTCAATATTCTTCAGTAGCACCATCATTAAAAGTATCAATCCAGGTTTTGCATCCATATGTTGTTGCTGTTAGATGTCACTGATTCCGGTTCTGATTCATCGATACCCTATTACCAACCAGGGGAAACACGGCCCAGTCCAACCTCATCCTCACACATACTGCTGTGTTTGATACCACGATCTTGAGATTCTAGGCCCAGTAACTCATTCCTTAAAGGTTATGTCTAAGAAGTTGTTTTAACTTTTCCTACTGTATGTTCTACCACATTCATGAATATATTTGCAGTAAAGCTAAATACACATGTACAAATATCCTGTGTCAAATTTATATATTCATGGGTTTACTCCCACTCTTTCTTTCACACCTGCTCAGCCTATCCAAGCATCTAACTCATAGATCACAG
>NW_022105689.1:2706-4297 GCF_000313985.2 Echinops telfairi
ATGCATATCTTCTTGTTTTCCATAACAAGGAAAGTTCTTCCAACAACTCTCCATTTTTTTCTGTACCTTTTTGTCTCTTCCTGGTCTAGAATTTTGATGACATATATGGTATTCCCTTGATGGTGTCTTATATGGCTCTCAGCTTCTTTGAGTTATCCCATTATTTTTCTCTTATTGTTCCTCTGGTGAATTAATATTGAGCGGTTTGTCATCAAGCTTACTAATTTGACCTTCCACTGCTTCAATCTACTCGTTTGTTCTTTCAAAGTATTGTATATTTCTGAAGACATAGTATTATAGTTTGGAGTTTCTATTTGTTTTCTAATTTTTCTCGAATTCTGTTTACTTTCCTCTTGTCCCACTGTCATGTTCAGCCTTCATTCGGGCTTCAATAATTTATCTCAGCCACATTGCCTTGATCAAACCCCACCATACATCCTATACCCTCCTCGCCACTGATTTTAGACCACTTGTTCTTTCCTTTTCCTTGGGTTGGTTGAAAACCCCTTCCTTTAACAAAGCAACAAAAGAAAACAAAACAACAACAACAAATAAAAGTCTATAAATATTCCAGGCATGTTTGTTGACCTTTAGGAGTGTTTTCTGGTTTCTTGTAGTAGTGTCCTGTAGTTTTCCTTTTAAAAATATACACATATTTTTTAAGTCAGGCATATTCCTAGATATTTCAAATTGCCCTTGGCTATTGTGAAGGGTACTACCTTTTGATCCCCTCTTCCGTGGTCTTATCCGATGTGTACAGCAGTCCAATAGACTTCTGTTTGTTGATATTATATCCTGCCACACTGCCATATTCCTCTATTGCTTCCAGTACTCCCCTTGTGGAGCTTTTGGGTTTTCCATATATATATAAATTGTGTAACGATAGTTTTACCTCTTCCTTCTCCAGGTGAAAACTTTTGATGTCTTTTCTTTGCCTTATGCTATTAGCTAGGACCTCCAGTATGATGTTAAATAAGAGTGGTGACAAGGGGCATCCTTGTCTGATTCCCTTTTTCAGTGGGATTGTGTTTGTCTTTTCTCATTGACTACCACATTGGCTGTTGGTTTTTCATATATAGCTTGTATTATATTGAAGAATTTTCTTTCCATTCCTATCTTCTTGAGTGTCTTAAACAGCAATTGGTATTGGATGTTGTTGGATGTTTTCCCCACATCCATCTATATTATCTTTTGAATTCTATTGGCCAGTATTTTGTTAAGGAGTTTTGCATCTATGTTCATTAGGGATATTGGACTATAGTTCTCGATGCTTGTGGAATCCTTCCCTGGTTTAGGTATCAGAGTTATACTAGCTTTGTAGAAAGAGTTTGGGAGTTTGCCATCTTTTTCTATCCTCTGGAAGGGTTTGGGTAGGATTAGTGTCAGTTCTTCCTTGAATGTTTGGTAGAATTCTTCTGTGAAGCCATCTGGTCTGGGGATTTTTTTGTTGGTAATCCCTTGATAACCTTGTATATTTCTTCGATAGCTATAGATCTGTTGTGATTCTTGACATCCATCTGGGATAGTCTAGGGAGAGATTGTTTTTCCAAGCATTTTTCCATGCCTTCCAAGTTGTTGAATTCATTGGAGT
>NW_022105690.1:0-1271 GCF_000313985.2 Echinops telfairi
CAATTGATGTATGTATGGATTGCGATACGATTTGTATGAGCCCCTAATAAAACGAATAACAACAAAAAAAGAAAACCTGACATGGGAATTAGTCACATTGGACATCGAGTTAGGGTTAATTGAGCCATTTCAGAAACACAAATTGGGATCTCACTACCGTAAAAAAAGAAGAGCCTGGATCCTAGATTCTTTTTTTTTTGCTTATGGGAAAATAGTTTTAATTGTTGTTTAGAAATATCCCCCAAGGGCTTCCTGGCATGATCTTGCACACATCGGGCAACAGAGTGCAGGCCCACCAGCCAGCTCACCTGAGGACTGCCTGGCAAGCACACTAGTCCTGGCTCATCTCCAGCGAGTCTGTCAGGTCCATCACAGAGTGCTCCCCAGGGGGTTATAGTTGTCCTGAAAGCTCTTCAATTCGAGGAAATGCTTGGCTCGGCTCGTTTACTCTTCTGACTGGAAGGTAGTTGGGGAGACTTCAGGAGATTGGGTAAGGTCTTTGGCTGCTGACTGGTGGTGTCGCTGAGCTCCCACTTCATGCTTTGACCGCAGTGGCCAGCTCAGTCAGGGCCTCCTGATAGCACAGGTATTCACTCTGGCCAAGATCCCTGTCCTATAGCGGGCTGCCTCATAGCCATGCAGCAGGGGACCAATGAGGGCCTTGCCCATACCCTTGAAAGGAGTAGTAGCGTTCCGAAGATGGAGCAGGTAGGAACGAAAATTTCTGCCCATTAGGGGATGGGGATGCTGGCCTTCAGTGTGAAATGGGATCTCAGAGGCACAAATGGCATCTAAAACTTTTATCTTGTACAGACAGTTGTAGCAATGTTGATTTCCCTGGGTTTCCAGCTGTGGCAGTCTGGCATCATCATCTGCAAGGAGCTGGGGTTCCTACTTGCTATCCTGAACTCTGGATAATTGAATATCAATCTCTTCTTTCAGATCCTTGGGGGCATTGTGTCCCACAGGGACATGAGGTCCCCTCCGAGATTTCATTGCAAAGCGCATAATTTGCCTCTTCACAAAAATAAACAGCAGTACAAACACCAGGCTCCCGTCGGCCATCACCAGCATGACATTCATCCCGGACAGCCAGTCACTCCTGGACGCCATGGCCTTCCCACCCTACGCAGAGCTGCTCTGGTTTACTCCATTGCCTTGCCTCCTCAGCCTGGGTCCATCTGCATTTCCTGGAGCTCCAAGGACATTTCCTTATAAGGAAAGACTAAGTGAGACCCGGCCTGAAAACATGGCAGCTTGCGGGTTGGGTG
>NW_022105690.1:2513-4146 GCF_000313985.2 Echinops telfairi
GACACCAGCCTTTTGTTAAGTTGGAGGGCTCGGAACTTAAGTTCTAATACAATTATGAACAGTTACTTTCCCAGTGAATTCCATCATTCAGGGAGATGAGCAAAGACCTTGGACGCTGACTATCAGGACAGCCTGGGCCCTTGTACACTGGTGCTCTCCTCGGGTCAGACCCCAGGAAACATGAATCCCTCCTGCTTCCCCTCAAGCTCCTACACCCGGCCCTGCCCTCTGGAACCCCAGGGTTGCTCACCCTGTTTGGAGTCAGGTGAATGGATTTGGTTCACAACCCAGTGAGAAGTTGAAATTCTTCTTGTAATACTTCACTGTGCAAGACAGTATTAACAGATTTCTACCTCCCTAGCCTGGATCCTATTTCTCTGTGACAAATCTGATCTGAAGCAGAAGAGGAGTCAATGTTGAGAAAGGTATGCCAGGTTCTTGCCCTGTACTTCTTGCGCTAAATAGTGACCACCCCCACACGCTGGGATCAAAACCATGCTCCAATCTGAGGGGGTTTGCATTAAACACAGGGCCCACACTATCTTTACATAGCAATTTAACTAATTTCTCAAATATCGTTTTCAACTTCAGAACCACATCCTATATATACACAATATTTATTTTCAGAATAAAATGGAAGTATTTAAGGCCTCAAAATTCTCAAGCTCAATTGAGGGTAAATATCTTCTTTTCACCAGCAATCTAATTGAAGAAAGGAATACTGTATGAACGTTCTTTACTAACCTGTACTTCACTTCGGACCACAACCCTTGACATATTCAGCTACAGTGATCAAGCTGAATCATGCTCATACATACCATTCCAACCCATGCTGAGCTTTTTATCAAGTTTAACCTGCCCCAATCCCCTTGCATGCTGTGTATTCTTTACAATATGTATTGTATGTGAAGAAATGCCTATGGTTGGGTGGCCCATTTATGCACAATAGTGTGGTAACTAGAGAAACTTGCTGTAGAGATGGACAATAAGAGACAGACAGACAATAGGACATTGGAGATATACCTTGGCCAAGACAGAGATATCCTAAACAAGAAAACAAACCAGGGGAATCCTTATTTGCTACTCCTTTAAGCTCTTGTGTTTACAGATGTCCAATTTTAAAGTCTTTAGGAAAGACCACAGCCTACAGTCAAGGAATGGCAAGGGGTAGGTAGATGGGTGAGGCCAAAAACCAAGGTGAGGGCAGAAGCTTAGAAAAACAAGATGGATCCAGGAAAGAGTTGACGGATCAACCATTGTGTCATCTTGGCCTAGATTCTGGATTCCAAGCTCTAGGTAATGCTGACAGATGGCAAACAACACAAACTGTAGGAGAGGGCTTACTGACTTGGGTTCTAGGATGTCCCATCCATAGTCTTGTTCTTCCAGGGAGAAGGGGAAAAGCTAGTATCTAGGCCTGAGCTCGTGAAACATGCTCCACAAGGAATCTAGTTTGGCAGGAAAACAAAATGAATTTGCTGGGAAGAGGCTACGCTGTGATAAAGTAGGGAGGTATTAGCCTGAGCGGCTAGTTGGATATCATTGACACTGCCCTTTTGCAACCTCCGGGGTGTTTCTGAAGGCAGGGCTGTGTGAGGTTTCAGTTATAGAATAAAGGGTGCAGATTAGTGCT
>NW_022105691.1:0-1576 GCF_000313985.2 Echinops telfairi
TACAGTAGCAAAGCTTTCTTTCGGAGTGTCCATGTGCTAAAGTCTGTACCGAAGATTCAGTCATGGAAAATGCCACGGAGCCAAACTCAGCGTCTCAGTTTCCCAGGATGTCATAAATGGAAATTCAAGTGCGTGTGGACCTTTGGGGCCACTGTTGGTCATGTAGCATGGCTGAATTTTCAATCTGGTATTTAGGGGACTGAGCATGGTAGGAAATGGGCATCGTATGAAGCTCATTGTAGCAAATAATTGAATAATAGCTATGTCACCCCTACACTTGCTGTGTAAATCTTCTTTCCATTTATATAACAACAACAGCAATAACAATAACAAGCACCTTAACTTAATTGCTGCTATTAGTTCATTCACCAATGTCTAGAAAATAGAATATGCCACGCATCAAACAAATGGCATCTTTGAAAATGAAGTAAAGGACCTCGAAGAATAACATTTAGGAAACTCCCTGGTATCCTAATGTAAGACGATGCCATGAGAAAGATGACAGCTTAAACAGAGAACTAACTAAAAGCAAAGCTAAAAACAACCAATGATGATAATAAGGAAGACTAAGAAAATAAAAAATTAAAAGATGAATAAAAATCTCTAAAAGCAAAACAGCAGAATTAAAATCCGGGTGAAGGTCAACATTCTTATATATCTAAGTGCCTCAGTATTACATATTCAAGTCTAGTGCTAAAGTAGCTATTGAATTAAGGACCCAGCTAAACATTCAGAAGCCATGACTATTATATAGACAGGAAGACAGAACCCTATCCTATAAGAAGCCACATGGAAACAAGGACAGACTTTAAACAAAATCATTTTTACTGAGCTCAAATTCACATCATGTACATGAGCCATTTGAAATGAATCGTTTGGTAGTTCGTCGTGTGAAAGTACTAGAGTGCAGATGTATGAAAGCTGGACTATGAATAAGGCAGATCAGAGAAGAAGAATTTATGTCTTTGAAAGTCTCACAGTCTCCAGCATTGAAACTGATTAATTCTAGTTCTGGACTACTCAGGCCTCATTATCATTAGACCCAACATTTATCTTATAATTGGTATGGGATAGACAATTATTTTTCAATGTAATTATTAATTTCATCCTCACAGCAACCCTACAATGTACATACGATCATCTCTCTGAGAAAACTCAGGTCCACAAAGGTGAACGGTTCTCCAACCTGACAA
The DNA here is from genome assembly GCF_000313985.2 of Echinops telfairi. NCBI lineage: Eukaryota > Metazoa > Chordata > Mammalia > Afrosoricida > Tenrecidae > Echinops > Echinops telfairi. Next base: position 1,194 of record NW_022105691.1, read on the forward strand.
ATCCAGTCACTGCTAGAAGGCCGTTTAGAACAAGCAGTCTAGCTCCAAAGTATTCATTTTTTAAGCCCCCTAACCTACTATTTCACTATAATAAAATTCACATCTGTGTGTCCTGTACTTAGCTGAGCAGAATTGAATTAGAGGCCATGCAGAGCAATCTCAGGAAGTAGAATTTGGCTAGTTAAATCTAGATAGGAATCAATCTGAGTAAACCCGTTATAGAATGGCATTGCTGGGTTTGAATTCTCCTTATATAATCATCCTCAGTCATTGGAATTTAGATCCAGAACAACGCCAGGTTCTGGCATTCTTCCTTCTTCATGAAGTCTTTACTCTGTGGAACGAATCTAACGTTTCTCAGGAAACCTTGAACTGTGGGAGCT
>NW_022105691.1:2656-4260 GCF_000313985.2 Echinops telfairi
CTTCCCTCTTTTTGTCCTGGCTGCAGGGAAGCTCAGAACACTATTTGCACTTTTTTGCAAATACTTGGATTATATCTAAGTCCTCTTTTTACAGTGCTGTGATATTTAAATGGTGGGTTACTATTATCGTTTGTTTCTTACTGTAAGCTGTCTCAAATCTTTTTGGAAAGAGGAACAATAGGAAGTCCAAGTGTGCCTGAGGTCTCTGTTTTCTCATCTCACAAAAGCCCTGCGTCCGTCTTTCAGAAGGTCGACAAGATCAGGTAATGCAATTAAGTATGTCTCGGAAAGCCAGACGCATTGCACAAAAATCAGCTTACAGCATGATGTTAGTGCCTTTCAAATTCTCCTTAGCATACCCTCATCTTGCCACTAAGAATTCATAATATACTTTGAGAGTCAGTTTCCCCTTGGGATGACGCATTCTCACATTGCGATTCCATGACCCTGAATAAAGGTGAAGACCATTTCCATCTGGCGTTCTGGCAATGTTGGTAATCTGGATCCTTCTGAGTCTGGTGGTGAGAGAAGGACGTTTCAGCTCTCTTTCTGCCGTCCTTTCTCAGTCCCGGGCACATTATCATTATTGCACCTAATGCCCATTGTAGCAGTCCTCTGGGCCTCCAGTGATGGTTTAATGCATTTTTCCTGTGTCTCCAGACCAGTTCTCCGATTACCCACACGTTCCCAGCCTTCTCCTTGATTGCTGCCCCTCCTGGTGGTTTCGTTTGCTTGGCTTTGGCATGTCTACAGAAAGGCCCGGAGCTCAACGTGGACGTGGTCTCTGAGTACGCACAGTGACACTGGGCGCATCCCGGTGCCTCTCCAGGCCTGCCTCACTCTTAGAGGGTTTGTTGAAGAAAGAGGAGACGTGTCCACCAGGACAACTACAATCTTGGCCCAGGAATTCACTGAAATGTTATCATGAGCAATTTTGGACTATCAGTTTTACAAAATATTATTCTCTCTATAATACAAATGGCTTTTGAGTTTTCTGAATTAAAAAACAACAGATGATCATGACTGAAATTTTAGTGGGAGCAGAGCATAGAAAAAAAACAATTCTACTAGGACATGCAAGAATTATAAAGAATTCCTGTTTTCTTAGCTCTATTTGATAGTAGCTATCATCTATCTAGTGATTTTTTTTTATCACATTTGGCTTAGTTTGCTTTAAAAAAAAAGTAGATGCTTAATCTTAAACCATATTGAGTCTCAGTATTTTAATTTGTTCCTTGGATATGCTAATGCTTCCCTTAGGACCTGTTTGAGGATTCAGTGAAATAATTTCATCCAAATAGCCTAAGCCATCATTGTTAGCTGCTAGCAGAACTTGCTCTGACTCAGGACAACATTCTGTGTGACAGAATGAAACACTGCAGGCTTTGTGTCATCTTCAAGCAATACAGTAGGTGCTGAGTAAATGTTAATAAATTGTGAATTACATCAGTGGCTTGGAACTGAGATTGGTTGCCTTCTCCCTCGTCAGTGCTCTATTTCTCTGAAAATAGTGACCTTGGTGAGTGGATGTAGATTACACACAAAGAAACCTGAGCTAGAGATAGCAGAATCTGTTTCCGATGGGATAAATCTGAGAAAAATAA
>NW_022105692.1:0-1378 GCF_000313985.2 Echinops telfairi
TGCAGCTGCCCTCATGGCAGCGGCAGCCTCTGTGTTTGTCAACTCTGGAGGCTGATGGGTGTTTGTGACCCAACACCTAGTAAGGTGGCTGGCATGTGGCAGACACTCACTGAATGTTTCCTGAATAAGTAATCATGACAGAATCTTTTGATCATCCCAAAGGCCCACACGACTTTACCCCTTTGTGTGTGTGCTCAGTTTGTCTGTTTCAAGGTACTCAAAAACCCTACAGAGGTTTCTGTAGTTTGACTGCGTTCTGACTCAGAGTGACCCAATGGACAGAGTAGAACTGCCTCTGTGGGTTTCCAAGGCTGTCAACCTTTACAGGAGCCGAAAGCATCCTCTTTCTCCCTGGGAGTGGCTAGTGAGTTTGAGCTACTGAACTTGTGGTTAGCAGCCCAGTGTATACCCCACCACACCACCAGGACTCCTTACACTCAATTTTATGAAACATGAACTGGGCTTACGGGGAAGCTGATTTTATTTTAGCTATGGAAGGTTCCTTGCCTGCTTCTTCAATACAGATGACATGTTGAACATAGAGAGTGTCCATAGATGTTAGATTTGTGATCTTCCTCATTCTTTCTAAATTTGAACCACATTGTGTACATCTGCTAGTCTGTTTTCTTTCCAGGAGGACTCACTCTCTGTGGGTTCCAGCCTGCACCACATGCGATGCTAGGGATGCTGTGATAGGGCTTTGACACAGAGAGGTGCTTGAAGGCTCAGCTGCCTGAAGCAGGTCAGCTCAACTTGCACATGCTGAGCATTCAAAATCTGCTCCAGAGAATTCTGGGGTCCAATTTTGGGTCGGTGTATCTGAGAACCTAAGGGTAAAAGCTGAATTGGTTGCTGTGGCAGGGAGGTAAATTTATTCTTGTGAATACTCTCTCTTTACAAAACCTCAGGCATCAGATATATGTGCCTGTTAACATCTCCTTCCCTGCACACAAACTCGCAAGTTTATTCAACCCATATCTGAGTTTACTCCCTGAGTGATCTAATCAAGTTCCATAGCTTTGATTTTTTTTCCCTATTGATTTGTTTATTCTGTTAACTCATTTTTAACTGTAAGTTGGGTAACAGTTTAGGATCAAGTAAGCTTTCCATTCAGTAATTTGTACACATTTTGTTTCTTGTCATTGATTGCAATTTCAACAAAGTATTATCACATATCTCATTTGTGTTTCCTGTTTCCATGTCTCCTTTTTAAGCTACTCCTTCTAGCCTTCTGAACTTTATCCATAGGCAAACCCTGCCTTTTCCATTCCAAATCGCTGATGATGCTAAGGAATGCCTGCCTCTCTAGTGTCAGTGTTCACAGTATAGGCCTCTGTTGTTTGGCTGGAAACTGACCCATGGGGGTTAGTTCTGCTCC
>NW_022105692.1:2490-4268 GCF_000313985.2 Echinops telfairi
GACCCTGCCTAATGGTAACCCCATGCAAAAGGAGCAAATGCTGCCCTACTGCACACTATCCTCGCGGGTAGTTGAGAATGAGCCCTGGGGATCCATAGGGTTGTCACGGACCATTTTTGGGAAGTAGATCAATTAGGCTTTCCTTCCTAGTTCATCTTAGTATGGAAACTACTAAAACCTGCTAAGCATTATAGTAACATATATGCATCAGTTCATTAAGGAGCTACTTAACCGTGATTTTTCCATGACTATACTGTCCAATTTAGGGCCTCCACTCAGTACATGTCCTTCATTTCTCTTTCCCTCCCTTAATCTAAGACATTTTATTCCAGATTGGCAGTGCTGTCTTCTCCTTGACTCCAGGACTTCACTACTTTTTCATACTTTAACCTGAGGCATCTTGTGCAGTGCATGGCATGGCATGGCATGGCATGGCATCTACTCGAGTACACTATCAGCACTGATGGATGGAATGAAAAAACGTACTGAATAGCCATTTTGTTCCAGGCAGGCTCTGTGCTCCTGGGCATGTGGGTTGAGGGTGGTTTCTGCCTTTGGGAAATTTGCCCTTGGTGAAAGAGACAGACTCACAAGCAATTCTGTGATGTGGACAGGGTGCTGGGATGCATGCATTAAGAATACGCCAGCCCAACTGTGCCTGCAGGAGTCGGAAAGGTAACCAAAGGAACTGACATTTGAGATTATTCTCAAAGGACGAGCAGGTGTCTGTCTGCCAGAGAAGAGGTAGAGGGGCACTGCAGGTGTCAAACCATATAGGCAAAAGCATCAGAGTCTCAAATGGGTTCTTCCAGCACCACCCTTGGGAAGTTGTATTTTCACCCAGATGTACTGAATCAAAATCTACATTTTAACAAACCAACAGGTGATTCGTATATGTATATAATCACCTGAAAACCAAAGAGCCAAAGCTACTGCCATCAAGTGGATTTCAGCTCATAGCACCTCTATTGAGATAAGTAGAACTGATCCCTAGTGTTTCTGAAGCTTTGACTTTTTATAGGCGCAGAAAGCCTCATCTTTCTCCCTCGGCCTGGTTGGTGGGTTCGAACTGCTGACCTGTGTTAAAGTAGACTAGTGTATAACCAACTGACTCACATGACCTCCTTATCTAATCACTTGAAGATCCTCATACATGCACACAATGAGACAAGTACAAAAATGTTACCACAGTTCTGCGTGTAATGTGAATAATGGGGAAGGGGTGTGGAAATATTCATCAAGGGAGCATGGGAATGTAAAGGATTGCTCACCAACATAAAGAAATGCATGTAACAGTAAAAGGGATGTAGTAAGTCTAGGTGCAGTGTTCTAGGAAAAAAATAAAATAAAATGTAGATTCTGTTTCCATTCATCTGAGGTAAAAAGGCAAATTCACCTGTTCCAAAAGCTGTATGAAGTGAGTCCAGATGGGTGAGCTGCCTGCAGGTGATAATTGTTCAACCCCAGCCCCACACCGAATCCTCCCAAAGGCCTCCCGTTGCCATACCAACACCCTCACTCCTCTGGGGCTCAAGTGGAAAATCTTGGATACGTAACTCTTCATTCTCTCAAACTTTACATCAAATCATGAGCAAGAACTACCAGTCTTCCAAATAAAAAACCAGGTCTCGTCACCTTCTGCTCCCACCTAGCCTAAGTCATCACTGTCGCTCACTGAGATGCTGCAAGACCCTCCCAACAAGCCTGCTTACTTCCAGTCTGAACCCCAGAGGTGCATTTTCACCAACAAAGGGGGAAACTAGTATTGTCATTGTGAG
>NW_022105693.1:0-1984 GCF_000313985.2 Echinops telfairi
AAATACTTAAAATGTGGAAATTATTTTAGAATGCATGCGGGCAGGAAAAAAATTAGGTGTTTCATAGTAAAAACCTAGAATGCTTTGAAGAAACTGTTGGTGGAATTATGGATGGCAAAGTAATTCTGGTGCCAGTAACAGAATCTTGCTAGAAATGTGGATATTAAATATGCTTCTGATGAAGCCTAAAAAGATGAACATATTGGACAATGAAGAGAGGGCAATTTTTTTAATGCACAGGCAAAGAAGTTATCTGTATTACATTCAAATGTTTGGTCGAAGATAGGATTGTCAGTGCTGAACTTGTACATCTGGTTGAAAAGTATTCTGAGCAAGATCTTAAAGCACTGCGTAGTTTCTTCTGGCTGCTTATCACAAAAAAAAAAATCATAGAAACAGGTGGGCTTATAAATGAACTACCCAAAATAAAAACACAACTTAAAAGATGTAGAAATTCTGTTGCACAAACTATGGACAGGTGCCCTAGAATGTTCACAAGAATATGGCTACACAAAATTTTGTTTAAAAGATTAAATCTATGACTAATGGATCTCACAGCTTCAACAGCAGAACACTCAGCTGCTTAAACTGAAGGGGACAGACAGGCAGGGGATGGAAAGAACACTGTCTTCCACTTAGAATTCTGCAGGCAAGAAGCAGGCCAAAATGGTGTACATGTGTACATGTGTACCTGGTGTACATGTCTTCCAAAAAAGGAAAGGAACCTCTTCAGAGCACTTTGGAAAGGACATGAGGCAATGTCTTCTCAGCTTCACAGGGCAGGGTCACGTCTCTTAGATTTCAAAGAGTAGGATCTTGGCTGACTTCATTCTGCAGCTTGTGGCTGCTGTTAAGAGGTGCCAGGAGGATGGATCAACTGAGGGATTGGGACTACCATGCTCAGGCAGCAGAAGAATGGTACTTGCCAGGACGGAAGAGGTGCTGTCTTAGTCTTACATAGACTTGAATAACAGGGCAACCCAAAGCCAAAGAAGTAGATTTGCCGTCCCAGTAAACTGGAACCCAAAGATGTGATAAACTCCAAATGAGGACAAATCTTTTGCCTAGATGGTCGCAGGAAACAGTGTTATTTTCATATCTTGAATGCTAATAGGAAAACTTCAGCTGGATTTCAAACTGACTGTGTGCCAGTTATTCTTCTTTCCCTCCAATTTCTACCATTTGTCATGGAAATATCTACCTGGTACGTGTTCCGCCACGGTACTTTGGAAAGAGATAAGTTGCATTCTGGATTTCACAGGTTCACAGATAGAGAGGAATTTTGTTCCCAGAGGAACTATACTTACAGCGCATCTATATTTAATTTAGATAATTTGGAAGAGAGCTTTTTGGAGTTGATTTAAGATTTTTTTAAGATGATGAGATGAGGTGAATGTGTGTTGCATGTGGCAAGGATGTATATAGTTACCAAAGGGCGGAATGTGATACACTGAGTTATGTTTCCCTTAAATATGCTTAAAAGCCTAATCACTATGTCTGTGGTTATAATTCCATTTGTAAATGGGTTGGTTTTGGTATTTTTGGTACAATGAATGACCTAACATGGGTATTTTCATTACAATCTTTATTACTCTCAACAAATGACTGAGTGGGTCTATGTAAGTGAAGAACGGATAGCTTGCCTATTGTGGTAGTTGGATGATTATATGTTAGCTAGATATGCCTGGCTGGGGAGGTGTGTGGGGGAGAGTCAAACCTATCAATCAAGTGGTGGCTTGATGACCCCTCCTAGGAGTGTGGCCTCTGTATGAAGATGCAGGACTCTGGGACCAGCTTCTATCTCTCTGCCATGTTGCTTTCCCCCTCACTGGGACTTCCCTGGGACCCTGGGTCTGCCTCCAGGGGTAGCTCCATCTGGGCCACCCAACCCTGAGACCTGTTGGTATCCTGCCATGCTTCCACAGACCTTGAAGCCATGAGACTGCACCATCCAGCCTCTGATCTCCCTGCTTCCTACTTCGCC
>NW_022105693.1:2886-4295 GCF_000313985.2 Echinops telfairi
AAGAGGCCTGCTGGTGGAGAAGGGTGCCTCCAGGAACTTATTGTCAAAGTGAAAAGGCTTCGTAACACTTTCTTGATCAGGGAAAAAGTCAACAGACTGGGGGGCCAAGGTTGAGGGCCACAGAGAGGCCTGCCTGCGGGTATGAATGAGAAGATGTTTTGACTATTTTCTGACTTATTTCGGATCCTGAATTGTAACCTGTTACTCCCCTTATAAACCTCATAATCACACGTAGTGTCTGTGAGTTTTGTGTGGCTGCTGCAATGAATGAATGAATTTAGCAGGGGAATAGAGAGAGGTGAAGGAGGAATGGTTGTGTCAGCATTGGTTAAAAAGTTAGAGGGTGAAGGCGTTTCTGATTTCCACCTTACAGGAATCAGCTTTGGGGTCATGCCAATGTGATTCTCAACCTCCCTCATGAAGTCAGAAGAAAGCAGACATCTCCATCCCACCATTTTGATAGTGTATGAAATAGGCTTAGGATCAGGTAGCTTGAGTTGAGTTAATCATCTCTTACATAATATAAAATGAGGGAAGACAGAAGTGATGGAGGAAGAAAAATGACAAGCCACGAGAAGATTTCCCAGGAGCAGAAGCTGAGAAAAAACTGCCTGGAAAGAAAGCCTTTCCTGGAGTCCATACCCTGAATTGAGCTGGTTAGCCTCTGAAAATATGAGAAAATAAATTTCTGTTACAGCAGCACTGGGCAACTGCCACCTTAAACATTTTCATTGAAAATCATAACAGAACCTAATGAATAAATATGTGCCACCAAATGAAGATGCTTCAAATAATATTTTCTCTAGAGATTAAATTAAAATAATCAAGTGAAGGCAAAAGGAAAAAAACCCAGTTAATTTAGTGGTAATGTCAATTAACCACACTGCCTTGCTGAAGAAAAGATTAATCAAGGGAAGGTGCAGAAGGCATACTTGATAAAAGAAATATTTTTCCTCTAGCACATTGAATTAAAAAATTTATAACCCAATGCACCACATTGAGTGAGGATGTGTATGCATCACACTGGCAAGCATCTCTCGTGGCTGTGAGTCCGAACCAAGTCCACAGCAGCCGACAACAACCACAACCCCTTGTCTATCACTTCGTCATCCTGTCGTGACTGGTGGCTTGCTGTGATGCTGGAAGTGGTGTCATCACTATTGCAAATGTCAGCAGGCTCACTCAAAGTGAACAGGTGGCAGCAGAGCTGCCAGACTGAAAAAAGACGATGAAAAAGGAATGAGAATACTTCTGAGGAATTAGCCACTGAAAACCTTATAGACAGAATCAATTAAATCTCAATGTAGCCAAGGCTCAAGTAGAAAGGAAATGTTTTGAGAATGACAATGGCAACAAATAGACAAATGTGCTTGACACAATGGATGGATGGATGGATTGTGATAAGAGTT
>NW_022105694.1:0-1154 GCF_000313985.2 Echinops telfairi
TGCCTCCTCCCTGGGGGAGGGACAGCAGAGAAGGAAACATTGGACAGGGTAACTTATGACAAAACTATAATAATTTATGAACTATGAAGGGTTCATGAGGGAGAGGGGAGTGGGGAGGGAGGGGGAAAATGAGCAACTGATATTAGGGGCTAGAGTGGGAAGCAAATGTTTTGAGGGCAACAAATGTGCATATGTGCTTGACACAATGGATGGATGGATGGCTTGTGATGAGAATTGTACGAGTCCCCAATAAAATAATTAAAAAAAACAACAACGTTGTGTTCTAATCCATACTAACGGCTATAATATTTAAATTCCTCTTTGGGTTCACCAGTCAAGTTGTGTCATTTGCATAGTTCAGGTTAATGAGCCATCCTCCAATCCTGATGCCACGCTCTTCGTTGAAGGGTCCAGCTTCTGGGAGTGTTTGGTCAGCATATGGATTGAAGAAGCATGGTGAGAGGAGGCAATCTGGAAGCACACCTCCTCTGATTGGAAATGACATACAATAGTTTTGTTCTGATATCACTCACGTTTTTTGTTCAAGGTATAATTTCTTCCTGAGCACAACTAAGATCCTGGAATTCCTCTTCTTCCCAACATTATCCATATCCATTATCCATTATAATCCATACAGTCAAATGTCTTTGATAGTCAATAAAACACAAGTAAAAATCTTTGTATATCTTTTGAATGTAAGCATGTCCCTAGATTTAGAATTTTTCTCTTCTCACAATAATCTTGCAAAGAATGTTAACAATATTTTCCCATGCTGTAGATGGAGAGAATTGAAAATAAAATTTTTAATTTTAGGAAGTTAGGGATCTTCTACAAAGTGGTAGAGGCAAAATTGGAGCTCAGGACCCTTTTCCTCTGCCAAACGCTAGTGAGAAATTAAGGTGTTTCCATAATTCTTGTCAAATGCCTGAAATGCTTCAATAAGTAAATCTTATCCTATATATAACTTTAGCTGCAGTGCCCTTGCCCTGACTTTGCTGCTAATTACAACAAAAGAAAGCAAGTTTCGAACAGCAAATTTCTGTTTTTAAACATTGGTTATTTTAGGAGTAAATGGCTTTGGAGACCATTTCTTGGCTCACCTCAAGGACGGAAAGTGAACAGAACACTTTTCCAACTTCTTTCGATATTTTCTC
>NW_022105694.1:2125-4294 GCF_000313985.2 Echinops telfairi
TGTGGTGAGAGCAATTGCAATGTACAGAACAGAGCTATGAAACGTCTATCCACCTCCTTCGATCTACCATGGTCTGAGCCAGTGTATACATTTTCCTCATTCAATTTATCTTTCTTAAAGATGGGCCATTTCTCAATGAGGCTGTGTACTTTTAAAGACTATAAAATCATCCAATGATTGTCTTTGCTGTCAATTACGAAATGTTGCTGCTGGTCTTGGGTGCATTGATTTTGCTCTGAATCGGGGATGCTCTGGACAACAGAGTGAACACGGTCCACTCCTGGGCTCTCCTCACAATGGTTCTTATGTTTGAGTCTCTTTTGCAGCCACTGTGTCCATCCATCCCATGAAGGGCCGTCCTTATCTTCTCTCTCTTCACATGTCCAAAGCGGATGACTGTCCAGTCGCTACAAAGCTCACAACCCTGTCCAATAACTACAAACTGCCATTTTACAGATACTGCCTTTTTAAAAAAAAATCATGTCTGACAGTAATTAAGTTTTATAGTAACTATGTCTGAAGGACTTTCTTTGAGCATGTGATTATAACATGGGCATACCTCTTTCATCATTCTGTTATAATATTACTCTATTGTATTATTTTAGTAGCCCACATCACTAGCTGCAATGATCCAATTTATTTGTTGGCTTGCTTTCTTATCTGTTGCCTATCTTACTGACATGGGAGCCCCCATTCTGCGTCTCCATGAACTTTGAGATTTCATCTGTTTTATTAATTGCTATAGCTGCAGCAACTGAAATAATGCTAGGCATGTAGGAGAAATAGTCATGAAATATAGGAGAAATATACTAGCCCGGGTGGTGATAGTAGTTAAAGATTAGACTGCTAACGACAGCTCAAATCCACCAGCTGCTTTGAGGGAGAAGAGGAGGCTGTCTGCTCATGGGAGGATTTACAAAGCCTCAGAATCTCTATGTAGAGCCACTGTGCAATAGAATCAACTCAACGGCAGTGGGCTTGCTTGTTTGTTTTTTGTGTAGGAGAAATATATGTTGAGACACACTCAAGAAGTGTGTATTAAACACATTATCATTAATCATTTTGTTTTTTGAGCTCTCGACACACAGAACCCAGGACAGATAAACACATCTGGAACAATAATGGAAGTAGTGATGCCATGAGGGTAGGGGGAAGATTGGGGGAGAGAGGGAAACTGATTGCAATGATGGATGTATTACCACCACCACCACCCACCCTCCAGGGTGACAAACAGCAGAAACATGGGTGAAGGGAGATAGTGGACTGCGTAAGATATGAAAATAATAATTTATAATTCATCAAGGGTTCATGAGGGATGGATGGGAGGGCAGGGGGAAAATGAGTTGATACCAAGGGCTCAAATAGAAAGAAATGTTTTGAAAAAAGATGATGCAACATAGGTACACATGTGCTTGACACAATGGATGGATGGATGGATGGATTGTGATAAGAATTGTATGAACCCCCATTAAAATGATTTCTTTTAAAAGAAAATACAATGTTGACAACTATGAAGGATGGCATCAAAGAATTATCACCAGGCCAAGTAAGACTATACAATATTTAATGTGCTAAACACCAAAAGGTACTAAAAATTTATAGTTTTTATTTTTATTTTGTCAAAAACTCCTATTTTTCTTCTGAGACTATTCAATGTGAAGAAGGTCAGTGATTTGGGCTGTTTGAATGAAAAGCCTACTAACACATACTTTTTATAATAACATTGCCTCCATCCTAAAATTTTCAGTCTGGTCAAGAAGCCTAAAATGGTTAAGTTTCATTTCTCATGGAACTTTCAAATTTATAACTATGTATGCGAATATGTTTACTGGAAATAGCGTATTGTGCATTGATATTGGTATGACCTTACATCTTGCCTAAATTTTATTACAGAAATCTTCAGAAGAACAAAACTTATATTAATTAATTGGAACAGTAAATGCAAAAAGTATTTAAAGTCCTGAATTTGAAAAACTGTAGTCCTATTGAATCTACACACATTCAAAAGCATCTGAAGACTATGCACAGTTGTGAATATCATTGTTCTGAATCATAGATTGAAGGTGTATTCTGTTCATATTAATCACTGTCATATTAAAATTTACTTCATTGTGAGCAGGAATCTAAAGTGCAACTATTAACTTCTTCCCATCCCGAGGAAAGAAGAGG
>NW_022105695.1:0-1569 GCF_000313985.2 Echinops telfairi
GCTGGGTGACCCTGCTGGCATTTGACATATCAATGACTTAGTTTCCAGCATCATAGCAACACCCAAGCCACCACAGCGAGATAAACTGACTGACAAGTGGTGGACAATAAAGTGTATGTACAGTAAAGTAGTTAATAATAAAGTATATCTGCTTTTATAGCCCCTTCTTCCTCATCATTCTAGTACCCCTAGTGAATAGTATGGCCCATCTTGAAAACACATATTAAAGAGCTTAAGATATGCTGACATCTGTCTCATAGGAATCTGGTGCTATGATATCCAAATCTGATAACCCAGACTGGCTGATACTGATCTAAATTCACCTCCTTCCTTTTAAAGTTAGAGCAGGTCAGGCTTCACCTGCACATTTTTGCAGAACTCAATGCTCTCTTCACAGATGAAGTCAGCCACCATGTCAAAAATGTCTATGTGATAAAGGAATGCGAACCCCATTCAGACCAGAATAGGCCTCTGGCTGCTAGCCAGCTAGAAGCAAAACCAAGACAAACAAACCAAAAATCCGAGGAATCCTCAACTATGAAACACAAGTATACAAATCTTACTAACAATGCAATGGAACTTGAAAATGGATTTTCCTGCTACCCTACTCCTGATAAGAATTCCTTTAGAATAAAGCCTTGATTGGATCAGTTTGGATCAATTTGGGAGATTTTATCTGATTAGAGGAGTCAAGTAATCTTTGTCTGGACTTTTGACCTACAGAAAATATGGGAAAATGAAGGCATATATTAATATTAGGTTTGCAATATTTTTAAAGCAGTAATACAAAGTTATTACAGTTGTTTTAATTAATGTCTTTCTATTAATTAGTAAAGGTATATTAGGCTATGCTGAAGAAATAAATAACCCTCAGTTTTAAAGGGCATAATGCATTACAAGTTTATTTCTTGCTCAAATTCTGTAGGTTATAGGTTCTGGTAACCATCTGGCAATTAGGGCCTAGTACAGGAAGAGGGTCACTCCATCCATCATAACAAGGTAAATGGGAGAACAAGCAGACACAGAAACAGGTAAGATGGTAGTTCTCTTGTTCCAAAATTTTTTTAAAATATAACACATATTAATCAGATGATTTAAAAACAAGTGAAATAAAGAGTAGGTGTTAGTATTTTTGGCAAGTAAGAGGCTAGATTGTTTGGGGAAATACTGTAGGATACCAAGGAGGACTCATTTGAAGGTTGAGATAATATGTTTAAATTATGCTAGTTTTTCTGTAGCCTTGTTCAGATACTTGGGGTGAGGGGAATAAATAAAGAATAAACAAATAATGTATTTAATTATCTGAGTTTTCTCCAGGAAAGATTAGCAAAAAGAACAAGAAAACTTAGTTCAATGGGTTGATACGAAATAAAATTTGTTTGGAAATAAGGATGCAAATGGAATGATAGCTAAGAAAACATGGAGGATTAAGAACTAATAATGTGGAGGGACTACTGAAATGTATGCAAGAGTGAATCGAAATTATAACAAACAGTCTCATAGACTATGAAGCATAACATTTTTATTATTAATGACTAATTTTTGAGGGGGGCAAAGTGAAAGAAAAAA
>NW_022105695.1:3602-4294 GCF_000313985.2 Echinops telfairi
AATCTGTGATTCATTCTTGGGAACATTTTTCAAACTTATCTGTTTGGATGCCTGACAGCATTTTCCAGTTTGTTTGTTTTTTGTTTTCACTTATTGTATTTCATCAAGTTGCTGTCCTGTCATACCCCCTTCATTTGTGCACACAAAAAGAAATCACACAGAGTGAGGTCAAGTGAGTATGGCATGAGAGGCAAAAGAGGTATGCTGTTTTACTCCAAAAACTCGCACACTGAAATGGTTGTGTGAGAACAGGTGCTTTATCATGGAGACAAAATCAGTTCCCACCTGCCACAAATAAGGTCTTTTTTGTTGCACAATTATGCAATCTTTCCAGAACTTCCGATTATAAAGCGTTATTAACAGTGTAACCTACTGGAATGTACTCCAAATGCACTATGTGTTGACATTTTCATCTGTTCGGGAAGTTGACACATGTGCAGGACTATGGTTTGTCATCAATTGCCATTTCACCTTTTCTGAAATGAGAAAACCACTCATACACTTGAGTTTTCTCATAATGCTGTCCTTCAGCTGTGTTTTATCACAATAGTGTCTGCGACATTTTTCCAGCACAGGAAACAAAAATTTTACAGCCATGCGCTGTTCATTTAAATTAGTCATCACACAAAACAAGGTTCAAGCAAAACTGCCTTCATGGAAAAATTCACTGTGACCAGAGATAACCTTCCCAG
>NW_022105696.1:0-1283 GCF_000313985.2 Echinops telfairi
ATACCAGGAGGGTGGAGGGAGGGTGGGGTGGAAAGGGGGAACCGATTACAAGGATCTACATATAACCTCCTCCCTGGAGGAGGGACAACAGAAAAGTGGGTGAAGAGAGACTTCGGACAGTGTAAGATATGACAAAATAATGACTTATAAATTATCAAGGGTTTATGAGGGAGGGAGAGAGGGGAGGGAGGGGGAAAATGAGGAGCTGATGCCAGGGGCTTAAGTGGAGAGTAAATGCTTTGAGAATGATGAGAGCAACGAATGTACAAATGTGCTTTACACAATTGATGTATGTGTGGATTGTAATAAGAGTTCTATGAGCCCCCAATAAAATGATTTTTTTAAATTGCAATATTGAAAGATCTTATGGGCAAAATATTGAACAATACGGGACGCATCAAAAGAAGATGGAAGGGTGACAGAGTCGCTATGCCAAGAAGAACTGGTTGTCATTCAATCATCTTAAGAGGGAGCATAGAGACCCTAAGTGACAGCACTGATGGAAGAAGTCCAAGCCGCCCTGAAGGCATCAGCCAAAAACAAGTCGCCAGGAGTTGGTGGAATACCGATGGATATGCTTTAGCACGCTGATGAAGCCCCGGAAAACAATCATTCGTCTACACCAGGAAATTTGCAAGACAGCTACTTGGACGACTGGCTGGAAGAAATCCATGTGTGTTCCATTCGGAAGAAAAGCAGGAAACAGAATGCAGGAGTCTCGAGTAATGTCATTAATATCACTTGCAGGTGAAATGTTGCTGAGGGTCATTTAACAATGGTCACAGTAGGGATCACAGTAGGGATCTATCTGTCACAATGGTCACAGTAGGGATCTATCAGAAATTCAGGGCGGATTCAGAAGGGGACGTGGAACAAGGGACATCATCGCTGACGGCAGATGGATCTTGGCTGAAAAGCGAGAATACTAGAAAGATGTGTACTTGTCCTTATTGAGGGTGCTAAGGCATAACTGTGTGGATCACAACAAGGTAGGGCCAGCCTTGCGAAGCCTGGGAGTCCCGGACACCTCGTTGTACTCGTGGGCACCTGCACATGGCTCAAGCAGCTGTCTTTCTAGCAGAACAAAGGAACGGCGCATGGTTCAAAATCGGGAAAGGGGTGTGTCACGAACTTTGGTGACTTCGCCTTGCTTCGTCCCTCTGTACGGGGAGCACATCATCGGAGAAGTGGACTATGGCGAAGAGTGCGGCATCAGGCCTGGCAGGCGGTGCGTCAACAACCTGCGATTTGCAGGGGACACCCTTTGCGGGCTGCAGGTGAGG
>NW_022105696.1:3073-4293 GCF_000313985.2 Echinops telfairi
GAGATTGGCTCAGTCTCCGCGGAACGCGTGCAAGCGCGAAGCCCAGTCGCTGGGGCGCCTGCTGATTTCTTCAGAAGCATCTCTTCCTGCATCGTTCCTCCAACCAGACACTTGCAATGCCCTCCCTGAACGCGTCCTTCCTCTTCCCGCAGAATCACACGCACCGGGAGGCGTTGCTTGCTGTACGAACACATGCGCTGAAATGAGAAGCGTGGGATGCGTTTTAAAAAGCCAATCTCGTTTGCGTTCCCTCATTTGAAACCAGTGCCGCCAGAGGCTGCGTCGACGAGAAACCCGTGTGGAGACCTGCTACACACCTGTCGCTATGCCGAAGCGCGGTGGCCCATAGGGCTGGGATGCGGGCGCTGTGCCACGGGTATCTCGAATGGCAGCAGGGCACCCCGGGCGGGCAGGTTTCTGCAGAGCTTAGACTCAGATTGAGGGAGGAGGAAGACTGAAAGGGCGAAACCAGCTCGGCGTTTCTCAAGCTGGAGGAACCGAAGGAAAACAAGCCTCAAGTAAAGATGTTCAAGATTCTGTGGCTAAGTGCCACGGACAGCCCAAAGAATGGACATCTTCGTCTCGGCAGAAGTACAGCCAGAATGCCCCTCGGAAGCCAGGATGGTGAGACTCGGCCTCACGTAATTTTGACGTGTTGTCAGGAAAGCCCGGTCCCTGCAGAGGGACATCGTGCTTGCTGAAGGGACGGGCAGTGAAAAGGAGGAAGGCGGCAAGGAGATGGACGGCACAGCGGCTGCAACAACGGCTCACACATCAGTGTTTCCATCTCGTGTACCCAGAGTTGCCATGAGTCAGAACAGGTGCTTGGGCACCCAAAGGCAGCAAAACAACACGGGCAAAGTGCTGCACATGGCAGGAAGCACAAAAGGAAGATGAGGGCAGCCTTAGGGTGGCTGTGCCAACAAGCACGGTGACCATTCACCCATCTCAGGAGGCTGCACAGACCGAGCACAGAGGGCACCTCGCTGCGCTGACGACAAGACCCTAGGAACAGATGACGGAATATCTTCTGTTCTCTTGGCCGCCACCTCCGTGGACACTGACTGTGGACCCAAGAAAGACAACCTCCTGCACAATTTACACCTTTTCTCCGTTGATTGGGACGTCACTCACGGGTCTAGTTGTAACAACCTTGTTCGTCTTTACATTGAGCTTCGACCTTGACCTTCATCAGCAAGGGCTTCAAGTCCTCCTCATTT
>NW_022105697.1:0-1492 GCF_000313985.2 Echinops telfairi
GTGTTTTGAAAACCAGTTTGACAGTTCCTCAAAGTTGTTTGTTTTGTTTTTTTAAATCATTTTATTGGGAGCTCTTACAACTCTTGTTACAATTCATATATCAATTGTATCAACATATTTGTACAAATATTGCCATCATTCTTTTCTATACATTTACTGTCCATTCCGCCCTTGGGATCAGCTCTTCCTTTTTTCCCCTCTCCCTCCTTGCTCTATATGCCACTCAAAGTTTTAAACATAGAATTACCATATGATCCAGAAATTTCACTCATCTGTATATACCCAAGAGAATGAAAAACTTATTCATAAACATTGATCCCAGAATGATTCATAACACTCAAATGTATGCATCATCCCAGAGTCCATAAACTGATGAATTGGCAGACAAAATCTGGTCTATGCATAGAATGAATATTATTCAGTCTCAAAAAGGAGCGAAGTGTGGATACATACTACAACATGGATTAACCTCGAAGACATTATATTAAGTGGAAGAGTCAGACACAAAAGTGGTATATTGTATGATTCCTTTAATAGGAAATGCCTAGTTGGCAAATACATCTAAACTGAAAGTAAGTTAGTAGTTTCAGGGGACTGCGTGTAGGGGAACGGTTAAGGAATTTTGGAGAGTGACAACTAAAGGTTGTGGACTTTCAATCTGGCGTAATGTGACTATCCTAAATTTAGGTCATGGTGACGATACAACTATATACTGAAACTATAGAACTGTATTTTTTAATGGGTGGATTTCCTATGTGGATTATATCTTAATAAATATATATTTTTAAATTCACATGTAGGTATGAACATTATGATATTGAAATAGGGATAGGAGAAATGGGAGGGTGTATAGTGGCATTATCTCTCAATTCCATTCATCCATGAATCCCATGAAGCCCCTCAAACATGTATTGATATATAAATGTGTATGTGTATACACACATATACGTACACGAGATTCAAAAGATTCATAGAACAATTGCATTTTCCATTATTTTGTAGTTTCATTTTTCCATGAACTTTTTGGAGCCCCCCTCATATATCATCAATGCTTTGCTATTCATGAGTCTTAGTCATTAAAATGTGATTTCTGTTAATATGATTTATTGTGGAATCTTTTTGTTTGCCATAAGTGGTTGTGGTGGCCAAGGAAATGTATCCCTTAGATTTCTATTTCTATCAGAGAGTATGATTGGACCCAGTCCAGCAGTTGTCTGCTGTGATCTATTACTGTATTCACAGAGAGGTCACCCTCTCCACGGACTGCTCTCACGGCAGGGATTCTGTTTTTTTTGTTTGTGTTTTCCCCCAGAAGATGGGGTGTCTTCTGACCCGTCACCTTGGTTTCAGAACTCCTTGTTAGCCTTGTTGAAACTTTCCCAAACTGTCCTGTGGTCTTCTCCAACCACCCCAATCCTCCAACCTTCCCACCTTCACAGAGAGGGAGAATTGATGACAGAGGAAAATACCCTCACCCCCTGGCAGAATGACT
>NW_022105697.1:2613-4293 GCF_000313985.2 Echinops telfairi
TTTTTTAAACATTACTAAGATTCTGTTGAGGAGCTCTTTCTCCTTACTGTTGTAAACTTAACTTTGCTTGATCAACAGGTTTTTCTGATGGTTGTTTGGGCAATTGGCAGTCAAAGGGGGTGGGGCATGAAGTGATAAATACCAACTTATATAGTAAAAATAATTGAAGTTAGAAAACAAGTGAGGCATTGCAAGGCAGATCATTTGACTTGTTTGACCTTTGACTTAAGAACAAGACTCCTTTGGAAAGCTTGAACCAGAGAAGTAACACAGAGCTATGATTTAACAGGTGCATGCTTGATAGCATGAATGATAAGGGAGAGGCAAAACTGGAAGCTAGGAGGCCAACTAGGCTCAGCCTGGGGAGCTAGAAATGGGTAAAAAGGGGTGGCTGTACCCCATTTCTCTTTTAAAGGTGGAATCAACCAAATCTGTTGATGAAATATCTGGGGCTGTGGGAGCCAAAAAGCACATTTATCTTTTTAGATGCCAAGAATTTTCGACGTCATACTGCTTCTTCGTGAAGTATCAGCATATAGTAAGTGCTCAGTAAACAGAAGATCTCCATTGATGTGGGTGTTTCTCTTCTGCCTGAGACCATGTAGGTTCACGCCCTTGTCATGTTGTAAATTTAGATGCTACATCCCCTGGGGAGTCATCCTCGGTGTTTGCAGTTGGGGTGAGGGAGTCCTTGTGTGTGTCTTCAGTGTTTGTTCTTAGTTTGTTCCTGCGCACTACACCGGTACAGTTTATTGCTCTTGCCTTTTAGCAATTTCTGTTCCTTTTCAGACTGCCCTCTCCATCAAGGCAGGCCTGAAACACAGTTAGCATTTAGTTCAGTGGGAAAAAGATAGTTCCTTTACCTCAGGAGTCCCAGGGCGATTTTAACATGCTCAACTGCTAAGTGAAAGGTTGGAGATTTGAATTCATTTTAAGGAAAGCTTTGGTGATCTACTTCAGGAAAAAATCATCCACGGAAAGCCATCTGGAGCAGCGTTCCACTCGGGCACACTGCGTAGCCAGGAGTTGGAAGTGACTACATGGCAAATGACTTTCTATTTCACGCCACTGTTGGGTGAGTGTTGGACGGCTAACCACAATGTCTTTGGTTTGAAGCTCTCAGCAGAACCACGGAGGAAGATGAGTAAAGATTTATAGCTTGGAAACCTGAAAGAGGGTTACTATGTGATGCAATCACCACATAGAATCCATGGCCGTGGGTTTTGATTTGGGATTTTCAGTTTACATGGAAAAGTCAGCTAGAAATGACGATGTGTGGCAGAAGAAAATGGTGAAGTAGTGAAAGTCTCATGCATCTTAAAAAAATGTTTTCTTGTGAATTAGGTGGGGTTTACACATTACATAATCACTTTTACATTCAACAGCTTATCAAACTTCCCAATGGCATGCTCTCTCTGTTCCCTATCTTATTTTCCCTCTCCCTATTGTAGTACATTATCTTCCCCTTCACGCAAGTTAACACATGTGTATCCTCTCGCCTATTCCTTCTCCTTTCCTCTCTTAACCTGGAACACATGGAAGTCTGTTTATATTGGTATGACATCTTTTTGTGATTAAAAAATATACATACCAATGGTGTCATGTGGTATTTTTCCTTTTATGATCAACTAACTTGACTCAGCACCATGTCTGTGAGTTACTTCAGTTTAAGATTCTGTT
>NW_022105698.1:0-1325 GCF_000313985.2 Echinops telfairi
GTAAAAGTTTAGAGCAGATAATTAATTTTGCTTTCAGCAATTCATAGACATTTTATTTCATCTCTTTTGTTGCCATCCCTTTATGGTACCATCACTTGACCCACTTCCTCACTAGGTGTCCCGTTTCCATTTCTTCTCTCCTAACCCTTCAGAACTGTGTCCATGGCTAAAGGATGCACCATTTATCTTTATGGGTTGACTATTCTTAAGTGTTTGTACTTCATTTGCATTATTGTGCCTTTGATAGATCTCATTTTGGTTGAAAATTGAGCCAGGGGAGCAAGTTCAATCTGTAGCTCAATGTTCTTGTTCTTATTTTAACTCATTTTATTGGGGGCTCCTACAACTCTTATCACCATCCATCCATCCATGGTGTCAAGCACATTTGTATATTGATTGCCCTCAGCATTCTCAAACATCTGCTTTCTACTTGAGCCCTTTTGCTTGACACCTTCCCAGGTGAAGAATAGGGTCAATGGCTCAGTGTCTGTTCTAACATTAAGAACAAGATAGTAATACAGGAAAAGACTTACTGGAACATGACCTGCCTTCAAAAAGGAAACAACGGGATTGCCTAAATCAAAATTCCAGGCTTGTGCTCAGTTGAGTGGAATGCACACAACAGCACTGAATAAATGTCTGTGCACAGTCGTCACACCCCATAGGGTGGTGGTTACTGCTTGCATTTTGTCATATCTTGCCCTGTCCAACGTCTCCCTTCACCCACTTTTCTGTTGTCCGTCTCCCAGGGAGGAGGTCACATGTAGGTCCTTGCAATCCATTTCCCCTTTCCAACCCACCCTCCCTCTACACTCCCAGTATCGCCTCTCACACCACTGATCCTGAAGGGATCATCTGCCCTGGATGGGTTAAACAATTCTAAAGACACTTTTGCTCATGCTTCTCCAGTTGTCCGGCCTCTTCTCCTCCCTGATTCCCCCACTTGTCTGTGCTTCTGTGGGGATTTTTCTTCATAGTGTCTTTTGAAGGTGCATTTTCTGCTCCTTGCCCCCTGGTGTGGTAGCTGGCTGTCTACCTTTCAGAAACTTGCTGGTCTGTGTCCTTCAGGGCTCCACTTCTGAAGAAACGTACCATTTTGCTGTGGCAATGGCTCGCCATTTGGTGTGAGTGGCAGGTTTGGCAAATGTCAGGGACAACGCAATGACCTCAACTGTGAGGCAGCCCATGCACGATAAGTTTTGGAGCAGGTAGACACCCCATTCTGGGCTAGGGCAAGGGCGTAAATACAAGGGTGGTATTTTTAAGTGGGCGTTTTATCATTCAAAACCACCACCTTACCCTAGACCACACAGTCTTCCCTTCTC
>NW_022105698.1:3429-4293 GCF_000313985.2 Echinops telfairi
CACTACCATAAATTAAACAGGTCAGTTTTAAACTCTAAATTGTGTCCAAATAGTATATAACAGTAATAGGAAACTATGGAAGAGTTCTATTAGACACAAGACAAAAATTTCTCTGAGGAAATGTATTTCAATGAACATATAGGCCCCAAAGATTCAAAAATAAGTATCTGTGGTACATTGAATTTTCAGAAATAAAATCTCATAACTTTATCCTAATAACAGACCTAGTCATGCTACTTAGTGTTGCAAACACACCTGCAATGATGTGACAATGTTTCTGAGCAAGTTTAAGTGCAGTCTGGTCACGAATGGTACTTGCTATTTGACCTAGGCATGCAGACGTATGCTGTAGAGCAAGAAGGGCAGAGATCTGCCTGTGGGGGTGGCAAGGTCCTGGCCCTTTACCCATTCAAAACACTGGCCACTCACTACATGTGCTGAGAGAGTGACTGAGAAATAGAATGCTTAATTTTACTTCACTGTAAATGTACACATAGAAAATAGATAAATTTCTTATATAGACTGCAACCAGAAATCAAGCGTTTTGGTGATGTGTGGTGTGCTTATGACTTATATAATAATTCATATGAAAGATGTTTCCTCTTTTCACACTGTTCTCCTTTGATCCTCAGTTGTCTTCCAAAGAGTACACTGTGCACACTTAATTTTTTCACATTGGCCTTTGACCAAAACCAATAAAATTCTTAACTTCGGTTAGGTTTATAGTGCAGTCAAAACCCATTATGCAGCCATGGAAACTATGCGCTGTGATCATGCATGTTTACATCTTGGAGTATGTACAAGTGAAGAGGCAGACTATACACTCAGTATTGTTGGTGGACAGAAATGGTGAAGACCGCTACT
>NW_022105699.1:0-1159 GCF_000313985.2 Echinops telfairi
ATATATAGGATGTGTATATATGTATATAGGTATGCATGTTTATATATACATGTATATGTATGTGTGTATATAGCATGTATACACACATACACATATATACATCATGGGTGTATATATATATACACCATGGGAACTTAATCAGGATGCTGATCAGTCTTTTTATATTCAGCTGTGGTTGATGTGAATACTGTCCCCATATGATAGTAACAGATATGTAAAAAAAAAACAACAATGGTAAATCATAGGAAACTTTAATGAACTGTATCTTTTGTATTATTAAAGCTATTGTTATATATTATTTTCATTAGCAAACCATTCCATGACAATGGATTGTGTAAAGAAGAACATTAAGAAAATATAGTGAAAATTTTTGAGAAACCGCAACGTGTTATTTGTTGTGAAGTTCTATCAGCCAAATCTATGGAGCTGAAGAAACTGAAACACCATTTTGATAGCGAGCATCTGAGCTTTGCTGGCAAGGATACCAACTATTTTAGAAGCAAAGCTGATGGACTCAAGAAAGTCAAACTTGACACTGGTGGCAAGTACCACAAACAAAATGTAGCAGCAGTTAAAGCTTATTTGGTGGCACTCAGAATTGCCAGAGTTATGAAACCTCACACCACTGCTGAGGATTTACTCTTGCCAGGGGCCAAAGACATTTTTCAAGTTATGATCAGAGACAAATTTGTTGCAAAATTGAGTGTAATTTCCTTATCTAATGAGGCTGTCTGCAGCAGAATAGATGATATGTCTGCTGATATTCTTGATCAGGTAATCTAGGATATTAAAATCTCCATTTCCAACATTTTGTATCCAGCTTGATGAATCTGTTGCAAACTGCTCATAGTTACTGGTTTATGTGAGGTATATTAATGATGGCGACTTTAAAGAGGTTTTTACAAACCTCTTGAAATGACAACTACTGCACGTGATGTATTTGCCAGTTGGTTCATTTCTGAAACAGCATAGGATCTCTTGGGAAAAGGTTTGTGGTGTTTGCACAGATGGTGCTCCAGCTATGCTAGGATGTCGATCTGGATTTCAACGTTTGGTACTGAATGAGTTACCAAAAGCCATCAGAATTCACTGTATGATTCATCAGCATATATTAGCAACAAAGATGCTGCCACAAGAGTTACAAGAAGTAATGAAAAGT
>NW_022105699.1:2723-4261 GCF_000313985.2 Echinops telfairi
TGTTCACTACATGTGTTATTAAACAACAATAATGATATGGGATCTAAAATACAAAAGAGCTATCTGACCTAAAATAAAAATGGTTGACCTAATTCTAAAAGCTCAGAGCTAACCTTTCACATGACTCAAATCTGTTGCTTAGGAACCAACCCTATTATTAAGGCTTTGTGGTTAGACTATAAATCTGCAACCAAATTTTATCAAATTCTTTGTACTCGGGGAAAGTTAATAGTTTCCACCCTAGTCCTGATATGAGCAGTTGTGTCATTGTTTTGAGACAAACCTAACCAAGACTGAAAACATTTTTAATTTTGTCTTTTTAGCCAATAAATATGTCCATTTGTATTAATGTAACTAATAAGAGTCAAGATCACACTTTGATTGAACTCAGACACTGCAACCTATTAGAATATTGTTAATGGTTCCTCCTGTGATGCTATAATTATATGGGATTTGCCCAACCCCTACCTAGGAATCATGAGCTTCAGATCCTGACGTCCCCATGTGCACGCACCACTGTGATGAATTGAAAGTACTCAGTGTATTAGGCCGGGTTTGCTAGAGCAACAAAATCAGTCATGCTTATAGGGGTGTGTAATTTTTTAATATTAAAAAAATGCTCCATACCGTTGTAGAAGCAGTTAAATTTAGTCTGGCTGAAGTCAGTGGGTCAGATGTTAAGCTGGGGGCTTTTCCTTACTCATGCAGCTCAATCAAGTGCAACAATCTAGGAAGTCAAACCGCAGAATCAGAAGGCCACAGACTCGTGGAGGTAGAAGTTGGTACATGTAAGGCCAGCCTGTCCGGCTTGTGGCTGCAGAGTCAAATGAGTACAGGACTGGCAGGTAATGTTGCGGTCACTGATAATCCCCAGGGTCTGCAGGAAACGTGCTGACTATTGGCTATAGGCCAAAGAATTGGAGGTTCATGAGACAGATGCTGGATCTCGGCCAACAGAGGAGGCAAGCCTTCTCACAGAATCTACTTGAAGAAGAGTGGACCACGCCCACAGACCCCCACTCATGAGGAAACGTCCCTTCAATTGAACTCCACTCTAATCTTACAACTGCTTGACTGATTTCCAGATCCTAACTGCCAAACCTCTGAGAATCCTGAAAATAGCACAAAACCTGATTTGTTAGCCTCTTCTACTCATATGCTTTGTAACTCCTGCCAAATGAATGGCGACAGTGCACTAAGAGGGTGTAGAGAACTCTAAGAAGGGGATTGGCCAGTTTTACCTAGAATAAAGCTGGATATAGAGTGAGCCACTTCAGAAGCAGAAAGTGAATACTCCCACAATCATCAGGGAAGAAACATCACCAGTGTAGCACATGTAAGGTACCTGCCTGATGTGACAGAAGCTGTCGACACAACAGAGGGCACAGTATCAAGACCGTGAGACTGAGCAGTGGTCTTCCCAGTCCATGAAACAAGAAAGCCAGAGCCTTCCTGCCAGAGGTTGGCTTCCAAGCAGGGTGTCCTTTGAGCATTTATCAGCAGAAGAGACCAGTCTCTAGAGAAGGACATCATGGTTG
>NW_022105700.1:0-1710 GCF_000313985.2 Echinops telfairi
GTGGATGCATAGAGCTAATAGCTGATGCAAGGGTTTATAGGGCATGTGGGGGTGGGGGTGAGAGATAGGGAGGGTGAGGGACTTTGGGGAGTAAACAATGAAGGGGGGGAGCACTACAACTGATTGTGATTACACAATCATTTTAAAGGTGATTTATCCATGAGAAGGAGGGGGGTGTTCTAAAATTGATGTGGTAATGATTGCACAATGCCCCTTAATATGATTGAATGATTAAAGTATTGAATTGTATAATATATGAATTATGTGCCAATACAACTGTTGGAGGAAACTAAGAATAGCATTATATTCTGAATCATAGTGATGCTGTCCTAGAGGAAGCAGCTTACTCAGTGATGAGCAGTATTTTTATCTTATCTTTAAGTTTACTGATGGCATCGTTGATGGAAACTTTGCATCTTAGATTTTCATGTTTTCTTCCAAATAACTCCCCCTGTGCAGATGGTTTTAAAGGACCATGATTCACTTAGATAGAAAATGTCATTATAAAAACTGATTGATAATTAAAATGTGAGATTGGCAAAATTGTGATGTAAAAGTGGAGAGATTGGTGCACAAAAAGTTGGACAAAGGATGTGTTTTAGTCCACAAATTTTATTCAATTTTTGATCGAATGATTCTACATTTTCCTCTATTATTCTTTCTTTATCATTCTTTGCCTTGATTAAACAAATACTATTTCCTGTAAAACTAATTACTCATGTTACTGTGCTTATTTACACAATGGCCTAAGAAACAGCTTCTTGTTTATCTTGAAGGCAATTTCTATACTTGTAGCATCTTTAGTTCTATGGTCACTCATGAAATCCTTCTAAAAGATGACTCATAGTCTTACTTTGTATTTAATAATTTTGATGTTAAAACTTCTGGTCAATATTATAAAAAATAAAGGAAGCTATTCACCACTTAAAATTCTACCTTTACCCTTTTAACAGAACAATTAATTTAATGAATACTATAATTAATTAGCCTTTTGAAAAATGCCAGTTTGGAATTCTGTAACTTTGAACTGACTGGTGATGCAAAAAAGAATTAGAGTAATATTGAATTAATTGAAGAGAAAAGTAACACATCACCCTCTTCTTCCAAAGCACCAGCATTTAGGGAGGAAGATGGTTGGAAGAATTACGGTTCCCTTAAGTACAGTGTCTAAATTGACACATTTTTTGACTACGTAACTCCACGAGTATAAACTTAAGTCTTGTGTCAGTCCTGATCCTGGCAGGCTTAATCTAAAGGAAGCTGATATCATAAATGTGAATAGGGATATACTAAGAAGCCAGAAAGGATTCAGAACTATTCCTGGGTTTAGCAGCAACTCACTGAAGCCCTAGTCCTGAAAACTTAGGGATGAAGGTTGGAGCTGTGGAGTTTCTAGATGAAGAGGAGAGGGTGTGTCGACTGGCCAAAATGATGCCTAGGAACGCATGCTTTTCTGAAGACTGTGACTTTTCTGGTACAAGAGAATTTAGACATCATTTAGTACTCTGTCACCCCATGATGGAATTGCTTGCTCAATATTGAATTTAACCAGTCTGTTTTGATTTCCAGGTTCTTCTTTCGTGGGTAACCCATTCTCTTTTAGCTCTATCAGGGAGGGTAAGGTCATAACACAATCCAGCCGGGTCTGCCAAACTGTCTTTGTATTGAGGCAAAAGAGTAGAATGCTGCCTTTCAAGTGAAAACTGTCAT
>NW_022105700.1:2742-4232 GCF_000313985.2 Echinops telfairi
GGGGCAACTGCTGGGCTGCTAACCATAAAGTTGGCAATTCAAACCCACAAAGAGGAGGCTGTCTGTACCCTTGGGAATTTTCTATAGGGTGACTGTAAACCAGAGATGTCCTGGTGGGAGTGGGGTTGCTTTTTGGTTTTGTAGTGACACATATGATTCTGTTTTAAAAGATTTTTTGTTATGTTAAAGAGGTCACATCAAAAGAAAAATAAGAGGTCATATCGAGGTAGGGTAAATCCTAAACCTAATAACTCTGAATTATAAAACACCAGAGCTACAGACAGAGGGTAGATGGCCATGCGAGGCCAGTCTGTATGCCAAGGAATTGCCGAGGAAGCGAGGAAAGCGTTGTAGCTATGAACAAGGAAGGAAATGACACACCCAAGACTCTAATTTAGATTTCGGCTGTCAGATCTGTGAGAAAGTAACGTTCTACTCTCTAACGTCACCCACCTGGGGCATCTGTGCCGCAGGAGACTGGGTAGCCAAGACACCTTGTCACGTTAACAGATTACAGGAACTAGAATGTGGATTTAATTGGGTGGTCATTATTCCACCTATAATAATCAGCAATTAATTAGCAATCCATGGTGAGGATCTGGTATGTTTTTATATTCCGCCTAGGTACTATTAAGGACAAGAGGGGGATGAAACATGTATTCTAAATCTATGGTGAATTAGACGACTTTGTTATATGTAATGTACTTTCTAAAACGGGATAATGCCCTTGAATTCAAGGATTTGAATAAAAACAACTATAAAAATATTTTTTCAGAGGAAAAAAATGTGTTCAAATCTCTCCCACTGTATTTAGAAAAGTTGAATAACTCTCTTGACGTGGTGTACTTGAAATCTCTATTTTCTCACAGAACGTCTTGGGAAGTCTCCTGTTTTGGTAGGACACTCCATGTTTTCCACACTCAGATGACTCTGAACTTCATGCACGTGCATTGGAGGAGCATCTTCATAATTGTCTCAAAGACTGTTTTGGACATTTTTCCAAACCCAATAGAAGATGCTTTCTGAAATCTACCTTGACTGCATTTAATTGAACTAGAGAAGCTGTGTGCTGTTCTCTCACTCAAAGAATATATGAGAAAGATAGAGATTTTTTTGCTTTGTATGATGTGATTTGAAAAGCAGAATAATTCTCTTGGCTTTAGGCCTTTTAATAGAAATACTTATTATTATTATTATAATATTAAAAACAGTTCTCTCAGTTAAAAAAACCCCATATTTTCTAAGTAATACAGCAATAGTTAGTTACAGAACAAAGATTGACGCATACTGAACAATATGTGGATGCGGTGAGATTTAGAGATCACAAATTGTTAGCTTGGCCACCAAGCTAGTTTTATAGGTAGAAGGGACAGTTCACCTCAATCCCTACCACTCCCTGTTGTCTGACATGTGGCCAGTTTCATAGGATTAGCCATACTTTGAAAAGCAGCTGCATTTTCAAGACTATTGATTTATCACATTATCCCACA
>NW_022105701.1:0-883 GCF_000313985.2 Echinops telfairi
CCGCGGACGCTTTACCACTTTGGTTTCCTGAAATAGTTTTCTCCTTGGGTGTCATAACACCATACTCTGCGTTTGTTGTTGTTGTTGTTTTCCCTCCCACGTCAGTCCCTCTTGGCTTCTCTCCCCTGCTCCATGTCTCAAGTCAGAGTGGCCCAAGCCAATGCCTGGGCCCCTCCTTTTCTCTGTCCGTTTCCCCCAAATGATTGCCCTCCCGTCCCAGAGCCGTAGCACTCCTCTCTCGACCAGGACCCCTAAATCTGGGTTCCTAGCAAGATTTTCCCAGAACTTCGCATTTCTGCATGGAACGGTCTCCTTGACATCTCCACAGGAATTCCAGTCAGCACCCTGAACTTAAACTACACGAAGAAGAACTCTCAGATTTCCTTCCCGCAAACCTGTGAGCCCGGTGGTGCAGCGGTGTTTGGGTCTGCTAACCACAAGGCCAGCGGTTTGAAACCACTGCTTTCTCTGAGGAAGAAAGAGGAGGCTTTCTACTCCGTAGAGGGTGGTAACGATTGTGCAGTTCTCCTTGATAAGATTAAAGGATTGAACTATTAAAAAAAAAAGGAAGCTACAGTCCTGTCGCCCCATTCCTCGCAATCTTCACTCTCCTTCTTTATAGACTCCACTTATTCTCTCTCATTTCATTAAATATATTTGATGCACACAGAAATGAAACATAGATGTATAACATAAACGCACCAAACTTAAAGATCAAGACAAAGGATTTGAAATACTTGTCCATCCTGTTGAGGTTGCCCATACACCTTTCCCTGACTTCCAGGAAGTAAGGAGTTTTGTACCCTCCTTACTTCCTGGAATTCACTCCAATCCCGAATTTTGTTTCTGTTATTTCTGGGTTTATAGCTTTAGAGTTTTACTA
>NW_022105701.1:2468-4289 GCF_000313985.2 Echinops telfairi
CCTGTAGCTGGAGTTCTCACCCTACTGACAATGGTTTCCATGGAGATCAGAGACCAGGGAAAACCTGCTCAGTGACATCCAAAGTTAGGCTGCTATCATGAATCTAGGATCCGCCCATCTTGTTATCTGTGTGCCCCCAATCACTCCTCTTCCTAGAGCGTGTATATCCCTAGATCATCCCCCTCTCATTACTGTATTCCACTTAGTGCAACTCCTTCCTGTGATGTATGTCTTTACCTGTAATTAGGGGGCTTGCATGCCCCCCAAATATAAGCCGTGGTTAGCAATAAAGAAGCTCTCACTCCTCTCCCCTGGATCCTGGTCCCTTTCTCCCCTGTCCCTTCTCCCCTTGTCTTCCTTCCCCTCCCTCCCTCTCCTGCCCTCTTGTCTCCCATCTCCATATGGACCACTGAGCGGGGCTGAGGTGACCATGCTACCATGAAATGTGTCTGACTCCATTATTTCAATCTCTCCTTATTATCTATGACTTTATTATAATCTATCTATCTATATTTTAACCATATAATTGTACCTAATGAGCCTGCGATTAGTTATGGGGGGCTGGCCTTCCTCCACAGGTTTTGGGTCTCTGCTATGGCCCTCCTTGTTTTTAACCATATATTTGTGTTTGTTTTTTTGTTTGTTTGGGGCCTTCTGATGCCTGTTAGCTGATCCCCCCGTTGACACCTCATGATTGCACAGGGTAGTGTACTTCTTCCATGTGGGCTTTGTTGCTTCTCAGCTAGAGGGCCACTTGTTTAACTTCAAGCCTATAAGACCCCAGACGCTATATCTTTCATAGCCCGGCACAATCAGCTTTCTTCACCACATTTGCTTATGCACCCACTTTGTCTTCAGCGATCGTAGTGGGCAGGTCTAGAAAGACTGAACAATAAGAAGGAGTCAATATGTCAACCTGGTGCACCAAGCCTTAAGGACAACAGACTGGCATGAAGCAGCAACCAGAGAGGTCTGGGCAGCTGGTCCCCAATCCCAGCCACCTCAGCCTTTTGCCCCAGAAGATTGCACTGGAGAGGGCAGCACTGAAGATACAGCCTGGGAAGCATGGCGGGTCTGTCCAGACCACATGGGAGCAAACTAAGAAGGTACAAGAGAGAGAGAGAGAGAACCACATCTTGGCCCATCCATTTTCCCCGACATAGCCCTTTTTAATTGAATTCTCTCTGACACAATGGTTCCTATTAAGCCCTGGGTGGTGCAAATGGTTAAATGCTAGATTGCTAACTGAAAGGTTGGGTGTTCAAGTTCACCAAGAGGTGCCTTGAAAGAACAGCTTGGCCTCCCTCTTCAGAAAAATGACCGTGGACAACCCGGTTGGAGTGGAGGGCTACTCTGACACACGTGGGTTGCCAATAGTTAGAGTTAACTTGTTGGCAGCTGGTGGGGAACCAATTCTTTCTTGTCAGATGTTTTTCTGTTAATCTTCTATCTTCCGTGGCTAGAACATAAGACCTAAAAGACCAGGGACCTCAGCTGCCTGGTTTATGATCATCTTCTCAGGATTTGGGAGAGTTCCTGGCAGGTAGTAGAGACTCTCACATATTTATTGAGTGATGAAGGCTGAGGACAGGCTTTTTAATCCAAAACTTTAGGCAAGACCTAGGCGCCCCTGCACTGTGTAGTGGCCACGACTTCCAAGTTCCTTTCAGACTCAGTTTGCTTTGTTAATTTACTTATGTACCTGGTCATAGGAGCCCCAGTGGTATAGTGGTTATTTGTTGGGCTGATAACCAGAAGGTCAGCAGTTCAAAACCACCAGCTGCTCCACTAGATAAAGACAAGGCATTCTACTCCCATGAA
>NW_022105702.1:0-1047 GCF_000313985.2 Echinops telfairi
ATCCCCTGGTGCCTCGGCTTGCTCATCTCTAAACTGGGGGCAATGACCACTCCTGAGTAACATTCACATCAGACAGTGAGGAGCACTTCAATCGGGAGGATCTCGGGTTTTGTGGGTTCCGCCTGAAGCAGGCATCTGTGCTGAGGAGGTGCAGGGAGCCAACTCCTGATGCATCCAAGCAGAGGAACCCCGCCAAGCCCCTGGAGACAGTGTAAACGTGCGGCTGAAACTTAGACCTGGGCCCTGGGTGCCAGCCCAGCTACAAGCTGAGAGCGCCACCCTTTCCTCAGAGGCCTGCTCCCTTGAACACAGGCACGTGTCTGCACCCTGCCTGCACAAGACCCCTCCGGAGCCTGGCAGTCCACCGAGACCCAGATTCGGGATTGCCAAGCAGCAAGGACATCTTCGTTAAGCCTCGAGACAGGGATATGGTGACTTGCACAGGGTACCTCAGACTGCCAAGTGAGAAAGGTGGCTCCACCCAAGACAGGACCCAGGGCCTTCCACCTGCCCCATCCCTAGGCTGCTGACACCTGCAGGTGCACGTGAGTCTGGAGATAGGCAATTCAAATTCTCTAAGTCTCCTGCCTGATCAAAAGCAGCAGGGGGACTATGTAGAGATGTCTGCGGAGCAGCCGGCTGTGGGCAGAGGGCACAATTGGACACCTCGGCCGGCTGCCAGTCCTAGTTGGCAGTGCCACCCCCACCTGCCCTTGCAAGCTTGATGCCATAGCACCTTGCAGGCCCCCTCACACCCTCCCTCCCATCTCACACACCACCGTGCCTATAAGAGCAACAGGTTCCACACTGGCCTCGCCGTCACGGGTCATCTAAGTCACAGATGCTCCCTTGTCACTCCTCCTGTGCAGGACAGGAGCCAGGAGCACAAGTACTCAGCAGCCACAGGGGGCTCCCAGACCATGCCATGCAGACCTAGGTCATTTTCATCATCGCAGAATGTTCTACCGCATGGTACATCCTGGGAAGACATCACGTAACCAGCTTGGTGTAAAAGGTGTTTCCAAACGGAAGTTACCAGCTGCATTC
>NW_022105702.1:2785-4285 GCF_000313985.2 Echinops telfairi
ATCACTGGCAGGAGGAGGTGGGGGGGCTTCGAGGAGAGGGCCCTTCTCCCCAGCAAAGAAGACAGCTCAGGAATTCGAGGGCCATGGGTGAGTCCTGGCTGAGCCTCTGAAAAGGCCCTGCCTGCACAACACAGCCCTCCACGTTGGATGGAAATGTGGGCTAACAACAATAAGTAGGAGAAGAAAGTGTTCTGAAATTGATTGTGGTAATAATCTTACAAAACTCTCCTTAAATGGTCTATGTTTAGTATGTGCCCATAAAACTATTTTTTAAAAGACTCAAAAATAAATGCATAAAACCTTCATGAAGAGTCCAAGTTTATTAACGCTCCCCTTGAAGCATCAATCCGTCAATGACAAAGGGGGAAAGCCTGCTAGAGACTTCTGTTCGCGTTGCTAGGCGCCACTGCTATTGGTTCCAACTCAGAGTGACCTGATAGGTAACCGCCTAAAATGCTGCCGAGCCCTGTGCCATCCTGCTGAGTGGAAGTGCCTTGTTGAAACCACTATGTGCATGCCAATCCCTCTCCTGGAGGGGGCTCCTCCGTCTTCCTGATCCTCTGCTTATCCTCCTCCAGGGTCTGGAGAACCTGTCCACCATAAGGAAGACCCCTAGACAATGAACTCACTCCAAATAAACACCATCGGTCTTACCCTGAACTCTAGAGAACTTCTAGCCCAAGTGACTCTTGCTACTTTTCTTTGGGGTCAAGTTCATCTACCTCCACCGCTACCCCCAGCACTACCGGAACTGAAACACCCAGAACTCCACACACATGAGCTCTCTGCCCTTCCCTCAATGCGCTCTACCCCCATGCACACATGCAACACATGCACACCAATACACGCCATATGCCACACACACAATACGTAGGCCATCTAGAGACACCACCCATAACACATAGCATACCATACAGACACCACACTACACACCTACCACACACACACCACACCACACCACACGCACACACCACACATACCACACCATATAGAGACCGCACCACATAGCATACCACATAGACATCATATATCATACACAAACCACACCTTACAGATGCCACACCACATTCACACATACCACACCATATAGACACTATACCGCATACACACCACACATACTATACCATGTCGACATTACGTCACACATGCACACCAATGCACACACCACATATTAGATGCCATAAAGACACAACACCACACACACATACCACATACCATAAAGACACAACACACACGCTACGCACACCACAGACACACGCCACACGCACATCACACCCACACCCACAGCACACTTACTACACACATCCACTGCCTGGATGTACAGTTTTCTCTAGGGAAAAATCCCACCCTGACACCAAAACCGAAAGCCACCTCCCCTTGGAGGCCACCATAGCACTTTCTCATCAGGATGAGTACCTCCCTCCCTCTGATAATGAGAAGACATGGGATACAGGACCTCAGTCTCCCTCCTTTCCCAGAGCAAACCCAGGCCCAGGTGCC
>NW_022105703.1:0-1798 GCF_000313985.2 Echinops telfairi
ATCAAACGCAGAAGTAGACACGAAAAAAACAGTTGTCATTAAGAAAGCCAGACTTTAAAGATGTGTTCAAAAATATCGAATTTTACATAAAATGATAATGATATTCATAAATAATTGTGTTATGTTATTTAAGACTATACAAATATTCTTAGTGTCCATTTCTAAATTTATAACTATCAATCTTCATAACACACATAAACAACAGCTCCAGAATTGAAGGCATATCAATTGAGACATTCCAATAAATCAGTGCGCTACTAGAAGCACTCACTAGTCTATGCCAAGATAATGGAACGAGAGAAATGGACAGAAAGAGATCCAGGTTTGAGGATCCAACAGAATGTGTAAATGATTGAACATACACTATTTGTAAGCGCTGTGGGCAGACAGGTAGCCATCCCTATCAGAGAGACGAGGGACACTGATGGGAAAGTCAAGTCAGGAAGGGGCAGGGAGCAGATACACCTGGGAGAACACCGGGCATGTCTGTTGATTGCCAAAGGGCAGGACCAAGATCCAAGTGGGGGGCAAAATAGAAGGGGGAAAAAATTAACAATATTTTTAAGGACCCTAGTGGGGGTATCCCTGGTAATATGCACCTAATAAGTTTCTGTACCCAACTTGGGGACCCAGGAACACTGGGGCCTTGAATATTGAATCTTCAAGGTGCACAACATGCCCCAAAGGCCACACTAGAGGGATCAAACTCGACTAGGTGAACTGGACTTGACTTCAAACTCACTTGTAACCTGAGGACTTAAGATAGAAAGTTCATGGTGTTTAAAGAAGCAGAAGACAGCTATACCAAGAGCATGGAACTGTCGGTAGGTGAACAAACATTGACTTAGTAGATCAGTGTCCTATGTGCAGTATTAAGATATATATTATTATGAAAAAAAATATTATTATGGCAGACCTGTGATTGGCATTGTCAGGGAATATTATTGTAAATTTTACCTGACAACCAACTCCCATTGTTTGTGTAAATAGTATACAGACATGTAAGAATTTATTCTGTACAAGTGAATAATTCAGTATTGCAATATGTAGTTAGCCTACATTGGTCCAATATCCCTCTCTCAACAGCATTAAAAAAATCAGTACCAGAGTCAAATCAATGACAATTTTAGTGGAAGGTCTTTATGCTCCAGGGAGATAGATGATTGATAAGACTCTACCATAAAGTAACAAGGAGGTCACTAAGGGGACCCAAAAGCAGATGAAAAGTATAGATCCAGGAATGGATTTGGGGCTCACACGAAACCCTAGCTCCAGTTTAAGAACAATTAGTTCTTAAATCATGGCCCTGCTCGATACTTGCCATCAGAAAGGAAACACAGAAGATATGGGTGCTATAGCAAAGTGTGGTGAAGAAATCAGATGGTACCAGATAGAATACCATCTGGGGCCTTAAAGGCTTGTTTCCACACCAGAAACCATGTGAAGTCAACTAAGTTCACGTGGAAGAAGCACATCGACATCCGTGATCCAAGGATTGTAAATCATATAATCTGAAGCTGAAGGTGGGAATAGTATTAGAACCTAAATTGTGAGAATCTGGTTTGCAGAAGGCTATGGATGACTGTGGAAGCCCAAGATACATTTGTGAGACCTACACAGGAACTAAGCCTCCAGTGACTCCCCTCTATCCATAATGGAGGGGTGGGAATAAACTGGTTACCCAACAGAGTATTAGAGAGATGACCACAGGAGAGCAAAATGATACACCTGACTCGAACAGTTAAAAACCTCACCTCTTGATCCCCCCTCTGATAAATGTTGGGCCTGATCTGGTTTT
>NW_022105703.1:2939-4284 GCF_000313985.2 Echinops telfairi
CATCATTCTCAAAACATTTGCTCTCCACTTAAGCCCCTGGCATCAGCTCCTCATTTTTTCCCCTCCCTCCTCGTTCCCTGCTCCCTCATGAACCCTTGATAATTTATATTTTGTCATATCTTGCCATGTCCGACATCTCCCTTCATCCACTTTTCTGTTGTCTAGCCGGATTTGTTCATGAGGGAAAGAGGGGAGGGGGAGGGGGGAAAATGAGCTGATACCAAGGGCTCAAGTAGAAAGAATGTACAAAGGTGCTTGACACAATGGATGGATGGATTGTGGTAAGAGCCCCAATAAAATGCTTTGTAAGGTAGAATTGGGATCACGATCGTGGAGCGTCCAGACTAGGAACAGACTAGAAAGGAAGTGGCTGCCCACTTCAGAGGAAGTAGCCACTGGAAACCTTATGCATCACTTGGAAACCTTATCAGCTCCTGAAGGCCTGAGGACTGGAAGCAGACATTATCAGAGATAGTGCCAGAGGATAGATAGACCCCCCTAGGCATCAAAGAACAAAAGATCGTATTACTGTGTGCTCACCTCCCCGATAGGATAGCTGAAGACAAATGGGTGCATAAGCATAAGCAAATGTGGTGAAGAAAGCTGATCCCCCAGGGAGGAGGTTATATGTAGACCCTTGTAATCGGTTCCCCCTTTCCACTCCACCCTCCCTACCAGTATCGCCACTCGCACCACTGGTCCTGAAGGGATCATCCTCCCTGGATTCCCTGTTTCCAGTTCCTATCTGTACCAGTGTACATCCTCTGATCATGACCATGTTTTACAAGTAGCGTTCCTTTGTCTTTGTTTCCAACTCTTGCATTCCAGTCACCAATGATTATCAATGCACTTTGTTGCACGTTTGATCAATTTCTGATGGAACCTTATTAGAATGCTGTAGTTTCTTTGTCACTAGCTTTAGTTCTTGGTGCATACACTTGAATAATAGTTGTATTGATTGGATTTCCTTGAAGGCAGGTAGATATAAACTTATCACAGACAACATTGTACTTCAACACAGACCTTTTATTTATTTAAAAATATGAAGCCTGTTCACATTGGGTGACTTTGTTGACACATGAAATATCAGTGACATAACTTCCAGCATCATAGCCTCTAATTTAGACCTCTACAAATGCCCTTTGCCTCGTAGCTCTTTCCTCTGTTTCCTTTGACTTTCCTCTTGTCCCACTATCATGCTCAGCCTTAATTTGGGTTTCAGTAATTCCTCTAGATTACATTACCCTTGATCAAGCCCTACCAGGCCTCCTACACCCTCCTCACCACCGATTTGGATCACTTGTTGTTCCCTTGTTCCTGGGTTTGTTAACACCACTTCCTTTCC
>NW_022105704.1:0-1597 GCF_000313985.2 Echinops telfairi
AAAAATTAAAAGACCCAGTGAAAATATTAAGTCCTAGAGGATTCTGACACCAGAGTCACTTGATTCAAGGCAAGCCACTGAGATTCTTTCCATCTATACACCAGACACACATACAAAGTTCAATCTCACTTCCTTTCTCCTGTGTTACAAAGTTCTATCCAATTGTTTATGACTCAATGTGGTTCTGTCAAACAGACCTGAACACTGCCCAGTCTTGCACCATCCTCACAATGTGAGCTTCTTGTTTCAGACACTGTGTGAGGGCCTTCCTCTTTTTCACAGTCCCTCTGCTTTAACAAGCTTGGTGAGGTAGTTTAACACTGTAGATCAGAGAGTGTCAGGCCATATAAAAATCATCAATGTTAGACCAAATGACATAGTTCATGTTCGCAAGTACTAAGATAGATGGGAGAACTCTAGCGTTCTCATAAAAGACAATACAAACTAGTTAACTGTGCATCATATATTATTCTGGAAGGATGAACCAAAATATTAAAGAAACAAAATTCAAATCATGACAATTTTTATAATGTTACCATTATATTTGCTATTATAATTCAGCATATGTGGATACATTTTAAAAATTGCATTCTAACCACTCTGTATGCTATTGGCTGATACTTTAACCTTAAACACTTAAGAGCATCTTGAATAATTAAAATTTTGATTTTAAACTGATTTTGTCTTAAGAGCCTGTATCTAGCAATATTATTTAAATGCTTGTCAATATGTCTTTGCAGATAAGTTGGTAGAGCTCTTGAAAAAAATTGTAATTTTGAAGTGTAGTTATACATTTGAAAACTAGAGCTCACTCATATCTAAATAACTACAATATATTATGTTATAGATACATAGAATACCACATATAGCAACATTTTATGGAAATATTTGGTTATTGTATTGTTCACATATCTACTGTTTAACAAGATATATGAATGTATAAAAGCTATAAATGTGTACATATAACCATTAAAATCTTTTTCCAATAGAAATAAATAATCAAAAAATAAATCTTAGATTGGCATGTAATTATCTTTAGAACTATTTCACCATTTTTATCAGTCCTTTAACTTTTATTATGTCATTGTGCCATAAGGTATTACATGTGAGATTTTAAATGATTATATAATTTACTGGTACATGAGTACAGAAATAACAATCATGAAAGAGGATTAAAAGGTGGGGCACAATAACTGCACAGGTGATGGAAAGTATCCCGGCTTATTGCTCTAACTGCATTGCCTTCGAAGGCGGTAAAAAAGAAGAGAGATGCCATTGTTCTATTGTCTCTTTATTGGCTAAGATATAGCTGTCAGAAATAGTTTTCTACAATGGACAGTGTGAGTTAAGGTGCTTTAAAACTCTATATGGTCAATAAACAAAAGTGCTTCTTTTTGGCAGAAGGAACAATATAAAGCAGAGAAGACGATGGATAAGAGACTAAGAAAGAATTTAAATAGTTTTGTGTACTTTGCGGATTGTAGTTTAAAAGTCTTAAGGGCTCAGAAAACATCACTTTGATATTTCTGATAGTTTATCAGAATTTTCTACCTTGTGTCTCTATTCTATAGTCCCCAAACAGCCATGATTTCTTTCT
>NW_022105704.1:3041-4284 GCF_000313985.2 Echinops telfairi
TATCCAGATGCAGCCCTGGGTGTGGAGACACCTGCCAGCGCTGAGATGTTTACACATTCACTGACTTGGCTTTCTTCCTGCAACCAGCATCATTGCGTCTCTTTTGTGAGATGGAGGAGGACTTTGTGGATTGGTGTTGGACATATGGGTTAATGGGTTAATGTTGGACTTGGGGCTTGGGCAGCACTGCATTGGGATATTTTCTTGATGCACACTTAACCTTTATATAAAACTCTTTTACATGAGTCTCTGTGGATTTGTTTCTCTAAGGTACCCAGACTAACACACATGGTGTCCTTCTCCAGGGATTGGTTTTTACTGATATGTCCAAAGTTCATGAGATGAAGGCTTGGCATCTTCACTTCTACGAAGATTGTACTTCTTCCAAGACAGAGTTGTTTGCTCTCTTGGCAGGCCATGGTAGCTTCAATATTCTTCACGAGCACCCAAATTCAAATGCAGTCAACCTTAGTTAGCCTTCCTTATTCAAGGTTCAACTTTCACATCTGTGTGAGGCCATTGAAAGTCCCATGACTAAATTAATGACACTACTATGAGAATGGCCAGCAGTTCAAAATTCCAGCAGTTCCACAGGTGAAAGGCAGGGCTTTCTACTCCTATAAACAGCTACAACCTCAGAAGCCCACAGAAGGCCGCTATGAGTTGGCATTGACTGGATGGCAGGGAGTTTGGAGTGTTCAGTTATCAATAAAATTACCTTATTCCCCAGAGAAATGACTTGTGAGGTACTCTATCATAAAATGATAGCTATCTGCCTAAAGTGAACCAGAGATACACATAAACCAGAAATATATGAATCAATTTGGGGACTGCACTTCCTTCTGGTCCAAATCAAGGAACACATAGTTTTTATGACTGTTCCATGCTCACCCTCAGAAAGGGAGGTCACTGAAGATAAAGGTGCTCTAGCCAAGTGTGGTTAAAAAACCAGATGGTACCGCTGTGCATCCTCTGGTCTAACCAGGCCTGCAAGGTAGAATTGGGATCATGATAGACCAAGGAAGCGTTTAAGAGCTAGAGGAAGGTTGTGAGTTTCATTATTGATACACTGAACCCTGAGTGACTCATCTCCTCCCCACTACTCCTCTACAAGGGATGTCCAGTTATCTACAGATGGGCAATGGGTCCACATCACGTGCTACCCTCATTCACTATGATTCCCACCCCCCACCCCCACCTTTGGTGCTTGAAACCTGGTCCCTTCGGCCCTTCATGATCACAC
>NW_022105705.1:0-1568 GCF_000313985.2 Echinops telfairi
ATCTTTGATTAAAGAAAGAAAACCAACCCAGGTACTGTCAAGCCAATTCTGACTCTGTCAGAGTAGAACTTTGTGCCTTAGGGTTCTCCATGACTGTGTACTTACCAAAGGACCAGTTCACTTAGTAAGAAAGGCAATATTGTTCATATTAGAGAACATTCAAATTTCTCTCTTTTTGAGTGATGTAAAAGGGAGTTAGAAAATTTTGCAGATGATGTCCATCTCTAATTTTATTTTTCTCTATTTGTTTATAAAATCATTTTAGAAAAAACCTGAAGAACAGTTATATTTTGCTTATGAAAATCTTGACAGATTAATCAAGGCAATGAACTTTAATTGCATGTTAGCTACTTTGCCAAATGGATCGTCAGTCATTGATCACTGTTACACCAAGGTAAGAATGGAAATATATTAAAAGAGATTGAAACTCTGCTTAAGTAGGAAGAGGGGCTGGCCTTGCAAGTAGGGAAACAAACTAGGGTGTGTAGTGACTCCTCTCTCATAGGCCAGAAACGTACTCCTCTTCCTAAAAGAGAGTGAGGAGCCTTTGAATTTGTAGGGCAAGAGGCCACTGATGACTTCTAAATGCAAATATATTAGCATATAAGCCAGATTACAAAGAGTCTGGAAGTGAGCAGAATTCATTGGCTAAGACTAGGATGATAACTTTTTCGTGTGATATGATAAATGTATTTCTTTTTTTATTGTCCTGACCAAAGTATTCCCAATATGTGGATGGAAACTCTTACAAACCAGTTACAGCAAACAGTCTCATGATGGATTTGCATCTTGAACTTATTCAAGCCCAGCACCGAATAGCCCTCCTACTTCTTGACCAATTAAAAGGTAGTCATTGTCAAAGTCAGTAATTTTACTTGTTTGGTATCAATTTTAAGCCAACTTCAAGTATTGAATAAATTTAATTTATAAATTATGTTCTTGTTGATTGAGTGTTGTTCAGATAAATATCAATATTTTTCTTAATTTCCTGATTATGTTAAAATATGTCTTTCATTATCGCTTGCATAGCAAATCAATAAACTTGCCTAGCAAATCAATAAACTTCTAAAATATAAGTGAATTATCTCTGTCAGAGTCATAGTTAAGCTATTGGTACTTTGTAAATTTAATTGAACAAATGTTTATTGAATGCTTCCTGTGATACAGACACATCTTCGGTTGTTACAAATAAGACACAGCCTCTATTTTCAAGTTTCCGGTGGCATACTGGTTACACATTGGGCTGCGACCTGAGTCTCAGAACCGACAGGGGCAGTTCTGATGTTCTGCCAGTAGAGTCGCCATGAATCAGAATTGATTCAATGGCAGTGAGTTTGCGATGTTTTGAGATAAGTAAGCTAATCGTAACAGCGAATGTTAGTAAATGTTATAGGTGCCCAGAATGGCTGCCTAGTATTTACAGTTCTACCTTCTCCAGTCAGAATACGTACAAACATTAAGTGACAAATTGCCGTGGTATTGATTCTGACTCATGGTAACATTCCATGACTGGCTTTTCAAGGGAGTTTCTGAATGATTATGCAGGTGAGGTTGTGTACATCCCCTTG
>NW_022105705.1:3029-4261 GCF_000313985.2 Echinops telfairi
AGCAAGCAAGGTCCTGTCATCTCAGAATTGTGTCATTTGAGCCAATTGAGAGGCATGCTATTGATTCTGAAATTACCTGTTGTTCTTGTCAGTTAGGGCAGACCAGATGCCTTGTTCCCTTGCGATCTGATGTGACGGTGGGCCACTGGAGGCTTCATCTTGATCATCGTCTAATCCAGTGTTTGAAAACTGGGCAATACCACCAGTTAGGGTCTCTAGAATGATCCCAGGGTTGCAACGCCAGATACCTTCAGTTTAGCCGACATGATGGGCTGTAGTGCAGAAGTTTTTAAATGCAAGTGTGCGGGGGTGGTGTGAGTGGGTGGTGGTGGTGGTGCTGAGTAACTGGTGTTCTGAAAAGGGGCAGCAGGCCAAATAAGCATAGGAGCCTGTGGGATTCCCGTTCCATTTTCAAACGAGTTATCCATTTGGAAACTGATGGTTTCTTTGGAACATTGTCCCCCTCAAATTTTCTAAAGCATCAGTGCTTTCACTATTCTTGCATCACCTTCACCTTACACTTTAGTATTGCTTGAATATTAGCGGAGTAAATATTGCCCTAAGAGGGCCTCTTTTCAAACCGATCTTACCCTTCTTTGTGCCTCACACTAGATCACATTCAGACATGTTATAACAAATCAGTATGAATTTATTTTAGTACAAAAAAATGAGGCCCATTCACAGTGCTTTCATAATACTCATTTTCCGTGAACTTTTTGAAGACCCCTCTTATTTGTTGGGTCTGGTTTGTCGCCAATACTCTAGGACCACTGTGTCCTACTTGCATAAAATGTCCTATTTCTCAACCCTTCACATTTTGAACCTTACAACTTTTTATTTGAAGCATTTACATGGTTTCAAAACAGTTCTTCTCAGACCTTCTGGGTATGTGGAGGGAGGCAAATATTGATTACAATAGTGTGGTCTCATACATAAACTGTATTAGTCTGGGTACTTCAGAGAAACAAATCTACAGCAACTCATGTATAAGAGAGAGTTTTATGTAAAGAAAATGTACATCACGAAAGCATCCCAACCCAATGCTGCCCAAGCCCAGTCCAACATTAACTAACCCAACACCAGTCCACAAAGTCCTCCACCTCACAAAACAGAGGCAGTGATGCCGACTGTAGGAGGAAAGCTGAGTCAGTGAATGAACAAGCATCTCAGCACTAGCAGGGGTCTCCACACGGCTGCTCCAGCACCCAGGGCTGCATCGGGATAGGTCCATG
>NW_022105706.1:0-1721 GCF_000313985.2 Echinops telfairi
AACGCACCAAGGGCCACTTTGGGAGACACACTTGGTGGTCCACGGTGGCTCCTGAAGAGTCTCAGTCTTGCAAATCCCGTGGACAGCGCCGCTCTGCACACGTGGGAGCTGGATGAGGTGGAGCGGACCCGGCGGCAGCAGCAGCAGCAAGTGTCTGTGGGTGTTTGGCTGCTTCTGTTTGCCATAAATACAAAGATGCCCATTGTGGAAAAGCCTGCGGGCACGAGTGAGGGCTCCTCTAGCGCAGATACAAAGACGCCCCCACCCTTGTACAACAGATACGGAAATGGAGACCCTAAAATCACACTGGGGTGCTGTGCAGTCCAGGGCCTAAGGCCAGTTCCTCACCAACTTCCTCTCTCCTAGGAAGATAAGAGGGGTCCAGAGAGCAGGCTGGGGGAAGGGGTGGGGCAGACTGGCTAACAGGAGTGCTCTCGCTGTACTGGCAAAAAACCCCAGTGGAAACAATTGGTGTGGTACCATGTAGACCCCTGAGGAGCCACTAAGTGGAACAAGAGGGGAAGTGAGGACCACCGGGTCCCAGCTTTCCTAAGAATCCTGCACTGGTAGCCGGTCCACAGGCAGGGGGACAGATTCTGGGACAAAGTGTTCACCTGAGAGAGACAACAGTCCTGGTCCAAATAGCCCTCGTACTAAACCCATATCCTTCAACGCCTGCCACTGCCCTGGACTGGACAAGGGGCCTCTGTCCGAGGCAGCAGTGAGTTGGGCAGCCTCAGGATAAACACGGGAAGGGGACCAGTACTGGCTTACTCCCTGTCTGGGTCAGGCTTGCTCAGTCAAGTTTGCCATTAGCTGGTTGCTGCCAGCTGCCTAAGCAGGAGTGTCCAGGCAGAGTGGGAACAAAGGCACAAGGGCCTCCATAGGTGGGGATGGGAGGCAGCTGGAGACTGGTTACAACCCTTGCTCTGCTTTGAGTGACCTTGGCCAAAAGAGTCATCTCTCTCTGGCTCAGTTCCCCTTTCTGAAATATAAGGATGTTAATGATATTTATCCTTGGCACTGTAGGCTAGCTGTTAGGCTGTTAACTGCAAGTCAGCAGTTCAAATCCACCTGCCATTCCATGGGAGAAAGATGAGGTTGTCTATCCCCATAAAGATATAAAGTCTCAGAACTCGAATAGAGTCTCTAATAAACTCTAATAAAGCCTCATTGGGTCACTATGAGTTGAAATTGACTCCATGATAGTGAATTGGGTCCCCTAGGCTGCTGCGAGGGTTGATTTATAATTGGTCAAGTCCTTGGAACAAGCTCAATAAAGGATAAAGCCAAAAACAAACAAGCAAGAAACCTCAAACCCACTGCCATAGAGTTGATGACCGTTTATGCTGCTGTTGTTGCGAGGTGCCAGCTAGTCAGTTTCTACTCATGGCAGCCCCATGTGCACCAGCACACAACATCACTGTGTCCTGCGCCATCTGCATAATTGTGGCGTTTGAACTCATGATCGCAGCCACTGTGTCAATCCACCTCACTGAGGGCTTCCTCTTTTTCACCGACTCACGACCAAGCAGGATGACCTTTCCCAGGGTCTGGCTTCTCCTGACCACATGTCCAAAATATGTGAGACAAAGCTTTGCCATTGTCACTCATGTGTCAG
Organism: Echinops telfairi; assembly: GCF_000313985.2. NCBI lineage: Eukaryota > Metazoa > Chordata > Mammalia > Afrosoricida > Tenrecidae > Echinops > Echinops telfairi. The sequence goes on from NW_022105706.1 coordinate 1,622, forward strand.
ACCTTAATTTCAGAACACTAGGCTTTTGGAAGGCTATAGTTTACAGTGGACACCCTAAATAAAATTTTGAGTTTCCACAGATTCAGCCTGCATTGAATTC
>NW_022105706.1:2640-4223 GCF_000313985.2 Echinops telfairi
TGGATTTATCATGATGTCTATTGATTCAGTTGTGAGGATTTTTGTTTTCTTTACATTGAGTTGTAATCCATACTGAAGGCTGGAGGGTTTCTAAGAGAAAATCCTAATAGTAGGTAGCCTCATCTTTCTTCCACTGAAATGCTCGTGGGTTTGATTTGCTGGTTGTGTGGTTAGCAGCCCAATGACTAACCCACAGCATCACCAAGTCTCCTTCAATATCATCACCATCATCATCATCAATCATCAAAACTAGGTCAGAGTACTGGATTTTAATCACAGCAGCTCTGCTTTTAGATTTTAAAAAATCAATTAATTCTCATGTGAGACAATGGTGGTGGTGGTGGTGGGGTGTTGAGTGGAAGGGAGAGGTTCTGTTGCTAACAGAGGTTAAGAATTAATATGTGGCTAGACAGTGTCCTGAGAAGAGATGCAAGGTTGAGGGAGGGTCACCCTTCAGAACAGGGGTTCCAACAATTCACCCATTTCCGGAGGTAACATAAGATAAAAAAAATCTATGATTTTAAAGAAGAGGTCCAAGCTACACTGAAGGCATTGTTGAAAAACCAAGACTCCAAAATTCCAGTAAAAGATCGCACCATAGACAAATCTGCTTCAATAAAGAGGTAGGATAAACCTAGAGATCATTATCTCTGAGCTGAAAAAAAAAATCTAAACACAGAGAAAAATTGAGGATGGAACCCACACACAGAGATCAAGAAAAGGAGCAAACTCTCAGCTGGCCAACCACGAGCCCGGCAGCCCCTCCCACAGTGGGGTCAGTTCCTGCAAGACCTGATCTTGAGAGAGGTGGCCAGCCACTTGTCCCATACGAGTGCTGGGTGAGTCAGGGGGCACTCATCAAGAGGACAGTTGCACCCCTAGAGCAGAATGCACACTCTGAAGGTGTGGTCGGCCTGATAGGATCACCTCACAATACAGAAGATACATGCAAGGGAGGCTGAGTCATACCAGGTTTTCTGTGGCACCCTGGGGTCCATAAGGGATAAGGGTCTATAAGTATGTGTTCAGAAGTGTGCAGATGGAGGCAATAATCTACCACTTACTCTCCACTCCCTCACAGTTCCAGCAAAGCCTCTGAAGGGTAGCAGTAGCCTGGGGTTCAAGCAGCTACACAGCTTGAGGACAGCCTCCCTTCCTTCTTGCTTTCCCACATCGTCTTATGGTTTTCTTTCTCTCTTCCTCTCTTTGTCTTTTTTCTTTCCTTCCTGCCTTCTCCTGGCCTTTGGCTACACACAGAGGGGCAGAACCATCCCTAGTGCCCATAACCCCTAATAACTACAGAAAAAGCAATATAGGATGGCCCAAATGAGTGACAAATACACAGAGGCAGAGGACTCTCTTGAGGAATAAAAAGTATTGGAACTCCAGAAAACTAGTTTAAAAGAATAATTCTAGGGTACTTTCACCAGATAAACAACAGGATCAGGAGAGCTACAGAAAAACAAACAAACAGAAAAATCTATGGACGAACTCAGAAAAACTCTACAAGGGCAATCTGACAAAAATAAATGAAAAATCAGAAACCCTCCTAAACCTCCAACCAGAAGTCCAGAAGATTAATA
>NW_022105707.1:0-755 GCF_000313985.2 Echinops telfairi
TGAGAAAAGGAGTCTAGGAAGTCACCATTTGAAAGCGTCCGTGACCAACTCCTGTCGTCGTTCAATCTGGAGAGCTGCTGCCCCGCTCTTTGGACTTCTCTTCACATTCAGCTCATCACTGGGAAACAGCTTGCCCTGTTGATTCCTTTCTCTTTGTCCGGTAGCTAGAACACACAAAAAATCTGAATTCTTAACTTTTACTATGATCGCTAAAAACAGACTAAAGAGCTGGTTTCTCCAATTGTTTTAAACATTCTTGGGAAATGATGTAATACTTTGAGCAATATATTTTTTTTAAAAAAAACAGGCTTAATTTTTTTTTAGCCATTGCATCATCATCCTGGGTGAGCCTGTCATTTCCCTGTTTTCTTATCATTTTAGTCTTTAAACAAACACTGGGAAAGATCGAAGAGTGTGATCCAAAGATCCCTTAAATGATGGCAAAGCATGAAGTAGGCAGAGTAATTTCACTGAGATCGTATCACAGATCTTCGATTTATGAAAGCATCAATCAATGAATCCACATGGGACCCATATAGAATGAACTGTGGTCTAATTCTTTTCTTTAATTATTTGTTTTCTGGGAGATCTCTAAGAAACCATTACAATCATGAAATACCTCTTTAAAAGAAGACTCCAGGGGGGACATTTTGGTTTAATTAAAGATTATCCCAAGGCAATAGTTCCAGGAGTTTATCCACACTCCATGGCTATAGAAAGTCTAGAGTTCATGAGGATTTTAAATTCCCTTCTTC
>NW_022105707.1:3121-4281 GCF_000313985.2 Echinops telfairi
TGTGAGGAAGATAGTGCATTTGGAGTTCATTCCACCAGGTCAGGTGGTAATCACACTTTCTATATAGAGGTTCTGAAAAGATTGCATAACAGTGTGCAACAAAAAAAGGCCCGATTTGTGGCATTCCAGGACTGGTTTTGCCACCACGACCATGCACCTACTCACATAGCCATCTCGGTACACCAGTTTTTTGGGGGAAAACCCAGCATGTTTCTCTTGCCCCACACACCTTACTCATCTGACCTCATTCCATGGTACTTCTTTTTGTTTCTGCGAATGAAAACGGACGTGAAAGTACGGCGATTTGAAGTAGAAGAGTGAAGAAAAGAATGAGGGAGGTGCTGTCAGTCACTCAAAGAGATAAGTTTGAAAAATGTTTCCCAGAATGGAATCACAGATTTGACAAATCTCTTAAGTGTAATGAAGAGTACTTTCAGGGTGATAAAGTTATTTTGTAAAAAAATTAAATACATAACTTTGGGGGGAAATTTCCAGGGTTGGGGGCGGAGCTGGTACCCCTCCTATGGTTTCTTCAAGTCTTCTACAATGGTAAATTGATAGCTCTAAGGACCACAAAGAGGCTTCCAAAAAAAAAAAAAAGCCTTGTATGAGTCCACTAGTGTGAGAAGAAACACCAATTACACAAATCCTAGAACCAATGCCTGACAAAAGGGGAGAAGGCTAGCTACCTAAGGACCATACATCACCTCCTCCCTTTGGTGCACGCCAGAAGAGCCCGCTCGAAGGAGGAGCCCTCACATTGCCTGGGTCACGCCTTCAAGAAGGGGAAAATGGGAGATGGCTATCCATTTGAGGCTATACCACATTGAGACAAGACTGGGGCAAATCAAGTCCCCTCCTGACCCCCATAGGATTGAGAGGAAATTTTTGCTGGAAAACCAAGCTAAGAGCAAGGGAGGAGAACATCTACATTTTGGAGGAGACCCTGAGAGTTCTCTTGGTGAGTATGGTGGGTGATTGGGAAGAAATAAGCTCACATCGGGAAGGGGTGCTAAACAATCACTGTAGGGAACCTAAGGGCACGATGGACCAGATTCTATGAATACATCTCTACCCAACCCTCAGTGAGCTGTGCCATGGACCAAGCAGCATGATGACCTTTGACGCTGACTGCAGGCAGCCTGGCATAAAGCAGGGCT
>NW_022105708.1:0-1059 GCF_000313985.2 Echinops telfairi
TGATTTGACGCATTGGCCCCACTGGCGAATCAATCTGGGGCCAATAAGCCCCAGAAACTACTCCTGTCCACATCACCCATGGCCTCCACCGTACTGAATTCAAGAAGGGCTTCTGCCCTCATCTGCATCTCTCGTGCCCCCACTCCCGCCTTCCGGCAGCGTGTCTTCCTCTTGGCTCACACACAGCCCTGCTCTCCTGCTTGTCCTTCTCTGGCCAGTGATCAGCTCTCCTGGAGGGCCCTTCTCCCTCTCGGTGGCCTCCAAGCGGTAAAGCTTGCCGAGGCTCAGCCTGGACCCACCTCACACCTCTGTTCACATTCTCCTCCTGTTACCCCATTCATTCCGTGGATGTCACACCAGCGTTCTGCGGACTCTCCGCTCAGACCTTGATTTCTCCTTGGAGCTCCAAATTGGCATCTCTAAACGCGTGTTGGATTTTCCTACCCAGCTGCCCCATGAGTGCACACACGTGGTGTGTCCAAAAGAGAGTGCGCCGTTCAGAGCTCCTTCTCCAACTTTTCCATCGCAGAAAAACAGGGCCAAAACCCACCTTCTGACCAAGCCAGGACCCATCCTTTGTCTAGTCCAGTGACCAGATAGCTAGAGTCCTCCCTAATTCATCGGTACCTCCTATGGTCTGGACTTCCTCGGCATAACCTGATTTTCTGTCCCTCTCCACTGCCAATCCCCCAATACCCCCCAGGATAGTGACGACGGATGTTGGCTGAGATGGGCTCCTGGTCCGGCCCCTAGCACGTGCCCATTAAACACGCTGGACTGAGAGCTGAACAAATGCACACATTTGAGAGCAGGTGGGTGATGGCGCAGGGGCAGGGGCAGGGGCAGAAAAGAAGCCAAGAAGCTGGTAACTATCGTAGGCTTGTGCTTGAACGGTCTCCTATCTTTGTCAATTCTAACTCGGCCCCCACCTGCAGCCCCTAGGGGACCCTCAACATGGCCCTCTGTCAGAGAGGGCAATGCACAAGGAGAGCTGAGGGGCTCCGACCTCCCCGAGTGCTGGGCGTTTCGTTTGAAGGGGACGTCTGCAAATTGCATGTT
>NW_022105708.1:3115-4275 GCF_000313985.2 Echinops telfairi
GGCTGGCCTACAAAGGGCCTTTGTAACAATTAGGAAAAGGCACCCCTCTGGACAGATGCAGCCCCCAATGAGGCTCACAGCTTAGTCAGTGGATGTGGGTCCCCACAGCCACTGTCACTCCCCCAGTCCCCTACAGTGATCTCAGGAAGCTTGGGAGATCAGATCTGGGCAAACTACTCCCAGAGCCCCATGTTGGGGGTGGGGTGGGGGGTCTGGTTCAACCAGCCCAGCCCCTGTCCTCAACACTGCACCCAGCTGAGCTGTCCAGGCCCTCCCCAGAGAGTCTCAGGGATCCTGCCTGAAGCTGTGGCTTACCCACACCCTCCCAGTCCCTGGCAACAACTGACAATCGATTCCCACAAGAGGCCATCTGGGTGTTGGTGCCCAGCCTGCCGCTCTCTCGGAGCAGGCAGAATTAGAGATTATCAGTGGGCTGGAAGGCCCTGTCAGGATGTTTGCCCATCCAACGATACTGGGATTTGAACATGTGGGCCTGTTTACTCTCCCCGCCAGGGCTGCCCCGTAGCCAGGCAACACTATCTGACCTGAGGAACCAGAAGGGGGGCTTTCCGTGCCAGGCAGGGCACCCGGGGAGGGCTATCTCAATGTGGCTATTCTAAGCATAAGGAAGGGCCTCCCTCCTCACCCATGTCCTCCCACCCTCACTCCTGGATGACCCCAGACCCAAAGGCTCTCTCCCCACTCTGCTAGAAGCACAGAGGGTGGCCCCGGCCCTTGGAAGGGAAGTGGTGGCCCCATCAGAAGGGGATGAAGTCAGATCACCAGTTGAGGTGTCATTCATGCTTCACCTGGGGAGTGTGTGTGTATGTGTCTGTGTTGGGGGGCAAGGGGGGTGCAAATGACTTGAGCTATTTCCCAGCCGGCCAAACGGAGAGCCAAGGGCTGAAACTGAAGGAAGAATGATGCAGATTAGATGGAAGGCAGATGACAACGTGTCAGCGGTCCCTCCTCCTCCAAGAAGAAGTGATCTTGATTGCTGTCCAGCCGGCCTTCCCTCCCGGAGGGAGACCAGGTAGAGAAACAAACACTGCCTTGTCCAGTCCTGTGCCATCTTTGTGACGAGGCCACTCACCACATTGGAAGTGACCACAGCCCACTGAGGCCTTGATGTGTTTCCTTTTCTCCGTGCCTGGATGGGG
>NW_022105709.1:0-1455 GCF_000313985.2 Echinops telfairi
TTTCAATATTCTTCTCCGGCACCACAGTTTAAACGCATTAATTCTTCACTGGTCTTCCTTTTTCAGTGTCCAGCTCACCCATGCAAATGAGGGAATGGAAAAGACCTTGGCTTGGGCACACCTTAGTCTTCAAAGTAATATCCTTGCTTTTCAATCATCTAAAGGAGTCTTGTGCAAACATTTTATGAAATTTTATGCAGAATTACCGAATGCGATGTCTTTTAATCTCTTCACTGCTGCTGCCATGAGTGTTGATTGTGGATCCAAGCAAGACAAAATCCTTGGCAATTTCACCCTTTTCTTCGTTTATCATGATGCTACCTATTGGTGCAGTTGTGAGGATTCGGGTCTTCTTTAGATTGAGGTGCAGTCCATGCTAAAAGCTGTGATCCTCGTCTCCATCAGCAAGTCCTTCAAGTCTATCTCATTTTCAGCAAGCCACGTTGTGTCATCTACTGACCACAGTTTGTTCATAAGCCTTCTCTAATCCTGATGCCATATTCTTCTTCATACCATCCAGTTCCTTTGATGGTTTGATCAGCATTCAGATTGAAAGAGTATGATGAGAGAATGCAACCCTGTAATAGACCTGTTGCATGATTTAAAATTATGCAAAATCCCTTGGTCTGTTTGCACAACTGCTTCTTGATCCATGCACAAGTTCCATAGGAGCACAATGACGTGTTCTGGAATTCTCAAGGTTATCTATAGTTTACTGCGGTCCACACAGGTGAGTGCCTTAGCATACAGTCAGCGAAACACAAGTGAACATCTTTCTGGCATTCTCTGCTTTGAGCCAAGATTCTTCTGACATCAGCAGTGATATCCTTTGTTGCAAGACCTTTTCTAAATAAGGCCTGTATACGGTATATTTTCAAAAGTATATTTATATAAATACAAAGTATAATTATAAAAAATAATGTAGTAAGTTGGGAAAATACTAAACTTTATAGTCAGGATATGAAATGTTATCTAGGTTATGATGAAAAATACATACATGTTAGATAACTATATAACACTGGAAAGGAACGTGAACAATTAAAACTTGCTGATGTCAGATTAAAAAGATTCTGGGTCACTTACCAGGTATGCAATTTCTATCTCTTTTCACAGTACTGTTTTGGCAATAAATATATTAAATCAATTGCACTGCTAATAATGAGGTAGAAAGAGTGGGCATTGAGTTCATGTTTATATTGGTGGAATAATTTGGAAAAGGATATCAATAATGGTTATACAACATAAAGAAAATAATCAATGACACCAATTACACACGTAGAAGTTGTTAAATTGGAGAATGTTTTGTTGTGTATATTTTTTCCAAAATTGAAAAACAATTTACATGAATAACATGAGTATAAGGAAGAAGAAAATGTTCTAAAATTGATTGTAGTAAAGATTGTACAACACATCTTGATATGACTGAACACTGAATTGTACGATATGGGGATAAAG
>NW_022105709.1:2374-4243 GCF_000313985.2 Echinops telfairi
AATGTAAGGCGAAATGGTCTTAAAAGAACTGCCTAGTAGCCCAATGAGCTCCTTCCTTCAACTGTAGTAAGTTTTTCATGGTGAAAGGGTTCAAGCAAAGACCAGGTAAAAAGAGTGCTGGCTTGGGTTGGGAGGGGTATGGAATCATAAGAACCCATCCCCAAACCAAACTCACTGAGACCCTTCTGACTCACAGGAGCCTATGGAGCAGTGTTGAACTGCTGCCAGGGTTGAAGACAATGTGTCTTTACAAGAGCAGGAGTCTCCTCTCTCTCTCCCAGAGCAGTTGGTGGTTAGCAGCTCAGTGCATCACCCACCCAAGCTCCTTGTAAGCATCTGTCTACCCTTCTCTAGATTTGGGTGAATGGAAGAGCTGCCATTTGATTTTGGCAATTTCTCAGGCATGAGGCAGGTCAAGTCTCTCCTTCCACAGCCTTGTTCAATGTAAGGCTAAAATGTCATTAGACTACAGCCAGATGAAAAGAAATTGTTTGCCAATTCCCACTGGATTGTGTGGGTGTCTCCTCTGAGTTTATTTTAAGATGCCGTTGCTCAATATCCATTTGATTAACCTCCACCTAATTGCATTTGGTCGAACTGTAATTGCATTCTTGACCTTTAGGCTAATCACTTAGGAAGTAAGAAAAAGAAATAACAACTAAAGCACATCCTTTATATGCCGGTACCATACTCTCACATGAGGCATTCTATATGCATAATCTGCTTCAATCCAACAACACTCAAGGGGAAGAATTAGAATCTCCATTTTATAGTTCAACAAAAAGGTTTACTTGTAAATAAGTGCCCCAGGTCTCATAGCAAGTACCGGAGCTGGGCTTTCAACGTTGAGTCCTGTTTCTTCTGTAGTTCTGCTTGTCCCTGCTGCTGCCTGAGCTTCCTGAAGCCGAGCTACTATAAGCAAACCAAGTCATTGCTGGACTTACATCTTCCTGGAAGCTGCTATAATCCTATTATTATGCTACCCTCTGCCCATGTATTTATTGTCTTGTTGTTGAAAAGTTAACTGATCCCCAGAAGGGAACCTAAATTTGGATGTTATAGGAGTGAAGATGGTCAAGCCAGTAACATGCTTCTAAGATCAGTCACTGGGCTTCCTAACTGCACACTTATGAAAACATAATTATAGTCCCCCAAAGATGTGCATGTGGCAATGCCAAAAGGACTTCAGATGAATGAATTTAGGGTTTGGAGATGGGGCGATCATCCTGGATTCGATAGATGAGCCTAATGCGACCCCAAGGGGCCTTATAAGAGGGAAGCAGGCAGCTCAGGGTTAGAGAAGTGTGCAGATGGAAGTACAGTTCTGAGACAGCGCAACTCAAAGAAGAAAGTTAAAGGGAAATTGATGTCAAGGATCTACAGATAACCCCCTCCCTCGGAGACGGACAACAGAAAAGTGGGTGAAGGGAGACGTTGGAGAGTGTAAGACATGACAAAATAATAATAATTTATAAATTATCAAGGGTTCATGAGGGAGGGTAGGTTGGGGTGGGAGAGGAAAATATGAGGAGCTGATACCAAGGGCTCAATTAGAAAGCAAATGTTTTGAGAATGATGAGGGTAACACATGTACAAATGTGCTTGACACAATGGATGTATGTATGGACTGTGATAAGAGTTGTATGGATGGACGCGGGGAAGATGATCGCCTATTAGGTAGCTCACGCCGGAGCTCCGAGGAGATCGGTGAGTGGGGAGAGTTGGGGACAGAGTAGGGGTACCAAATTTGTCTGTTCAATTCCCAAGACCACTCAGAGCATCTCTCGGACCCAGAGGTGGACTCCCACCTATAGCCAGGGCTCCGTACGGGCACCCGGGGTCTCAGGTGAGGCACTCACGCACCCGCTC
>NW_022105710.1:0-1302 GCF_000313985.2 Echinops telfairi
AAAACATTTTCACACTAACAAATTTAAAAATATGAGCATTGCGGGAAAATGGATATCAGGGTACAAGGAATCTTTTGTATTACACATTTCTTACAATCCCTTGTGAATTTATAATTATCTCAAAAATTTTTAAAGTTTAATTAAAAAGATTTTTCCAAAAGCAGACTGTCAATCTTTCTCCTGTAAAGTGGTATCAATTAGCACTGACTGTTAAACCACAGTTAGATCTTCTTTAATTTCTCATAAATGTTTATAATTTTATTTGGATACGTATTTAAAAATTTCTAGTAAGATTTATTTCTAGATATTTTTCTCTTTGATGCTAATGTAAATGGAATTAGAAAAAAAGTCAGATTTCTTATTTCTGATGTATAGAATGCAACTGATTTTCATGTGATGGCTTTGTATCATACAACTTTGCTAAATTCTTCTATAAACTCTGCTAGCTTTTAAAAAATATTCTTTGGAATTTTCTATATACAGCCCATATCCTTTGAAAATACAGTCGTTACCTCTTCCTTTTTAACTTGGATTTTTAAAATTTCTTTTTCTTATATGGATAGGACTTTCTGGATAGGTCTTCCAATACAATATTGATTAGAAGAGATAAAAGCAGCATCCTTGCCTTGTTCCTTGGAACCTTGGTAGTGTAGTAGTTACACGTTGGACTGTAAACATGTTGACCTTGCTGTTAGTAGACCAGCGGCTTTGTGTGGAAAAACAAGACTTTCTATTCTTGTCAAGACTTTCTATTCTTACAGTCTTGGAAAACCCATGGGAGCAGTTCTACCTTGTCCTAGAGTGTCACAATTAATCTGGATTAACTAGGTGGCAGTGAACTTGGAGTTTGTCTTGTTTCTGTTTTCAAGAGGGAAACTCTCAATATTTCTCCATTGAGTTATCTTACTTTTTTTAAATAAATGACTTGAAACATGTTGAAGAACTTGCCTTTTATTCCTAGCTTGTTTAAAGTTCTGATCAGGAAAGGGTATTTGATTTTTTTTTTTTTGCATTAATAGAGATGACCACATGGTTCTTTCTTTTTTCCCCCCTATTAATATGATACATTACATGGATTGCTTTTCTAATGTTGAATCATACTTGCATTCCTGGAATAGATCTCACTTGGCCCTGGTGTATGACTACTTCAATATACTGTTCAAATCTCTAAGTATTTTGTTAGAATGAGGTTTGAAGTACTCCTTGCTTTTCTACCTATTAGAAAAGTTTGTGATCAGCATCGGTGTTAATTCCTCAGTGAAATAATTTGGTTCAAAGCTTTTCTTTTTGAGAGATTTTATT
>NW_022105710.1:2617-4279 GCF_000313985.2 Echinops telfairi
TTCCACAGGTAGTGTAGCTCACAAGTTTAAGTAGAGAACTAGCAGCTGAATGTTGGTCTGATAACCGGAGAGCAAGAGGGAGACAGGCGGGCCTTGCCAAGCCATTTATCTTTTTGTAAACTGTGACCTTATTAATCCCACATGTTCCTATTGGCCAGGCTGGTACAATAAATCTACCTATCACAGTATTTATTGCTATACATTTTTTTCTGAGGACTGCCTCCATTGTGTCCCATAAGTTTTCTTATGTTGTATGTTTATTTTCATTTAATTCCAAATATTTCAAATTTTGTTTTCACTTTTCATTACTTCCTTGACCCATTGCTTATTTAGAAATGCATTGTTTGCTTTTTATTTATTTGTGTGTGTGTTGTGTGTTTCCTTCTGTTATTAATATTAATCCTTTATGGACACAAAATAACATTTCAATCTTCTTTAAAATATATATTTATATATTTATTTTTCTTCTTAAAATTTTTGAGACTTGTTTTGTGGAATAGCATATGGTATATTCTGGAGAATAACCCATGTACACCAGAGAATTATGTGTATTGTTCTAATGCTGTGTGGAGTGTTCCATATAGGGCTATTAGGTCTAACTCGTTTCCTTGATGAATTGACTCCTTTGTTATTATATAATTCCCATGTTCATTTCATAACACGTTTTCACTTAAAATATAATTTACCTAATATCAGTATCACCCCTGCTCTCTTTGCGTTACTAATTACATGAAAAATTTTTCCATCCTTTCATTTTCATTTGGCCTAAGATATGTCTCTTTACACAGCATTGGAATGGACCATACCTTATATTTTGCTTCATTGTAATCAATATTCCAACTGTCTGCAATTTGAATGAGGAGTTTAACTCCTTTACATTTAAGGTAATTATTAAAAATCATTCAACGTCATGATTTTCTTTTAATTGGGTCGTGTGTGTGAATGAGTGTCCTATACCTCATTTTTCTCATCATTACATTTTTTATTTGTGTGTTTTGGTACTTTCATCTGTTGAGGATCGTAAACGTATTCCTTCTTCCCAACTTCACTTATAGATTTGTTGATATTTTCTATTTCCGTGAGTCAGTTAGAAACCTATGTGTTTATAGGAATTTGGGCATTTCATGTAAGTTATCTAATTGCTGACATATCAACATTTGATTTCTGTAGAATGAGTAGATTGCAGATATATGCATCTTCTCTTTTTTTGTCAGTTAAATAAAAGTCTGTCAATTTAATTAAAATTTTCAACAAATTCCTCTTTTTATTGATCGTTCTATTCTTTTAAAAAAATAATTTTATTAGCGGCTCAAACAACTCTTATTACAATCCATACATATATCAATTGTACATTCAAGGCCCTCATCGTTTGTACATTCAATGTCCTCATCATTCTCAAAACATTTGCTCTCCAATTAAACTTCTGGCTTCGGCTCCTCATTTTTCCCCTCCCTCCCCCCTCCCCCCTCCCTCAGGATAATTTGATAATTTAAAAATTATTATTTTGCCATACCTTGCACTGTTCAACGTCTCCCCTCAACCACTTTTCTGTTGTCCATCCCCCAGGGAGAAGGTTATATGTAGATCCTGATAATCGGTTCCCCCTTTCCACTCCACCTTCCCTCCACCCTCCCAGTATCACCACTCTCACCACTGGTCCTG
>NW_022105711.1:0-3767 GCF_000313985.2 Echinops telfairi
TAGCGGAATCCATTCTAATTAGGGAAATAAAAATATGGAATCAGTAGCTCTAAAGGCATCTGGAGAAATTCTGGAGAGCGGCGCCCCCACCTCTTCCTTGCCTTCTTTGATGACCTTACCACCATTCTGGACATGAGGCCCTGCTCTCTGGCATCCACTCAGTGGCTCGGAGGACAGCCATCATGTCACACACCTAAGGTGGCACTGCTCTGGTGTGCAGCATCTATCCGGAGCCCCAGATACCACGGGTTAACCAAATTCCCCCAAGCAGAAAAGCCATTGCTTTGGGGTCATCGTGACTCATAGCAGTCCTGTAAGACAGGGTACAGTAGTGGTACCATTAGGGTTAGTGTTGCCCAGGGAGGTGTGTGGGTGGAGCAGCCTGGCCTCATCCTGTTACTCCCCGACTCTCCTCCTATCTCCTCCCCCTCCCATTGACCAATGCTGTGACCATTCTTGCCACCTACTGGCCACCGGCCCGCTGCCTGCACCCCGACTGGAGAATGACTGGGTCCATGTCATGTCATTATGTTAGGTGATGGTGATGCCAGCACTTGTGATGTCATTTCTTTGTGGCCCTGGCCTGAGACACACTTGCTTGTGTCTCAACCATGCCAGAGACCCTCGTTCATTTTGGTGCTCCCCTCTAAGAGTGCCAGGAAATGTGGTCTACACCCACAACACTGGATAGAACTGGCCCATAGAGTTTGCAAGGAGGTAGTCTCTACAGAAGCAGATTACCACTTTTCTCTCAGGTAGCAAACCGCCAATCTGTCTCTTGGCCGCCAAGCATTTAACCACAGCACGACCAGGACTCCTCAGAGGTAACCAAGACCTAGTCAACCCTATGTTCAGGCTTCTGGGGGTGGGAAAGTCAGGGATTTCAGTGGGAACCTTGCAGAGAGCCCAGCTGCCCCTTCGTGGGAGCTTGCACTCCATTTAGAAGGCAGCCAGTGGGCTGGGAATGCATAGGAACACATTCCTGCCATCAGCACTAACCTGGCCTCTTCACCTCAGCTTCTGCCTCTCCCAATACAAGTTAGCTGCCCTCCCTAGAGGTCTGCCACCATCTGAGGGCCCACAGTGTGCTGAAGACCCTGAGGGTGACCTCCTACCACTGTCAGTCAATGGAGGCATGGTTAGTCCAGTGTCTGCCATTAAGGTACCATGAATGCCCAGGTAGGCACCCTGCCCATTCCCACCATGGGCTAGTGTGAGCCAGGGTAGGTCTCAGGAAATTGCTGCTAGTTGAGTCTCCCTTGTGCACCTCCAGAGTAGAATGTCCAGTCTGTAGGGTTTGGAAGGAAGGATTGATGCCAGATTTGGTAGGGAGGTGTGACTATCTGCTTATAGGCTGTAGGTGAGCCAGGCCACACGTCATTGTCATGGCCTTTTTCCTCTCCTTTGACCTCTTGTGCCTTGCTCTCCAGGACACAGTTCAGGGGTCAGTTCTGTGTCATGCCAGATGTTTCCATACATAACATGGTTTTTGTGTGTGTGTGTTTTTGCTTAGTTTTTGCTTCCAATTTGGGCCTCAAATCTCAGGCAGGGTCTCAGTTCTGCTTATACACTGGGGTGTATTCATCCCTGAACAAATGGCTCATCTAAGCAGCATCAAAACGTATGTCTTCATCAAATTGATCCGGAACTTTTTTCAGGTGAAAACGCAAAACTCAAACATTGTCGATAGTATGCACCCCTAGAAGTGGACCTGATAAGACAAAGGAACTGTACTCTAACCATAAAAAAACAATAACTTTATTGAGGTATAACACATATCATAAAACTCTCCTGTTTGAACAGTACAATTCAATTAATTTGTTAAGTAAAGTTAAGCTGTGCAAATCATTGCTGCAGTCCTGATGTTTGCCTTGGAAATGAATGAGATTGTCATTGTAGTCATTTTGACTGTCATCCACCTTGAGGAAGACAGCGTCAAGTACAAAAATTTCATACAATTCAATCAAAAAAGAATAGCCTCCACTAATTGTTTTGAAAACACAGAAGGCTCCATTTGTCTGCTGCGACTTAATGGCAGAGGGACATGAGAAGTTGTGCTGGATGTGAACATTTTTAGAAGCATTTCCTAGGCTCTAATTATGAATCTGGTTCTGGGTCAAGTGAACATAAAACAGTATACTGTCAAAAGGAGGCAAACATATAAACTAGTGGTCCCAGCTCGAGAAAGGTGCTACTAGGGAGTTGCTGAAAGAACGCTATGAGTAGAAAGATCTATTTAAATAAAACTTGGAAGAAAAAAAGGGCTTTCCAGAAGACATAGCCCTTCAATTGAGGCTCAAAAGTGAACAGAATATACTAGGCTTACTAAAAGAGGAAGAAAGGAGGGGGCGATGTTCAAGTAGAAAAGACTAGTATTTTTCAAAATCATCAGGTAAGAAGTTTGCTATTTCTAGTCACAATATAGTAAAACTACAGCTTACCAGAAAAATTTCAGCATTGTCTAACTCTTCTGTAAAAGATAAAAACACAATGAAAACTTCAACAACAGATTTTGAAATCATCAATCGGAACATTGCACATGCAAATACATAGATATGTGAATATCTCTAAGGAAAAAGACAGAGAGTGTGTGGGTATCTTTGAGTGTGGCACAAGGTAAGAAGCTTGCCTACTAATCCTGAGAGCCTACTAGGAAGGCCTGGTGGTCTGCCTCCAAAATTTCAGCCACTAAATACTGTGGACACAGTTCTCCTTGGGTACCTTCCAAGTCATCATGAGTAAGAACTGACTCACAGAAACTTAACTTTGTGTGTGTGTGTGTGTGTGTGTGTGTGTGTGTGTGTGTAAAATGACAGAATGTGACCAAAGCTAGACTTAGAGGAAAATGCATAAATTTAAATGCTTACAGCATTAAGCAACAAGGAATAAATATATAATATGGAGACATTTGTAAAAAGGGCTTTTACAATATTCTTAGGTAAGTGCTTTTTTTCTCTTCATAGTACTTATAAGGTGGGTATTCCTCCTTTTTGAAATGCTCAAAAGTATTAAATAGGTATTTCCAAGAAATATTCCCCTATTTATTGATTCAATATTTCATATAACCATTTAAAGTTTAATATATACCAAACTAAAATAAAACCTATTGCCATTGAATCTACTTAGAATAACAACAATCTCGTAGGATTTTCAACAGTGTCATATTTACAAAAACAGACTCCTAATTCTTGCTCAGGTGGAGTGGCTGCTGTGTTTAAACTATTGACTTTTGCGTAGCAGCTGAGGCTTTAACCATTGGGCCACTATGGCTCTTCTTTAGTATAAACAGGGCTCTGTAATTAATGGATGAGCATTAGTGATACAAATGGCTTGCACTTAACCCCTATCTACAAGCTGGTGGTTTGGCCCCACCCAGTGGGGCCAAACAGAAAAATCTGTTAATAGATTTTAACAGAAAAATCTGTTAATAGATAAGAAAATGCTTCAGGGCACTTTGACCCTGTAACACACAAAGTGGCCATGACATGAAATCAATGTGCTAGCAATGGACTTTTTCTTTAGGGCAGAGGGAAACAGATGAAGATATGAATAACTTCACTATCCTATGCAAATCCAGTCATGTTTGTTTATGATAGAGATCAGTGTTGTCACAGCTCATATTGCAATTAATCCTAATCACTAAAATGGACAGTGCCGAATGCTTTTACACACACACACACACACTCACAAACACACACACACACACACACACACACGAAGAAAGCACCATGGTTTCACAGCATAAGATGATTTTGACTTGGGGTGGG
>NW_022105711.1:3867-5653 GCF_000313985.2 Echinops telfairi
AAAACAATATGTAATTATATATTGTAAAATATTTATTTCTAATTACAAATAAATGAAATTCTATCTCAAAACATGGTGTAGCATGGATAACAGTTTTCACTCCAGGTACTCATATGTGGGTGTATCTGCATGTGGACAAACCCACCTGGAGACAGATAGAGAAGCAGTGTCTCGGTTCACAAGACCATCAGAAATATGTGTTTTCAGATGGTCTGAGGTGGCCCCTGTGAAAGGGTCATTTGACCCCCAAAGGGTTTTTTGACCCACAGGTTGAGAACCACTGAATGCAGACCATCATCAGTCTACACCGAAATTCAAATGAAAAGCACAACAAGGTGTCACTACTCCTTAAATGAATGGCTACCAAAAAAGCAATTATAATCTCACATGCTAGTGAGCATGCAGAGAAACAAAACTTACATCCCGCAAATGGGATTGAAAAGCAGTATAGGCACTCCAGAAAGCAGTTATTTTCAAACCCCACAAGTGAGAATCATATGTAACTGTACCCTTGAGTATTTCCCCGATAAAGGAAAATGTGTGTCTGAAGAACCTGTACATGACTGTTGATAGCATCCAGAGCCGTAATATAGCTAAAGCTCTCAGGAGCACACATGGCTGGGCAACATTGCCTACTGTCACTGTGAGTGAGAACTGGAAAACAAAGATATATCAATAATCGCCAACACTGGAGACAGCAAGGATATCCTTCATTTATACATGCAACCAATTTGATAGATTCCCCAGGGATTTATGCTGAATGCAAAAAAACATTCCCAAAGGTTTCACACTTTGAGATTCTATTTATATTGTCATGGTAGTGGACATGCATGCCTACACATGTGACCAAGTCACGCAGAACTACATATAAGCACGCACACATGAACAAGTAATCTGTTTTTCCCTTTTATTTTATTTAAACTTTCATTGTGAATTAAGTGAAGGTTTACAGAGAAAATCAGTTTTACATTAAACAATTAATACACATTCTGATTAAATCCATCCATTGCAGTCCCATTCTTTTATTTTCCAAACCATTTGATTAGGAGTTGATCCAGACATCATATCATACCATAGTTTGATCATATCACATAGTGTTATACAATTGCTACCACAGAGTGCATGTAATTTTGAAAGCTGAATAAGATGGATGAGAGGATTGTATCAATATCAAGAACCTAGTATTTTTACCATAATGGGTTCTCTATGTATTAAATATTTAAAAATAATTTTATTGGGGAGCTCTTACAGCTCTTATCACAATCCATGCATACATCCATTGTGTCATGCACATGTGTACATATGTTGCCATCGAAATTTTCAAAACATTTCCTTTCTACCTGAGCCCTTGGTATCAGCTCCTCATTTCCCCCACTCCTCTCCCTCCCTCATGAACCCTTGATAATTTATAAATTATTTTTGTTCATGTCTCCCAACAACTGTCTCCCTTCACCCACTTTTCCATTGTCCCTCCCCCTGGAAAGGAGTTATATATAGATCATTGTGATCAGTTCCCCCTTTGTCTCCCCCACCTTCCCCTTATCCTCCTGGTATTGCTACTCTCACTATTGGTCCTGAGGGGAATATCTGTCCTAGATTCCCTGGATTATGAGCTCTTTTCTGTACCAGTGTACATGCTCTGGTTTAGCCGGATTTGTAAGGTGGAATTGGGGTCATGATATTGGTTGTGGTGGGGAGGTTAGGAAGCATAAAAGAACTAGAGCAGTGGTTCTCAACCTTCCTAATGCCATGACTCTTTAATACAGTTCCTCCTGTTGTGGTGACC
>NW_022105711.1:5753-8558 GCF_000313985.2 Echinops telfairi
TGAGACTCTTTGCTCCTGCAAATATTTAGAAACCCCTAGGGAACAGTACCATGCTGCAGTACAGTGTTGGTATCGAAAGGTAGCTAGATTAGGGACAAAGGGGGGTGGTCTCCCCTGAATGCCTGCACTAGTGGAAATCAGCTGGCAGGGCCACAATTAAGTGGTTGCAAAGAAATCAGGCACACTAATTAGACACCTTTGGGAAAGTCCAAACTTGGAATGCACCAACCAAAATCACAAGTCACCTAGGCCCAGTCGAAGGGAAACTGGGTCCCACACACAATGCTAGGCACATTACATCACACAGGTGCACCTAAACTCAACCAATAAGATCTGCCAATACACTCAAACATGCCTCCCCAGCCAGTAAAATTAGGAGGGGATAAATGCCAGCCTGAGGGCACGACACCTCCTCTTCTTCAGGGGCTCCCTTAAAGGTCAGAGTGTAAGATTTCGCCTGTGCATGATATGTAGGTGCGTGTGTGCCCTCTGGTTACTGCACTCTCTTGGGATTTCCTGCTCTTGGTTCAGTAGGTTTGGATCTGTGCTCCTGTTCTGGCATTCTTTCCACATGGATTTTTGCACACCCCTGAAGTGGCCATCTTCAGTCGCAAACTCTTGTGTGGTCCCATGTGTCCTGCATGTTTTCCAGAGATAACATATATTTTGAGACTGTAATGACTGAAACTCCCCTTTCCCTCATAAAAAATATTTGGATTTACAACAGTGCGTCTGCCACGTGAGTTCTGTCAGCGTTGAGAAGCAAGAACTGAGGTCAACCACCCCAGAAACCTCACAGTATGAGTCAGAATCCACACAATGGTAGTGGATTTGATTTTGTTTTGACAGACGCAAGATATTTCTGTGTTGAAAGATATGGTTGAAACAGTCGTTACTTCCAGACCTATGTGGGCATCAAATAATGTCCTTTCTTATCTTTAAAACGTTCCTTGCTGTTTTCTTTTGTGACAGTTGCAGTGGGTTTTGGCAGTCCCAGATGGCTTCCATTTCTTTGGAGCCTTGGTCTGTCTGATCAGTAATCTCCTGAACTAGCTGCTTTGGTTATTCAGTGAAGAATATGTTTGTGACCTTTTGGGTTGTTTCAGGATGGTGAGAAATCCACTTTCTGTTATTCTATTTTACAGCTTGATTGTAAATCTCCAGTCTTTGTGTCTGCGTGTTTCTGATGATAATGTTATTGTGAACCTGCAGGATCTCATTGAGCACTCACAACTTCATGTGCTGAGCATCGTTATCATTCCCACTTTTCAGATGACACCACTGACGTTCAGTGACGTCCAATGGTGTAGTGGTTACCTGTTAGGCTGCTATTCCCATGGTGGGTGCTTCAAAACCACCACCACCCTGCAGAAGAAATTGAGGCTTTCTACTCCAGTTACAGTCTCAGAAACCCATAGAGGGGTCACTATGTGTCAACAGGGACTTGATGGATGTGAGTTTTGAATTTAGTAAGCAGAAGCCGTTTACCTGAAACTTAATGAAAAGCCCTCTAATGCCCAAGGCTCAGTCCATAGCAGCATAATACCATTTCACGCTGGTCCATCCACTCCTCCTCCTCATTCATTCATTGTTGACAAAGAACACACGGCCCTTTGACATGACATGTAAGACTAGGCCGATTGATTCTCTAGTGCAGAGCTTAAGTGTGCCTGTTAAGCCACAACTAAGCACCATATCGGAGCTAGTACATGTGTTGGGTTTAGGGAAATAAATGAAAATGTCACCTACTCAAGACCAAATGCCAGCACTTGTGTGCACTGCTCCCAACTACACACCCTTTGAAAACGTCTTCATTTAATTGCAAAAGATACAAGCTCTGCATAAGCAATAGAATGCCTAATGTTGAGTAGTGCCAGATGCAGGTAAAGCAACTCGGGGAAAACATGGACCAATTTGAAAGCTGCATCCAGGTCTTAGCAAGAAGATGTCATTGAATTCATAGCCAATGACCCAGCATTTCTTTCACACAGAGCTTCAGGC
Organism: Echinops telfairi; assembly: GCF_000313985.2. NCBI lineage: Eukaryota > Metazoa > Chordata > Mammalia > Afrosoricida > Tenrecidae > Echinops > Echinops telfairi. Next base: position 7,755 of record NW_022105711.1, read on the forward strand.
CGGTGCTTCCTGGTACAGTCATACCTGATGAAGCAAAACTGGAACTTACTGAATGATTACCATATGTGTATACCAGACAATAATGGGTGAAAATGGAAGGTCAACGTCCTGCTGCAAGCTTAATCTCCCTGTTAACAAATGAGAGCATTATTCACGTGGCATAATTAACAAATCTCTTGACAGGCTAAGTGAGAAAGAACAGTGCCTCCCTCAAAGATGGCCGAAAGCTGTGCTGCTTTGAATATGCGCTGCTGCCAGCATCCTGATACTAATCTAATATCTCACATGAGCCTCCTGAAAGGGCTCACTACACCTCTTTCAGGGTTTCTGTTCCAGGACTTTGGCACATATTTTTCCTGATTCCAGTGCACCCACATTTTTTCAAATTCGGGTCTGTTCAAATTCATTGTGTTGATTATGGCTGAGTCCGTTTGAAGCCCTGCTATGAACGTAAACTCCACCAAAGAAAGTGAGTTTTTGATAGAGCCAAAGTTGGCTACTTAGTCAAATGCGCCAAGCTATCCCTCTACTGTGAACCCCTGACAATCCAAGTGAAACAGATATAGATGATAAATGTGGAGCCCTAAACACCAAGCAGGAGGATAGAGAATTATATCACACACCAACTGGACCAGAAAAAGAAATGGTATGAAAGCCACAAATGAGGAGAGAGATGGACTGGCGGTACTCGACCAGACAACCCAACACAGCATGGCTTGTTGAGACAAAGTCAATAGGGCACTTGATTGAGAAGCATAGGAAGGCAAATCCATGGCAGTTTAGGAAGGTAGGACTCCTAGTGAT
>NW_022105711.1:8658-12000 GCF_000313985.2 Echinops telfairi
CCAACCATAAAATTATTTTCATTGCTACTTCATAACTGTAATTTTGGTACTCTTATGAATCTGGTGGCTCTGTGAAAGGGTCATTCGACCCCCAAAGGGTTCATGGCCGACAGGTTGGGATCCTCTGAACTAGAGGGAAGTTGTACATTTCATTGGTGCCATACTGCACCCTGACTGGCTCGTCTCCTCCCTGAGACCCTTCTATAAGGGGATGTCCAGTTGCCTACCGATGGGTCTTGGGTCTCCACTCTTCACTTCCCCTAATTCACAATGATTTGATTTTTTGTTCTTTGATGCCTGATACCTGATCCCTTTGACAACTCGTGATCACACAGGCTGGTGATGTTCACCTTCCAGGCAGGACTGCTAAAGACAAAATAGGTCCATATGCAAATGTGATGAAGAAACTGATGGTGCCTGTATATCAAAAGATATTAAATACTTGTAATATGTACATGAATCTACAATTATATCAATAAATGTTTCAATAAAAACATATTGGAGCAGAATCTTAATATGTTAAGTACCATAAGGTCCTTTCAAGGTTGATGTCTCTTCTTCTTATGCATACATTTAACTATAAGATATTCCCAGTGTTGTCTTTGTAGTCTTGGAGATCTGGGGTGTAGCTACAGTTCTTCCACTTGTTCCCAAATGATATAAAATTACACTCTGAGAAGAAAATCTTGAGGACTTAGAATACCCTCTTAACAGTGACTTGGTCCATGACTCCAAACACTTTCAGGAAGAGAAAACAACTCATTTATACATTAAAAAAACCCAAAATAGCTAATTTGACAGAATCTTGGTCCAATATCTAGATGATTATGGGTGTGGAAGAATATGGTATATGTGAGCTAAGAAACAAAAACATGGTGGAGACATGAAAAAGATATAAGGAATACCCTGTTTAGGCCAAGGAAAGCCAAGTTCCATAGGTAGCAAGGATTCACTTGGCTAGGGCAGATTTCCATCACCCCCAGAGCTTATATTCTGATGGAAGGAATGAACTAGAATCACTTCGTGCATTTTTTCAAAACATAGATGTCTTAGTGGTTGTCACTCAGACTCTAAAAGAGAGTGTTTATTATCACCAATGCCAACTCTAGGAAAGACGGCAATGAATTTTGTATGAATAAGAAAAAATTCACTACCATTCGCTTGGAGCTTATGTTCTACTGGGAGACTCAGACAATGACTAGATAAAGGAAGTAATTAATGAAACAATGTCAGGAAGAGGTACATGCTTTGAAGAAAACTGAAGTAAGGTACACATAGAACAGCAACAGATTGGGTGTGGATCTATTTTAGATAATAAGCTATCTGTGATAAACAAGTCATGGTCCCTGGTGGTGGAGTGCCTACATATTGGCCCGTGATCCACATGGTCGGCAGTGTGAAGCCACCGCAGCTCCTCTGGAGGAAGAATGGACTATTTTCTGTAAACCTCACGGTCTCAGAAACCAACTTGGAGTTGCTATGAGTCAGAATTGACTCGATGGCAGTGGATTTGGTTTTAGTTTGGTGGTCAAACAGCATCAGAACAGTGACATACAAACAGCAAGCTAACAGGAGGGAGAAAACTTAGTGATATGAAGTGCTGGTCCAAGGTGGTGTGCCCAGCAGAGGAGGAGAAGCGAAGCACAAAATGACTTTTTGAGTTCCAGCACCAGCAAGAAAGCCAGTGTGGTTAGGCAGAATTGAATATGGGAGAAAATGGCTGGAAATTAAGGTAGATAGGGCAGTAGGGATCAGTCAGATCGAGTAGGATCTTGTGGGCCTCACTAAGACTTTGGTTTTATTCTGAACATGACAAGAAGACATCACATGGTTTCAAGCTGGGAAAGCTCATCAGATTGTATCTGCTGAAGACTAATCTAAACTCTGCAAGGAATCGATAGTGGAGACACAAGGACCAGACTTGGAGAGCTGTAGTTGTAAATGTGGGTCAGCAATTGTTGTGGGTTCAAATAAACAACAGCTACTATAATGTCTTGAAATTTAGAAGAGTCTTTAATAAGTTAGGTGGGCTACAGAGAAACCAAAGTTGTTTCCCCTCATAACAGCTCCAAGTGGACTTCTCAGTCCATCTTTAAAGGCCCCAAACTCATTTGTCACCTGTCTAGGACTCAAGCAAGTGTGAATCAGAAGCAGAAAGCAAAATTACTGGGTTAATTGTAACAGCAAAAAGAGCAAGTGAGCATTGCAAGGTACATCTATTTTAAAAAAAATACTAAAATCGATGATAACATCCTGGTTAACATAAATAGATTAATCACAACATCAAAAGGAACAATATTGAAAAATAATCAGAAGAAATGATATATTGCAAAATAGTCAAAAGTGATTATAATGTCCTCCACCTGTGAACATGAGAGTACATTTTAAAGTCAATCACCAGCAGAGACATTACCACAAGGGGAGGAAGAGCGGGAAAGTCAACTGATAGTCAGCTTTCCAAGATGGGAGGGAGAAGTGGGCAAGTCATCTTGCAGTTAACAAAAATGGAGTTTATCTTGCTAGTCTGCCTCAGAATGACTGGGGCTTGAAGATGGTGAGGCATGATTGGGATTCAGCGCACACTTTGATAGAACGGAAAGAAGCGGCTGAGGACTAGCTGTGGGGAATGACAGAAACACGGCTCAAAGTACTGGGAAGTTTTTGACCAAACCGTTTTGGTGAGTGGTGGTACCCTTTCTGGAGAGAGGAAAGAGACGGACAGGCCGAGGTATACAGGACAAAGAAGGGTAATAGATACAGAATTCTATTTCTACTTCCATTTAGGAAAAGCTAGCTCAATGAGTCTCTTCTCACCAGCAGGTCCTTGAAAACCGACTCACTAGTGGAACAGTGGGACTTTCACAGGTATACATTCTCCACAAACTCCGGCCATCGGAGAACAGTCATACACTACAGAAAGATAAAAGCGAATCGTTACCTAGATGATGGCAACATCATGGATTGGCTGCATCATATCATTGGGAAGAGCCTTCTGAATAGGGTACCCTTCTTCCAGAGGAAAATCAGCGCCATGTCTTAAAAGCTCAACACATTCTGAAGAAGAGAACGGCATGTGGGTTAGCGATGGCCACTGCGGGAGCAATCCAGCCACCCTTCCCGAGTTGCGCAGTAGGTCCAACATTGAAAGAACTAACAGTTTATGGAAGAGAGACTGAGAGACAGACACTGAGAGACACAGAGAGAAGCCGTACAGGAAAAAACCAATGGAATAAGAATAAAAAGCCTCAAAAACTAAACTCACTGCCATGAAGTTGATTTCAACTCATAGTGAACTAGTGCCCAATCCCCACTGTGCCATGTCTGGTTGTCCAGGAGAGATGG
>NW_022105711.1:12100-14357 GCF_000313985.2 Echinops telfairi
ACCTGGAGTGAAAACTGTTATCCATGCTACACCATGTTTTGAGATAGAATTTCATTTATTTGTAATTAGAAATAAATATTTTACAATATATAATTACATATTGTTTTGGTGATTAATCACTATGCTTTAATTATGTTCAATTTGAAACAATGAAAATACATTCTGCATATCAGATATTTACATAATGATTCATAACTGTAGCAAAATGACAGTATGAAGTAGCAATTAAAATAATTTTATGGTTGGGGTTCACCACAGTGTGAGGAACTGTATTAAAGGGTTACGGGATAAGGAAGGTTGAGAACCACTGGTCTACAACTTTTCATGTGCGTATTTGCCATATATATGTCCTTTTTGGTGAGTGAAATAGCTTTTTTCCATATTTTAATTGGATTGTTTGTTTGTTTTTTGTCTTTGTGTGGTGGTTACAGGATCTCCTGTCAACTTGAGCTAAGGGGTGCACTCTAACCTATCAATCAGGTTATAGCCAATGATGCCTCTGTGTAGGCATGACCTTCTCCTGAGGACTCTGGGAACTCCTTTCTTCCTCCCTGGAGGCAGGACACCCTCTACTTCACATTCTGTTGACAAGCTGCCTGAAGGTATGCTGATAGCAGCAAGAGCCCTGAAGCTGGAGGAGCCACGTGGAGAGCCACCACAGTACTGAGATGCTTCCACAAGACTTTTCACCCACTGGCCTGTGATCTTTATGCTTTTGGCATCATTGCATGAGCTCCATTACTCTAGAAGAATTTATGGACTAGTAGCAGACAAATGGGCTAATATTGGACTCATGGGCTAATATCAAAGTTTTGGACTTGATCTGGACTGGGATGGAATGTTTTCTTAATACATAATTACTCTTGGATCGAAAACTCTCTTACCCACATGAGTATCTTTGGATTTATTTCTCTAATTAACCCAGTCTAACACAGTTTGTTTGGTTATCTTGTTGAGTTATGAGATTTATTTATAAAGATACTACTGCTTTTATAAAAGGAACTCTGGTTACAGAGTTGGTTGCTCACTAGGCTGCCAATGACCAGACTAGCAGTTCAAACGCACCAGTGGCTCCAAAGAAGAAAGATGAAGTTTTCTCCTCTCATAAATATTGACAGCCCCTGAAAGTCCACAGGGGCATTTTGATGCTTTGATACAGGCTACATGGTCTGTAAGAGATTGAAGTGACTTTGGTTTAGCAGTTCTTTTCCTTTGAATGCCTATTAAATCAATAGCTTCTCCAAATCTATAGCTTGTCTTTTTTCCTCCTAGTTTCTGGGCTCATGGAAAGCAAAAGTTTTTAATTTTTGAGGAGGTCCAATTTATCTCCCCTGCATCACTAAAGTTGTGTTGTTGTTGTTTGCTGTCAAATCTAAAAACTCTGCTTATCACTTGATTTTGAATATTTTCTCCTATATTAGTTTCCTAAAAGTTGTATGAAACTTTTAACTGTCAAGTCAATGAGGGCTTACTTATCAAATTATCCAACCTATCAAACCTCCCAATGGCTTGCCCTGTCTCCACTCTCCACCCATTTCCCCATCTCTTTCTCTAGTGTGAGTGGGGATACAATGGGGATTCCAAATCCTCCTCTGAATTCAGCCTAAACTTCTGGAAGCTCCCTGTCAATGTATTGTTGCAATAATTGTTGGATGATTTTCAGCAAAAATTAATTTACATGTGCTATCAGCAATGTTGTCTGTAAGTATTGTCGAGCAATTCTAACTCATGGCAACCTTATGTACAATGGAGCAAAACACTGCCAAATCCTGTGCCATGCTCACAATTGTTCCGAATGCTTGAACCCATTGAGGCAGCCATTGTGTCAATCCATCTTGGGAAGGTCTTTAATACTGCTTTCTAATTTGTGCATTCTGTTGTGCCACCTCTCTTTAGTACAAGTATGGATCTCTTACAGTCAGTTGGCCAAGTAACTGTCTTCCAAATTTCCTGGGATATCGGAACAAGTACTTCCAGCTGTTCAAAAAATTGTTGAAATGTTAATGGATATACCATCAAATCCTGGATCCTTGTTTTAGGCCAATGCTTTCAATATACAGTAGCTTGAACTTCTTCTTCCAGCACGATTGGTTCTACTTCACATGCTACCTGCTGAAATGGTGGGATGTAGATTAGTTCTTTTCTGTACAGTGACTCTGTATATTCGTTCCATCGTCTTTTGATGTTTCCTGTATCATTGAATATTTTGCCCATTCAATGTTACAATTTGAGGCTTGAGTTTTTTTTAGTTCTTTCT
>NW_022105711.1:14457-19023 GCF_000313985.2 Echinops telfairi
GTCATTTTGCTACTGTTATGAGTCGGGCGACCCCTGTGAAAGGGTCGTTCAACCCCCAAAGGAGTCACGACCCATAGGTTGAGAACCACTGTTTTAGACAGATCATATTCTTTGTAAGCACACCTAGTTTGCTCTTCCTTCTTTCCATTTTTCTTTCTCTTCCTTACTCCCTCCCCTCTTTCGTTTCCTTCCTTCTTTCCTCTTCCCTTTTTCTTTTGGAGGACATCTTGGTTCATCATTGTTAATAATCACATCCAGTGGAGTTCCAGAGGATCCCTGGTGATAGAGTGGTCATGTGTTTGGCTGTGATTCGCAGGGTCGAGAGGAGTTCAAAACCACCAACAGCTCTGCAGGAAAAAACAACTCTGGGCTTTCTATTCCCATGAACAGTTACCATCTTAGCAAATCACAAGGGATTGCGAGGAGTCAGCATCGACTCCATGGCAGTGAGAATGACTTCCAAGCTGCTGTCCAACTTTCCGCATTTCACAAGACATGTCTACAAGTCCCATTTTCTAAGTCTTCAAGATCAGATTCATAGTAACTTCTTTAAAGATTTGCTATGCACTTGCTATACCTGTTTGTTTTACTTCATCCCTAATATTTGTCCAGTTAATACTTGTAGATCTTATGACAAGCTCATGGATAACAACAATTCAGCCCTCTCTGTCTGTGCCCCAGTAATGTACAAAGCACATCGTGAACTTGCACTGGGAAAAGATAGCAAACTAGCCGGAGGGAGGAAGGTTGTCTGCTGCAGGCGTGTTTCCAAGAGCTCCACCAGAAACACACCCTCCCTTTTCTGGTTAGTCTGAAGCTAAGGGCCAAGGAACACAGAAGTGTGCACTTAGTAGGTGCCCTGGGAGGGAGAGAGGGCTTGTCTTGATTTGTCTAGAGTCATGTGCTTTGGAAACCTCCATCCTTCCCACACCTGGCAGAACGGGACCTTTTCTGTTCATTTTTCTGTAACAATAAGTAACAAGTAAGTAAGGAGCCTGGTGATGCCTCTGTTAAGGTTTCTGCTACCAACCTAAAGGTTGATGGTTCAAATGCATCCAGCAGCTTTGGGTGGGGTAAAAAGATAGGTTGCTCTGCTCCCATAACGATTACAATCGATTCTGCACCCAGCAGCTTCTGGCGGGAGACAGGTGTGGCGATCTACTCCCATAAAGTTTGCGATCATTGTTCCACCTAGCAGCTTTTGGCGGGAGACATGGTGATTATGTGATCTGCTCCTATAAAAATTATAAGCAGTTATACGCTGTCATGTTGGGTCGCTCCAGTTGGCGGCTGACTCAATGATACTTTTTTAAAAAGCAGCAAATGAGTCATGTGACATTATTCTTGACATGTATTAGTTGGAATCGACTTGGTGGGAGTGGGGTTTGTTTTTATAAAAGGTATTATTAGTGCTTTTGTATATGTGGTTTACAAATAATGTCTCCTAGTCTGTAGATTCTATTTTTGTCTTCTCTCTTCTCTCAAGTTTAATGACTATGTCTATGCTTAGATTCTGAATATGTCTCCCTCATTTTATTACCCACCCTAAACATTTAATAGCTTTACATTTAAGTCTGTAATCCATGTTTAAATTAGTTATTTTGTTGGATTGCTAACTGCAAGGTCAGCAGTTCAAAACCACTAACTGACCCTTGGTGAGAAACATAGTGCTTTCTACTCCAATAAAACATTGCAGTGTTGGAAACTCACAGGGGGAAGTTCTACCCTGTCCTATAGGATTGCTATGTGTTGGCATCGACTCAATGGCAGTGGGTTCAGAGTTGGGCTTCTATGAGGCATGAAGTTTGTCTTGTCTATAGTTTTTCTATTGTTTCAGAGCCACATGTCAATGGAGCTAAATCCTTCCTCCATTGAATCATTTTTGTATTTTTTCCAAGGATCCCAACCCCCCAAATTCATTGCCATTGAATGGGTGCCAAACCATAGTGGCCCTGTAAAGGGTTTTGAAGAGTTTAAGTCAGTAAGGCAGCTGACAGCTACATCTTTCCGCCATGTGGGTTCAAGCTATCTACTTTGCAGTTAGCAGCACCATGCCTAACCCACAGCACCACTCGGGCTGCTTTTTCAAAGACCAGTGAGCATATTTGGGTATATCTATTTCGGTGTTCTCTGTCCTGTTCTATTGGTCTTTGTATCTATCCCTCCAGCAATACCACTCTGTGTGGGCTTCTGTAGGTGTACCCAAACTCAGAATTCACTAACCTTGAGTGGATTCAGACTGACAGCAATCCTAAGGTATAAATGCTCCCTAGTGTTTTCAAGGCTGAAATCGCTCAGAAGCAAACTGCTTCATCTTTCTCCTGCAGAGCTGCTGATGGGTACAAGCCACTGACCTTTCAGTTTGCGGCTTAACGCTGTACCAACAAGGTTCTGTAGCTATAAGGTAATTCTTAATGTTGAATAAAATGATCTTTTCAACTTGATTATTTGTCAAGATGGTTTAAACCACTCTAGAACCTGTATCTTTCCTTGTAAATTTCACGAGCCTATATCTACACGATATTTTGCAGCCGTTTTGCTGGGAAAAACATTAAACCTATATATCAATTTTAAGGGGATTCACATCATTGCTTTGTTGAATTCCCAACCCTTGAATACAGCATGTTTCTCCATTTATTTAGACTTCCTAAGTTTACTTGCACCATCTTTTTAAATTGTCAGTATTTAGCATATAGCATGTGTTTTCTTTTTGTAAGTGTTTGCCTCAGGATTTCTTTCTCACCTGAGAGATTGTAAGCAGTATTGTGCTTTTAATTTCAATTTCCACATCTTATTTGTTCATATATAGGCATATATCCTGTGGCCTTACTGACCTCACTTATTAGATCTGGAAGGGTTTTCTTTTTTGTAAATTCCTTGAGATTTTCTCAAAGGACCACCCTGTAATCTGCAAAGCCTTTTGTTTGTTTCCAACCTTAAATAAAAGAGTTGAGACCAGACATCCTGACCCTGACCTCATCTAGAAAGAATTAAGTATTTGACCTTTAAAGTTGAGATTAACAGTAGATATTCTCTTGCTTCTCTTTATCAAATTGGCATTATGCTCCTCTTTTCCTAACTGGCTGAGGGATTTTATCATAGATTAATATGGGATTGTGTCAAATGTTTACACTCTGCCATTTCACGAGTGTATGATTTTTCTCTTATAGCTTGTTGCTTAGAATGGAATACATTGATTGATTTAAAATATTGACTCACCCTTGCATTACTAAAATAAATTCCTTTGATCATGGCAGGCATGTAATTCTTACACATTGTTGCATTTGGTTTGTCAGTGGTTTGTTGATAAGTTTTGTATCTAACCCACAAGAAATACTGATCTTTAACATTTGTTTTTGCCACTGGCTGTGTCTGCTTTTAGTTTCAGGTAGCATCGGGCTTACAAAATGACTTGGGTAGTTTCCCCTGCTCTATATTGTGTAGAATAGCTATTAATTCTTTAAATGTTTGGAAGAACATTTTAGTAACCCGATTTGTTGGTGAATTTTTTTGCAATAATTTTTAAATTGTAAATTTAATTCACTTATGATAAAGCGACCTGGTGATGCACTGGGCACAGTGTCAGACTGCTAACCAAAAAGTTGGCAGTTTGAGATCCCCCTAGCCATTCCATGCTGGAAAGATTAGGAAACCTACTCCTATAATGATTTATAACCACAATAACCCCATGAAGAAGTTCTACTCTGTCCTCTTTGTTTGATGCCAGTTGGTTTGGTGTTTTGGATTTTGTTTTGTTTTGTTTTCTGGTAGTTCGAGGTGGGGTGGGGTGGTGTTGATATGTTAGTCCACATCTTAGGACAATGATCTGCTACTATTCTTAAGATGATGAGTGGCTAATTTCTCAAAAGTAGATTGCTTAGTTCCTCTTCCTAGTCTGTTATTTTTGTGTTATTAATAACTGTAGTAATGTCTAGTCCTAGGGTCCACAACAAGTTTGGCTCTTTATTACAGTTTTCCTTTTTCCTCCTCTTCTGTTATTTCCTGGGTGTGCTTAATCAGGACTGGGCGGGGGGGCGGATGTATCTCTGCTCTCTCTCAGACAGACCAGGAATCACTTGTTTCTGTATTTATTAAAATCAGTCACGATTGGATTGTCTCTCCATTCTGGTGCTTTGGTTTCCTTCAATTCTGCTACACTACATGGCCTTATGCATGGCAGGACAGGCTGTACCATGAGACAGAGTAGAGAATTGCCAATGAAAAACTCAGAAATAGATGTTGTCAGCAGAGAAGAGCTAGAACTTTGATATGCACCTTCTAAGATATGATCTTGAGCATGTTCTCTCTCTCTAGATCCCAAGCAGAGGGCTCACTTCTTGTTTTTCCTCTCTAAATCATTTTGTTGGGGGCTCATACAATTCTTATCACAATCCATACATACATCCGTTGTGTCAAGCATATTTGCACATTTGTTGCCATCATCATTCTCAACATATTTGCTTTCTACTTGAGCACTGGTCCGTTATCTTTTTTTAAATCATTTTATTAGCGGCTCATACGACTCATCACAATCCATACACACATCAATTGTGTAAAGCACATTTG
>NW_022105711.1:19123-22679 GCF_000313985.2 Echinops telfairi
ATTTCCCAGAATTCTCAGGAGATGGCCATACCCACACAGAGGCCTCATTAGCTATGACCTGATTGACAAGCTAGACCCCACCTCAAATTGACAAACGATTATATATCTACCACACAAGTCTTTATTATTAAAGTAAACAGGCATAAAGCTTCTGTGGTAAATTGTTAGAAACATTTTCAAACTCTGTCTCAGTTTTCTTGTTGGGACCATTAATAAATAGTTCATAGACCAACATTAACCCTTTGTTCCTACTCTGAATAGCATTGCTTAGAATTAAGCCGCATTTCAGACTCTTGTTATGTAAATATCCAATATTACATAAAAAGAAAAAAACAGGAAGACTAGTGAAAGCCTTTTCTAGAAAAAGAAGGCAAACTATAATTGGGCATTTTTTATCTTGTTATGCCCAGCCCAGGTGACCCAGGCTGCGTGCTGTGGACAACTGGGGCTTTAGAACCTGTCTTCTTGAGGTGCACAACATCCATAGGCCACAGCAGAGGCATCTGATTTGGAAACCCTACTAAATGAGCTGGGCTTTACTTTTAACACTCCTGTAGTAGAGTAAAGGAAATGAAATCATCTCTTATTCTCTCTAATTTAAGATCGAAACGTCCTTGTGCAAGAAGCAGGTAACTGCTATCCAAAGGTTATGGATTTGGAAGTTATTGGACTTTGGTTTAAATGTATTGCTTTGAGGGCTCCCAATAAATTACAACCCAAGACTGCTCTCTGTATTTGCAATTGTCATGCCCTCTTTGCCTTTCTATGACACATTTGTTTTGTCTAGCAGGCATAGTTCTGCCTTTGTGAATGAATGGTATTGAAAAATTTGCCCTATCTCCAACCCTCATTGTGCAAATAGTGTCTAGTCACTTCAATATTTAATGTGTACAAAATGACAATCCATGTATTTTCGTTAAAAAAACTGCCCTACACATGTGTACTCTCCTTTGCTAAATAGTTTAAATTGCATACCATTGACTGAACTAGTGTTACTATTAATAGAATAACCATATCCCCATGGGGATGATTTATAATGTTAACCAATAAAATGATAAGGATGTGTCTAAAGTAGCGGCTCTCAACTTGTGGGTCACGACCCCTTGGGGGATTAATTGACCCTTTCACAGGGGTCTCCCAATTCATAACAGTAGCAAAATGACAGTGATGAAGTAGCAATGAAAATAGTTTTATGGTTGTGGGGTCACCACAACATGAGGAACTACATTAAAGGGTCGCAGCATTAGGAATGTTGAGAACCACTGCTCTAAAGTGAACCAGGGACACATATAAACCTTAGGTGTATGAATGGATCTTGAACTTAGACTTAATCATAGGCCTAATTTAAAAACAATTAGTTCTTATGGCATGGCCTTACACAGTGCTTGCCCTCATGAAGACATCACTAACGATATGGGGGCTCCAGCAAAGTGTGATAAAGAAATGAGATGGTGCCTGGCTATTAGAAAGAATAGTATCTGAGGTCTTAAATATTTGTCTGAAATCAAGCAGCCAGCTAAATAAAGTGTCAGCTAAGTCCGCACAGAAGAAGGACATCAGCCTTGTGATCCAAAGAGTATAAGGAACAGTATCAGAGCTTAAATTCTGTGCACTTAGTTTATAGAAGGCTAGGATGGCAAGGAAAGCCACAAATCTACTTGCAAGGTCTCCATGTGGATTCAGCCTCTGCTGAATCCTCTCTGACCATTGAGCACAGACGTGCTCAGAGTGCACTGGAAAATGGACTAATGCAGCTGTAGTTGAATGAAAGTTTTAGCACCATATCACCTGTTCTCCATTTTGAATCATTTGATTTTTTTCTAGTGTTAATATTTTCTGCCTTTTTATCTATTGAGGTTTTATATCTTTTTTGTTTTTGTTTTTGTTATGCTTTTTTTGTTTTAGTTTTTGGTAAGATTTTCTGTACACAAAATCCAGGATCAGGACAGCTACTGGACTGATAGTTTCTTAGGGTTAGAGGACAAGAGTTTGGGGGAGAAAGTGTACACTAATAATAATGAATACGAATACAGGAAAGAAGAAACTTTAAAAATTGATTGGGATGATGATTGCACAACTCTTTTCAATATGATTAAATCATTGAATTGTATGAATGTGAATTACATGTCAATAAAACTTTTTTAAAGGAGGGAAACTGGATAATATGGTTTGACTCATCACATTAAAGTATGTTGTCGTTGTATGACACGTAGTCGGTTCCTATGTATTCATAGTCACGCTATAGCACAAGGTAGAACCACCGCATAGGGTTTTCATGACAGCAATCTTTGTAGAAGCAGACTGCTGAATCTTTCTCCCACAGGGTGGTTGATGAGTTCAAGCTTTTCAGTTAGCAGTCATTGAATTTAAAAGGGACATCCTTTTCACCACAAAGTGGCACCGAGATAAAAAAAACAAAAGTCCTTGATGTCAGGTCTATTACAATTCATAGCAACATTCCTCAAGATGGTTTTAAAATCAGGGAATGAAGAGAACAAACTGTTTTTTTTTTGTCCTTTCAGGGCCATGATACACTTTAGAATTATGCAGAACACCCACAGATACACACACACACACACACACACACATCAATCGTACAACATGTAAGGCATGTTGTAATAAATAAATTTATATCTGAGCACTCTTTTCTGGCCTAAGGAAGCATGTGGCTTTTCCGGCATGCCCCTCGGGAAGACTCAGAGGGCAAGCTGCTTTCTGCAGTACAGGCAAAGTATAGCCGTTTCTGCTGGTAGTTGCAGTCAAAGGTTCAGCTATGTCCCTATCGTCTCCAACAAACTGGCATGCTCTTGGACATCTGCATTCCTAGCCCAAGTATTGTTTTGTGATTATGGGTACTCTTCGTCTCCCTGAGCTCCCTTCCCCCCAAGAGAGTGACTGAAAATAATAAAACCACCAATAATTATTTTCGGAATTTCAGAAAGAGAGGAGAATGGGAAAATGGGGTCTTGACGTTGTATGTGTGGGAGAACTGAATGAAATAATGGGTGAAATCACTGCCTATTTGGAGGAAAATTGATCCACATACAAAAGGTTGTCTAAACTTCAAACCAAGCAATCCATTAGTCAGGGTGTCACCACGGGGCTCAGAAATGTGAAATTTTATGTTCTTCCAAGAAATGTCCCCACACAAGGAATTAAGAGGCCTATTCAAACATCTAATAAAAAGTTCTCCAAAATGAACTTTACACTGCAGTGGAAGTGGGAGGAGCTTCCTCAGACTCCACCCCAGGCTCTGTCCCTCGCGTCAGGAGGCGGGGCTAAATGAGCGATTCTGTAGCAGTTTTGTACCCAAAGGGATTCTGGGAGTTTGCCGCCCAATAGTTCCTTTCCTTGCACACGAGCTATCGGCCGACGGTTGAGTGCCAGCCGTAGAGCCATCGGCCCTGCATTGGTGAGTCCAATTTACACTCGAGGATGAGACCAGCGGAGGCCTCTGCTGTGGGTTTTCCCCGGACCCCTCAGTCACCAGGTTTAGAACTCTCCAAAGGCTACTTGTGACCTACCCCCGGTGGCGGGCCTCAGGAAAGGTGGCGGT
>NW_022105711.1:24114-25814 GCF_000313985.2 Echinops telfairi
ATGTATGGGGAGTGCTAAGAGCTGTAAGGGCCTCCAACAAAATAAAATATTTTTTTGTAAAAAAAAAGCCCAGTGACACATTTTTAAAGCATTAACACAAGCACTCTATGTTGTCTGAGCGAGAGTGACGCTGAGACAAAAGTGCCACCACTTGATATCCTTGGCGTGACCAGCCGAGTGACGTACTCTCTCTCAGCCACTGCAGATTTTTCTCAAGTCAGATTTTCGTCTGGACTATCATTCAAAGTTATGAACACCGAGCAGGTTTTTCTCAACCTCTGCTGTTCTAGTAGTGGCATGTTTAAGCGTGGAGCCCTTTGACCACCGAAGTGTTAGGGGACTGATCCTTCAGTGGTGATTAAAAATGTGAAAGTTTGATGATTTGCGTTTACAAAGCCAGACGCCACCTACGATCCCTTTGATGGGAGGCTACATAGGGCTAATCAAATCCTTACATGGAACTTCAGCTTATTCAAGCATATCGTTAACATCCCTCCTTACTGTCTTTCAAGGCTCACCTGTACAGAGAAATACAAAACAATTGGGATTAAATTGGTAGTGTGTTTGAAGTTGTCTATATCAGGTTCTGGAAGGGCAGGCATCCTTTACCAGAGGTCCTTAGAATTCTGGAGCACAGCTCACTGTCCCGTAGCATTTCCCACTGATGAGCACTGGCGATGTGTTCAGTGTGACTGCGACAATGAATTCCTTTTCGAATGAACTGAAATCTGTATGTGCGCCCTTGCAGGACAATGCCATTTTTTAAGGGCCATCATTATATAAACCTTTTGATGGTTGTAACAACCTTTTTAAATTGTATGCATGTTTATAGATTTGGGTTGGGGTGGGTCTCCTCTCAGAAGGGTGTCCTCACTTTTCATCAAATTTTTAAAACCACCGAAGCGGTTCAGCAAGTCAGCTATGGAGCAATGGGGAAAAGTAAGGAACAGGGATAAGGAAATATACCCTCTTATAATCAGTGCTGCTTCTACTGTCTTATGTTTTCCTGTCCTTGTCTGTAGGTGATTCCTGGGCGGTTAGAGTAGTTTTAAGTGCAAGAAGAGACAATGGCTGCGATCCTGGGCTGTGCACTGCAGGCCTCCATTAACCATGGCTCCGCGTCCAAAGAGTATGACTCTGACTGTGAAGTCTTCAGGCAGCGCTTCAGGCAGTTCGTGTACCACCCCAAGGCCGGGCCCCGCGAGGCTTATGACAACCTGTGGGAGCTTTGCAGTCAGTGGTTGAAGCCAGACGTGCGTTCGAAGGAGGAGATCTTGGAGCAGCTAGTGTGGGAGCAGTTCCTAAAGGTGCTGCCCACTGAGATCCAGACCTGGGTGAGCCTCTGCCGCCCAGAGAAAAAAGAAAGAGTTCTGCAACTGGTAGAAGAATTACAGCGAGAACTAGAGATTCCAGAGCAGAAGGTGAAAAAACAAATGTGTTTGTGTGGGTTGGGGGTGGTCTCTATTATTTACGCAAAAGGGGCAGCAGAGGCAGCTCTCTCACTCTCTCACAGGTGTGGTCTTTTCACAAACACACCCTTTCTTTTTCATTTTTGTCTTCAGATTGACTCAGCAGATGAGTCAGGAGTTACCAATTCCCAAATATAAATATAGTCAGTAGCAATATTTTGGTAATATTCCCTTCACTAGTCTAAAGCGAAATTCAGTGAAAACATAAGCCATATGCATACACCAAATTTT
>NW_022105711.1:25914-28161 GCF_000313985.2 Echinops telfairi
ATTGAAAATGCCATGACTTGAGTCAGGTGCACCATAGTCCCGGAATTGACATCTTTGCTCGTCAACACTTTAAAGAGCTATTTATGCAGAAGCTATGTATTTAACTAAAAGCATTCCCCCAATCACCTTTGCCTTTCTCTCATCACTTGGTTCTCAAGAACACAGTGCTACTCAGATTTAATATGCCAAAACTTTGGGAATATTTTCTTCATGTTTTTCTCTAATGTAAACAATTCTTAAACAAGAACTATATAGAACTATTTCAGGTAATTGATATCAAAACAAAACTGATGTACTCCACTTGAATAGATTTATGCAAAAGTAATAAAAAGAAGTTTTATGTAAAAGGTTTACACAATATAAGATGTCATTTGATTTCTTGACTGTTGCTCCCATGAACATGGATTGTAGATTCCAAGCAAGATGAAATTCTTGACAATTTCAATTTTCTCTTGGATTACTGTCATATAGTAATAGGGCCATTAGGAGATCAAATCAACTCAACAACAATCGCTTTTTAACTAAAATCATTCTCCCAATCACTTTTGTCTTTCTCTCATCACTCAGTTCTCAAGAACACAGTGCTACTCAGTTTTAATATGGCAAAAGTTGGGGAATATTTACTTCATGTTTTTCTCTAAGGTACACAATTCTTTAACCAAAGCTATATAGAATTAATGCAGGTAATTGATGTCAAAACAAAACTGATGTACTTCACTTGAATAGATTGAGGAAAAGTAATTTTTGTTGAGGAAAAGGTCTTCATTTCATTTTTATTTTGTTCTTAAACTTCTAAAAATGAAATCACCGCTAGGGCCTCTAGGTGAAGGAAACCTGATTGAATAGGTTTAGATACCAAAAGGCTGTTTTCTGAGAAATCATCCTGAATTATAGACAAACCAGTAATTACTCAAATTGTCTCTCTTTTGATCAGATTATACCAGCTCAAACCTTGACCTGGAATTCCCAATTGAGGATAGAGAAGATTTGCAAGTAAACCAATTTCTGAACTCTGAAGGAGAATTTGACTCCATGATTGGTAAGTGATTGCTAATTAGGTACTAGGAACCAAAGTAATGTACAGTTCAGACTCAATAAGAATAAAGAGCTTTAGGATGCCAAGTAGGGTTTTCTATCTTCCCACTAGTCATTTACTAGTCATTTCTTATTCTCTCACTTTCTATTTTCATTGGGATACTATGACATCTGAAATTGTCTATTTCTTCTCTCAGATTTTGGTATTGAGAGAAACACTGAAGAAGAGTCTTCAAAACAAGATGAATGGGAGAACGACTATGCGCTTATTTTCACTATTGAGAGGGATAGTCTGTCTAGCCCTACTTTTGAAAATGCCTATGAAAAGTTAGGGAATCAACAGGGAAGCCCCTTCAATGAGTCTCACACAGATCTAGCCAAGTTTTTAGATTACCAGAGCTACTCTTCTGAAGAGAATCTTGAGAGCAACAACATGGAAGAATCTTTCAACTTTGAACCTCATGAGCAAATGAACCCAAGAATGAACCCTGACTGATGTTCTCAGTGTGGGAAACATTTTGCTCAGAAGTCCCACTTAATGAGAACCTTTTTTGTTTGTTTGTTTTTAATTCAGGAAAGGAACCTCACAGGTAACCTAAATGTGGGGAAACCTTTAATATTTGACTTTTACAGTCACCAATGATTTCATACAAGGGAGTGACCCTATAAATACAATGTATATAAAAAAAAGATAGTCACTCATAGGTCACACTTGATAAGGCACCAAATAATTTGTTCTGAAGGAGAAATATATAAATGATTTGAGTTCAAGAATTTGTTGGGGAGAAAGTATTGAAAAATACCTGAGAACACGTACAGGTGGCAGATCATATAGACGCAATACTTGTAGGAAGAGCTTCATGCAACAGTCAGTTCTTACTTCACATCAGAGAACCCAAACTCAAGAGAGATGCTGTAGATGTAATTACTGTGAGAAAAGCTTTAAGCATACACAATGATTTGCTGTTCATGGAGGGGAGAAACCATATGATTGTAGATGTTCTAAAACCTTTAGACAGAGATTAGACCTTATTAGGCACCAACTCCTTTACTTTGGAGAGGAATACTTGCAGACAAGTTGAGGGAAACAAGTCCTATAGAAATTGATACTAATTCATAAAAGTCTTGCCTGTGTTAGCTTTTTGTCTTCAAAGGACACTTTTGCTTGAGCTATATAAACAACTTTTTTTCCCCATCTTAGATACACATCTT
>NW_022105711.1:28261-31820 GCF_000313985.2 Echinops telfairi
GCACAGTGTCTCCAGTGCTGTCCCCATAGTGCTTATGAGGGAATGTTATGTGGAATACATATGACAAACATGCCTTTACGTGTGAAATGACAGTCCCTTAAAGGCCTGGTCAGGTCACACACGTGGGGCTCTTCATGGGTGCTGAAGGAAGTCAAGAGGATGTGCCATTGTTGAATTCGATACAAGGAGAGCGTGAACAAAGCTGCTGGCGTTCTAGACAAGCCCTGTCTGCGGGGGGCACCGCTGAAGGTCAAAGAAGGTCCTGGTGGGGAACGTGCCAGGAGAGCCATGCAAAAGGCCGGCGACTCAGAAGCACCGTGCCTGTGCAAGGCTGGATGGTGACGTCGGCTGGAAGAAGCTGAAGGACGTATGTGCTGGGCGTATGTGCGGCCCGTGTGCCGGGCCAGACAGACATTCTTGAAGACAAAGGCGGGAAAAGTTGGGAACCGGCAGCTGTGCAAGCCATTTCCACGTTTAATGTGTGATAGACCGAGGCATGTGAAAATGGATGAGAAGGCCTTTCCCTAGGCCAGTGCTTCTCAACCTTCCTAAGGCCGCGGCCCTTCCATCCAGTTCCTCATGAGGTGGTGACCCTCCAACCGTAAAATTATTGTCGTTGATACTTCATCACTGCCATTTTGTGACTGTTATGAATTGGGTGACCCTTGTGAAAGGGTTGTTTGACCCCCAAAGGGGTCTTAACCCACAGGTTGAGAACCGCTACCCTAGGCCAAATTTTTTCCTCCAGAGCATCCTTACCCGGAGCATCCAGAGCTGCCTTGTAGCTTGGAGGTATGGTCATGGGCTTATGACCCGTGGGAAGCCCATCAATGCCAATCACCAGAACACAGGTATTAACGTAGAAAACAGACCCTGCAGGCATGGAGGGCCCCTTTGGTGGGGGCATAGAGAACATGGGCCGGTTTGGATCTGGCATGAACATGGGCAGAATTAACTAAATCCTGAGTAAAGCATTGAAGATAGGAGCGATCAGAGCAAAGCAAGATGGAGGGAGAGACAGAGGCAGAGCCCTTAGGATCAAGAGGATGGGCCCTGGTATTGACCGCATCAGGAGTGCCAGCACGGAGCCCATGCCCTGGCCTTGGCCATGCTATGGACTGTGTGGGCCCCGAGATTGATCACATGGGCTCGGTAAAGCATATAGGTGCTGGCATTGAGCACAAGGGCCCGCTGGACTTCAGCCACAAACCTCCAGTTTCGAGCCCATGGGCCAGACCATGGAGCCCATGGGCTCTGGCATGGAGCGAATGAGGTCCAGCATGGACTTTGGCCTAGAGTGCACGGCCATGCCCATCAACCGCATGGGCCAAACTGTCTAGTACATGGGTTCTAGTGTGGAGCTCATGGGACCCTACAGCGAGTGCAAGGACCTGAGTCTGGAGCACATGGTGTGGGCCAGCATCCAGCTGACCTAGAGCAAAGGGCTCTGTGATTGATCATGTGGCCACGTGCCTGTAGTGCATGGGTGCCAGCAGTCTCAAGTGCATGGGCCTGGAGCGCATGGGCGCCAAAAGCCAGGAATACATGGACCCTGCCATCAGTACCAGCATTGAGCACACGGACCTGGCCGTGGGTGGTGGCAACAACTTTGGAGGGAGCTTTGAAGGTTCCTTTGGTGGCTCCAGAGGCCATGGCCCTGGAATAGGGAGAACGGCCTGTCGGATATTTGTGAGAAATCTCCCATTTGATTTTGCTAACAGACAAGTTGAATGAAAGTGTCTATCTGCTCTACACAGACATCAAGATGGTCCAAGGGCTGCGGCGTGGTCGAGCTTGAGTCACCCAAGGTGGTGGAGCAGGCCTGCAGGATGATGAACGGGATGAAACTGAGTGGCAGAGAGCTGGATGTGCACATTGATAGAAATGCTTAAGCAGTTGCCCTTTTTAAATGTGGCGACCAGACCTCTGCATTTGTATTTTTTCTTCTTAACCATTTTCATTTGTTGGCTGGATGTATAAAGATGTTGAAGCACTTCAGCTGCTTTCTGGGGTGATTGGAATTACTTTTTTAATGGTTGGGGTTCCATTTGTTGGCACTGAGATTGCAAATATGCAAGGTTTTTGTTGTTGTTGTTTCAGTTTTGGAGTTGTGGCACCTTGTTGACATGGAACACGACTTTGATAATAATAAATACCAGTTCCTGGGGGTGTGTGTGTGGAGGGATGTGGGGTTACAGTCTCAAAAACTCACAGGGCCCCTTCTACCCTGTTCTACAGGTTCACTGTGAGTCAGCATCAACTACATGGCAGTGAGGGGTTTCTAGTTGTTGTTTATTCTCTTAGCGGAGGGAGTTCTGGCCTTCCTGGAGCGTGAATTCTTCTGCAGCTTTCTGCCTGCTCAGTTGAAACCTCCTACAGGTCCACTGCGTCAAAAATAGTAAGATCTAACCACCCAGTGAAACATTGAGAGAACTCAGTTCCAGGTATGATTCTTTACTTTTCCTCCATCTCGGGCTCTAGCCCTGATCGTGTCTCTGAAGTACCTTTCTTTATGACCCAGAAAGTACTTCATAAAGGCTACTTGTTGAACTTTTGGCTGTGACTTGTGAACATTTCAGGCCACACTATCCTAGAAATCTTTGCTAGAGTATTATTTAGAGGTAGGAAGTCAACAGTCAGATGAAAAACAGTAATGGCAAGTGTGTTTTTTTATAGTGCTGTTTTTCTGAGGGGCAGAAATGACATGCTGAGATCTGATGTGCCGCCACACTGGCTGTCACACTCAGTCTCACATGACAATTGAGGCACAAACTAAGGCTTGTAAAAGGAGCCTTGACTGACTACTCTTTTTCATGAGTGGCTTAGAATTCTCAGATGTTCATGTTTCCTCCTTCCCCACAGATGTACCAGTAAGGACAGTGTGGTACTGTGTTCAGTGCCCAAACAAAGTGGGAAAGAGCGAGAATCATTCACTTGCTTTCTGGGAAGACCAAGCAGAGGCAGCATTGTGAAGAAATAGGAACACGTGGGCTCATATTCCTAGTTTTGCCACATACCAGTTGTCTGACCAGGATAATAGTTACTCCTTGGGCTGCTAACAGCAAGGTCAGCGGTTTGAAACCACAAACCAGCCCTGAGGGAGAAGGGCAGGGTTTTCCACTCCTGTTAATAGTTACAGTATTGGAAACTAACACAGGCAGCTCTACCCTGTCCAACAGGGTCGCTATGAGTCTGCATTGACTCAATGTCAGTGAGGCTTTTCATTTTTTACTTGTCTGACCAGTTAACTGGGTCTGGGCCTCTTTTGCCTGCTCTGACAGAAATGGTAATGTCAGTGGCCCTTTACCTTCTGGTGCTATTATAAGGTAAGTAGACGACTGTATACAAAGCCCTTAGAGAAAGGTCTGGCAGGCTGAGAGAACTTGGCAGTGGGGTGGGGGTCTGGCAGTGCTAGTGCCATCCTTACCATCATTCTTAAAACTCTGAGACCAAGCGGTGCTGAAGAGCCTAGAGAATGAGTATCATCATCTCTCTTCCCTCCCAATCCTTAGCAATCCCTTTTATGTCAGTACATAGAAGACACCCTGAACTTTTCCAT
>NW_022105711.1:31920-44589 GCF_000313985.2 Echinops telfairi
ACCTTTCTCTATAACGATATGAAGACCCACACTACAGATTTATCAATTGGAACAGGAATTGACCCTTACCAATGGGTCAAATAGAGATTCTAGGCACAAACCGTTGTATATGATAGGATCTACGACCCGATAACTTTAACATTTCACATCAGATGATTCCGAGCAGAGTCTTAGGACTACTACTGGTATCAAGTATGTTCAGAGAGGGTCAGGAGATGGTGTAGGAGTAAAAGTGACAGTGGGGAAGAAGCCCCTGCATCCACGCGGTTGTAAGGGCTTTATCCTCCTGCCCAGGCTTTTCTTCTGTGCAGTCAACTATTCATGGATAAAAGAACCTCTGAAGAAAATTGCAATATGCCCATACGAGGATCAAGAGGAAGACAGATGAATAGTTGAAACCAACCTGGTCCCCCAAAATATGCCGAGTATTTTACTTGGTAGACAACTGGGGAGACATAAAAATGTTGTCGAGCTGACAAAGTGGCTGTGGATGCTGACATGGGCAACAACGGGGTGGAGATGGCCTTTGCCAAAAAATCATGTGACTCACCTGCTTGTGCCTGTACAGAAATTAAAAAAAAAATCCCCAAAGGATGAGAACAGCAAACACACTTCCTGATGAAGCCATTAAAGTAGAAGTTGTGCTGCCACTTATTTCTCCCCGTTTGATGAGTTTTTATTGATACAGCCTTCTTGAATTACACTGAACAGGAGATTATATTAATTCTACGCAATCTATGCAGGAGCTCTTAGACACACAGAAGGGGGTGGGATCACAGTGCATATCAGATAATTTCTAGCATTACTCAAACATAACTGAGGTAATAGCTAGGTAGTACTTGGGCCTATTCAAAGGCCCAAGTGTCATCTCTCTAGCCACTTTGGAGAGACATCCATCCATTATGTTAACTTGATTCAGTCTTTAGCAGCTGACCTGGTGCTAAATGGAGTGTTGAGTCTATGGCTATACAGATGTTAATAACAGCATCATCAGCCAAAAATTTCACCATTGGATCTTTGTTGTTCCCATGTAATTATTAAAATCAAGATCATGAAGTATTTTAATATCAGATACATGATGTCCTCAGGACCTTCTCAAGAAGATTACCCTGCTTATTGTACCCCAAGAGGTAGAATCCCCAGATCACTGTTTCTTTCTCTCTCACTATTGGTTAATTGTTTGGTATGTCCTGTGATGTGAAATTAACCCATTCAGTTCACCGGTTTTTGAACAAGAAAATTCATTTGACTAGAGTCAAGTCAGCCTATATACCAATAAGATTGGTTGGATTGATTCCACCAAAAAAAGGTCCCCAAAGAAATGTTCAGGAAAAATCAGATACTCACTCTGAGAAATTAGAAAATTGCCAAAAATGGAACTTTTAGAAGTGAGCACTACATCTTGAGGGTCTTGTGTTTACGACAGCATCATATTTAACTGAAGAGAATCGAGAAAGGGAGCAACCCAGGCTTCTCCCCACCCTCGGGTATTTGCCATGGCATCTTACTCAATAGAGGCTCCCGCCATCTAGCCGAGATGAATATTTGAAACTTATGTTCTGGAAACATCTACCAAGAATAATGTTTAGATGATTTTCTCAAAGGTCAGGCCTGAACCTGGTAAATAGTAAAATACAGGACTGAGTAACCAGACTTTGGACTCAAAAGTTTCTGAATGCCCATATCAGCTCTGTGAATTGTAATGCTCTAAAACTGTAAGGCAGATGATTTAACTTCATGCTTATCGGTTTTAAAAGGCAGATAGTAAGAGTAATAATACCTTGTTGAAAGGACATTAAAGTAATGAATACAAAGTCCTTAGCACTTAAGCAATAGTCAATATGCTAGTTAGTAACTGGTAGTAGGGAGTAGCAATAGATATCTCCCAAATCTGCATTTGTGCATCTTTGTGAAATTCTAGACCCTAACTCCACTTTGGTTTTGTTAGAAAGAATAGACAGCTAATTAACTCTGGTAGGAAGCCTAGGCTGCTTCTTGAATAAGAAGGAAGTCCCAGGTGCTCACCTCCACAAGAATAGTCATCCACCTGTTCAGAACTGGAAGAGTCCTGGATGTATTCACCTATGCTGTCTTAGAATCTGATTTGATTGTGGCCTGGAGTCCAAGGTGAGGGTGGGGGTGGGGGTGGGAGAGAGGTTCTTGAATGGAGAGAGGAAGGAGGATGGGTGTCTTCACTAGCAGATAAGGCAGGTCAGGGGACTGGGTGTGAAATGTTGCTTGGGTATAATGGAACCCAAAGGCTCAAACTCATATCCCATTTCTCTGAGGCTGACATTCTAGACCAGAAAGAACCGACCTCAAAGTACCTCTCAAGGTTCTAAGGACAGGGCTTCTGCTGGAAGCATCTTCCCGAGAACAGCTGCATACTCTCCAATACCATCGGTGGGAGAAGCAATGGATTTGATTGGCTGACTCTGTGGCAGAGTCTTATTGGTGGATATTTAGCACACTGCACCACCATTGGCTGAAAGTCCTTGGGGGCGGGGCTTCCGCGGAGAACGAAAGCAAGTGCGCTTCTCCCTTCCTGTTCTTGTCGTCGACGCCACAGCACCTCGCAGAGGCTGAAGGAAGCGGGAGAGGGCTTCCTGAGCCGCTCCTGTGACCTCCTGCGGCCGGGGGGCAGAGCCTGGGACTGAGAGGGGACTCCGCCTGGTCTCCCGTGGTGGCCGTTCGGGGCCCCTGAGGACGGGAGACCATGCTGCGCTTGGTGGCCTGGACTCTGAGCTATCTCTGGAGGCGGAGGGAACGCCCTGCTACAGGAATGGCGGCATCCTGAAGGGTTTTCTGAAGGTACCCACGAAGCCACTGCCCTCAGGCCTTCCTTCAGGGGCGCACTCGGGAATGGGCTGGGGCAAGGAGGTGGGTTCAGCTGGCTCCGGTGGGAGATAGCACAGAGTCCTCAAGTAATGGCTCTGACCAAAGTGGCCAGGATGTTAACTACCTGGGTGTGGTGGGGATGGAGGAGGGGAGTATGGGATGTGGGGCAGTGGGGGGATTGGCGGGGTGAGGCAGTGCCATCTTGTGCTGGTATCCCAGGAAAGTGGATCAAATCCCTCCTTGATAATACTGGTAGTCTTCCGTCGCCCTGGTATTTTAGGGTCGGAGTGGTATCACTTCTGAAAGTTCTTTTCAAGCCATGTGGGCGATTGGCAACCATGGTGTTAGAGAAGAGCAGGATGAAGATTTAACTCGCTCATCTATGTAACCTAACAAGCTGCCCAGGGCAGAGTGGGGGCACTCAGTTGAGGCTTGGGAAGATGCAAATTTATAGTTGGCAAGTAGCCCTTAAAACGTTATAAGAATTGTTCAGGTGGAACCCTGTTCCGAAGAGCACTGTTGTCTACTGAGTGATGAGACCTTGACCGTGCAGGGCTCTAGGCCCAGGGTATTGTTTCTGAACTTTAATCTTCATGCCAGGCAAGGGGCGCGGGTAGCACAATGATGAAAGGGTAGGCTTCTTAAAAGGATGAAGCTCTGACATCCCCCTGTGCCTTCTCTGGAGAAAGACCTGGTGATCCATTCCCCAAAGGTAGCAGGCATCCTTAACGGGAGTTCTTTTTGGTCACGTGGGTGGGCTGGGGGTGGAGGAGCAGGAGGGTAGTAATATGGCATCTAAGAACCCTAACAGCAATGAACACGAGTGAACAGGGTGAGGAGTAGAGCCTCAGAGGAGGCGTGGGTAGGCCACACAACTGGTGTGAAATCAACCTGCAATGAACACCCAGGCAGTCAGGCCCTGCGTCTAATCGGCTAACTAATCCCTTTGCTCCCTGACTGGAGGTGACTGCTTCTCCACTCGTGAGCCCCTAGTGAATCCAGGATGGAGCTCTCTGGTCAGCAGTGCTCTCCCAGCAGGGGGTCATAGGCAGGTGTTGCTTGGGAATGGAAGCAGGTTGCTCAAATGTTGACTTCTGGTCTTTGGGGTCAGTGTTTTTGTCACGGCCATTTGTCCTGGAAATTTCTTGTCAGTCTTTTGGTGGGCAGTCTGGACTAATGAGTCCAAGGCTTATTGTCTTGGAGTGGAGCAGTGTAAGTATTCATAAGGGGTACTAAAGGTGCCTTCCATTAAGACTACAAAAAATAATTTTGGTAATGTCTTGTTCAATGTCCACAGACCCCAGATTTAAAGTTAGGAAAATGATATGTGAGTGGATCTAGGCCATAGGTTCTCAAACTTATTTGACTTACTTCCCAGTTTTCAGAAAGAAAAAAAATCACTCAATGCCCCACTTGCAATTAAAACGTTTTGTACTAAATGTACCTGATACAATGGATGGATGGATTGTGATAAGAGGTGCATGAGCCCCCAATAAAATGGTTAAAACAGAAGGAAAAAAGAGTTTTGTTCTATAGCCCATAATCCAGAATTAAGTGTAGGCATCTGCTTTTTTAGCCTCTTGTATAATTCTAAGCAACTTCTCTTCCCACCCCCCAATGTTTAAGGGTTTTGATTGAAGCTTTTTTAACGTGAGAAATAGTACAACTATGCTATTTAGCTAAAGGTTTTAAAGGTACATTTCAGTGTTTTTTTAAAAGCCCCAGACCTCAAACCAACCTCCTTAGTCACTTTCGTCTAATTGTGCAGTCATCACCATAATCAGTTTCAGAACCTTTTCTCCTTGTACTTGTTGTTAGCTCTCCATTTTCCCTCCCTTCTCCCCTGTCCTACTCCTAGGCAAACATGAATCCTCTTACCATCTCTATAGATCACTAGTGAAAAAATTAGTGTATGATGTGCAGAAATTCACTGTTTCTTCCTCCAGTTTGTTCAAGAAAATAAAATTTCTAGCATATACATTGAGATATAGAGCTTTTGCATCCAAGGTGGTTATAGGAAGAAAAAAAGATAATTTATATTTGTGTAATAAGTGGAAGCAATAAACAAAACTAAAGAAAGACCATCAAATTTGTATGTAGTTTGTTTCCATTTCTTTAGTACAATTTTATTGGGGACTCTTACAGCTCTTATCACAATCCATACATATATCCATTGTGTCGCGTGCATTTGTTGCTATCATCATTTTTAAAACATTTTCATTTTCTACTTGAGCCCTTGGTATCAGCTCATTTTCCCCTCCCCCACCCCCTCCCACATGAAACCTTGATCATTTCTATATTTTTTTCAGGTTTTACACCAACTTCTGTTTACCATCACCCACTTTTCTGTTGTCCATGCCCCTGGGAAGGGGTTATTTGTAGATCATTGTGATCAGTTTCCCCTTTCTCCCCCCACCTTCCTCTTACCCTCCTGGTATTGCTACTCTCATTATTGGTCCTGAGGGGTTTAGCTGTCCTGGATTCCCTGTGTTTCCATCTCTTATCTGTACCAGTATACAGGCTCTGCTCTAGCCAGATGAGTAAGGTACAATTGAGGTCATGAGATTGTGTGTGAGGGTGTGGTGTGAGGAAGCATTAAAGAACTAAAGGAAAGTTGTATGTTTCATTGGTGCTGTACTGCACCCTGAGTAACTCCGATTTTCTACAGATGGGCTTTGGGTCTACACTGCGCCCTCCCTCTCATTCACACTGATAGGATTGTTTTGTTCTTGGTCTTTTAAACCTGATACTTGATCCCATCGACACCTCATGATCACACAGGCTGGTGTGCTTCTTCAATGTGGACTTTGTTGCTTCTAAGCTAGATGGCCACTTGTTTATTTTCAAGCATTTAAGACCCCAGATGTTGCATCTTTTGATAGCCTGGCATCATCAGCTTTCTTCATCACATTTCTTATGCATCCATTGTGTCTTCAGAGATCATGTCAGGGAAGGTGAGCATCACATAATGCCAGGTTATTAGAACAAAGTGTTCTTGCGATGAGGGCGTAATTGAGTAGAGGCCCAATGTCCATCTTCTACCTTAATACTTAACATATAAACAAATGTACATAGATTTATTTCCCTATAATTATATATAAACATATTTATGTATGTACATGCCTGTATTTAGAGCTCTATAAATGTCCATTGCCTCCCAGTTTTTCCTCTTATTTCCTTTTACTTTCCTCTTGTCCCACTATCTTGTTCAGCCTTTATTTTGGTTTCAGTAATTCATCTCAGCTACATAGCCCTTGACTAAGCCCCACCAGGTATCATATGCTCTCCTTGTCATCAATTTTAGATTACTTCTTGTTCCCTTGTCCCTTGGTTTGTTAATACCCACTTCCTTTCCCCCGCCTCCCCCTCTCCCGTGCTCCCCCCAGAACCATCAGTCCTGTTGTCTTCTTCCACAGATTGTTTATTCCACCTATTTTATCTAGATAGACATACAGAGACAATAATAAGCACAAAAATAAGACAAAACAAAACAACAACAACAAAAGAAAAGCCTATATATTGTTCCAGGTTGGTTTCTTGACCTTTAGGAGTGTTTTCCAGTAGAGTCTAATGGGGCGCCATGCCCTGACCCCAAAGTCTATTTTTTTTTATTCCCTGAGGGCTTCATTCGTTTGCTCCACTTGCTTCTCTGTGATTCCCCCCTGTGAGATGGAGTCAGATTGCTCACAGTCCCACACCATGTCTCCATTGTTGTCCCTTACAGTGTTATGGGGCAATGAGGGAAGTTATGTCTGTGCCTCGCGGTGGTGCCAACCCTATGGTCCTCTCAGTGCATTGGCTGCTCTGAGCAGGAATATGGTTCTTGAGGCTTGGTGGCCAGGATGTGTTCCACTCACTCTCCTTCCCTTTTCGATTGCTCCCGTGTGCTCTGATCTGACGTGCCCCTCTCCCCAAATTGAAGCTTCAGTGCAGTCTTCTGAAATACATTTTCCTTGGGAGCGGGGGAGGGGAGAGGGTGTCCACATAATTGAGATTGGTGCCAGCCCCTCAGACCTGTCTATTTGATCCCTGGCTTTCTATGTTTTCTCTGCTTCATGCTGGTATGTTGTATTCACATCTTGTCACACCAGGTTGAACTCTGGTCCCTCTCTCGCTCTCCTGTAGAGACGAAAACAATACCCACCCTTGGGTGGGTTAGTGCCCTGTTCTCCCGCTACCCATGTATTTTTTTTCCTCTCTCTTTCTTTTCGTCTCCTTTTTAATTAACTTCCATATATATCCCTGGATTGGGTCTGGCCCCTGCCATAGTACCTGGACCTCACCCCAGGAATGTATGTATATAGTAGATTATTCCCTATGTCCCATTTTTTAAGCTTACCTCAGTGGACTCATGTTGTATTTGTCTTTTTGTGCATGCCTTACTTCACGTAACATAATTTCCTCCAGTTCTTCCCATGTGGCAATGTGCTTGATGTGTTTATCGCTGCTTTTTAGACATGCATAGTACTCTGTTGTATGTATGTGCCACAGGTTTTAAATCCATTCATCTGTTTATGGAAATTTGGGTTTTTCCAACTCCTTGCAATTGTGAACTTTGCCGAAATGAACATTGAAGCACAGATGTCTGGCCATCGTCTGTTTCTTGTCTCTTCTGGGTATATGCCAATTAGGGGGATTTCTGGGTCCTATGGTAGCTCGGCTTCCATCTGTTTTAGATATCACTAAAGTGATTTCCATAATGGCTGTACATACCTATAGGTCTACCAGCAATGGAGAAGAATTCCTATCTCACCAAAGGCCTTCCAACATTTATTATTTTCTGAATTTTTATATCAGGCTATATTTGAGGGTGTTAGGTGGTATGTCATAGTTGTTTGAATTTGCATTTTTATGGCTATTGATCGGGAACTATTTCTCATATGTTTATTGGCCATTCAGATTTCTGCCCTTCTGAGAATTTGTTTCTAACGTCTTCTATAGCCTTTAAATTTTAGGACGTTATTTTGGTAAACTTTTTATTTCAAAAATAGATTTAACAAAAAGTAAAATTAAATTTTTAACTTAATAGTTAAATATAATTTTGTTATTGTAATACCAAGAAACTGAATTCTTTGTTCTTTTGATGCATAGAGTCCTTAACATTTCATAAATTAGATCAACAAATTTTAAATGGCTTGATATTTCTAAAACCTTTAATTATATTGAATGAATGATCTGTTAATAACCCTTTTAGACTTCCTGTCTCTATTATATATTCATTATAGCACAACTTTAAGTTGTGACCAATGTGAAAGAATTTATTACATTTTACCACATGCCATCCAGTCATTTCTGACTCAGCAACCCTACACAGGGTTTTGAAACTGCAAATCTTTGTCCTAGCACACAGATTCATTTTAATTCCTCCAACAGAAAGTGGTTTTGAATAGCCGACTTTGTCACCAGCAATCTAATGCTTAACTGAAATCCCCAGCAGGACTCCATACTTATTGTGTGTGTGTCTGTGTTAAACACACACACACACACACACACACACACACACACACACACACGAGAGAGCTTCAAAAAGTTGGTGGAAATGTAGTTAAATGATAATGAAATGTATTTACGAATTCTTTGAAACCCTCACATATGTCTTATATCTGTAGCACAAAAATCTATACATTTTAATTATAATGAATAGTTATTAGCTTAATGTGTTACACAGGGTTCTCTAGAGAGATAAAACCAGATTGCTGCTAATTATATATATATATATTTGTAAAGATAGATATATAGAACACAAGAAACGAACTGTTAAATTATAAACAGATAGACAGATATATAACACAAGAAATGAACAATTAAATTATAAATCAGTACAAATGGCTCAGTGCAACTCACTCTCTTGATAGAGTTGTGAGACACTAGCAGTCCTTCAAGTCTTGAGGGCTGCCCGGTTGTCCTCTGTTGAGAGAGAGTTAGGCTATCCCAGCACAGGCAGCAAACAGTCAGGCAGGTCACCAACTGTCAGCCAGGTCACCAACTGTCAGCCTGGTCACCAACTGTCAGTCCTCAGCTCCAGAGATGCAAATTTCAATCATGTGGTCTTAAAGGGACCTCAACTTACAGCGACACAGTCCACAGGCTAGGCTTCCCACAGGTAGTGTAGCCTTTAAATTGAGGCACAGAACAAGCAAGGCAGCTGCACACTGGTCCGATGAACAAAGAGCGAGAGACAAGAAAGGCGAGTCTCACTGAGCCATTTATCTCTCCGCCCTTCAATTAATCCCACTTGTGTTTATCAGCCAGGCTGGCACAATAAACTATCTCAGTAGGCACCATCTAATTTCTTCACCACATTTTACTATAACGCCTATCGCCTCAGTGTTCCCTTCCTGGAGGTGAGTATGTAGCAGGGCCATGATGTCAGAATTAATTGTTCATAAGTTGGAGCTGGGATTTAGTGTGAGTTTGAAAACCATTCCTGGATCTATGCGTGTTTCTTTGTTTTCTATTACTATTATTTGGTCTTTCAATTTAGTCTTACTTGAGAATTAACCCAAATGTCATGTCTTTGCATCTGTCATCCTTGGCAAGCAGATTTGTACCACTGTTTCCGTATCAGTTCCCAAACATGCTATTTCTTCTTGGCTACCTTAACATTATCTCCCTTTTATTGCCCCCCTCCACGAAATGCCCTCCCCGACACCCTTGTTCTACTTGCTATCCTGTGTGTTCATCAATCCTGGGTTTCATTTACACACACACACACACACACACACACACACACACACACACACCCACACACCTTATTTCCCAGCTTCAGGAGGGTAATCCCCTACTCCATAGCACCTCTGAGATAATTCCCTGATATCAACAAACAAAAACCAAATACATCACAATGATGGTCCTACGTTTACCAGCATAATATATAACCTTAGTAATGCATCTGTTCAGGTGCTTTGCCCACCTTCTCAGGGGATTGTTTTTTTTTTTTTCTTTTTGTAGACTTGTAATATGATTTTAGTAATCAGCCCTTTATTGTGACGTTAATCTTTTCACAGTCCATGGGTTCTCTTTTCACTCTCTTGATGAAGGCCTTAGTTGGACACAAGTGCTTTGATTTAATAGGTCCCACTCACCTATTTTCTCTTCAAAGGAGTATGTTTCATTTGTCTCTATTAGCTTGGGTAGTCCCTGTACTAGGGCAACTGAGATTTGTCCTGTTGTTCTCATTGATGAGCCTGATAGCTTTGGGTTTACATTTAAGTCTTTGATCCACATTGAGATTTTGTGTGCATGCATGGGGTGCGATATAGATCTTGCTTCATTTTTCTGCAGGTGGATATCCACCTTTTTCAGCACCATTTATTGAAGAGGGCATCTTCTTCCCATTTAATGCTTTTGGGGCCTTTGTCGAAAATCGGTTGTCTGTAGGCAGATTTGTGCGCGTGTGTGTGTGTGTGGGGGGGTTGGTTTCTCTCTTGGTCCTCTGGTCTGAGTATCTATCATTATACCAGTACCAGGCTGTTTTGACCACTGCAGCTTTATAGCAGGTTTGAGGTCAGGTAGAGCAAGAGCACCTACTTTGTTCTTTTTTGAGGCGTTCTTTTCCTATCCTGGGCATCCTCCCTCTCCATATGAAGTGGGTTATCACTTTTTTCTTCCGTTTCTTTGAAGAAAGATGCTGGGAGTCCTACCTGGAGTGCATTGAATCTATATATTGATTTAGGTAATACTGACATTTTCACCATACTGAGTCTTCCAATCCATGAACATGGGATTTTCTTCCATTTCTGTAGATCCCTTCGGGTCTCTTGTAATAATGTTCTGTAGTTATCTTTGTACAGGTCTTTATAATTTTTTGTTAGGTTTATTCCTAAGTATTTCTGTTTCTGAGTGGCTACTGTGAATGGTATTGTTTCCTTGATGTCCTTTTCAGTGTTCCCATCACTGATATATGGGAATCCAATTGATTTCTGCTTGTTAAGCTTGTATCCTGCTACATTACCAAACTCCTCTATTGTTTCCAATAATCATGTTGTGAACACCTTGGGATTCTCAATATATAAAATCATATTGCCTGCAAATAGTGAACGTTTCACTTCTTTACGCAATGGGACTCTGGCACGGGCTAGGCATTTCAGCACAATATTGAATAGCAGGGACGATGGACCCCCTTGTCGGGTTCCCTTATTCAGTTCACATTTATTTTGGATGTGTATAAGTAGGCATCTCTCCCGGTTGATTTACTAGGTTGCTGGCTACCAATTTTTTTCTCATAGACAAATAAGTGCTTCTGGTGCTTCATCAACTTGTTAAAACATTTTGATAGGTATTCATTCAATTACTGGAAGCTAGTTTGTCTTGAATGCTTTACGTGCAGTTTGAAAATCTTACTTCAGTACCTTTCGTTTTTGATCATATGCTGCCTCTTTAAATGTTTGAGTGTAGACCTGTCCTTTTTGGTGCAGCCACTCTGTGTATTCCTTCTTCTTTTGATGCTTCCCACATCTTTAAATATGAGCCCATAGAATCTTTCAATATTGAAACTTGAGACTTGATGTTGCCCTTCAGTTCTTTCATATGAGGTATTCTGAGTGTGTTCTGCCTTTTATGTTTTCTGACTCCCAATCTTTGAAAATTGTATTATGATACTTGAGTTTGTTTTCTCCTTCAGCCCTTTGAAAATTTCTATTTAGCCCTTTCACTTCATTTTCCATGTGCTTTTAGCCACACAACAATCAAGAGCAAATTTCAGGGTCTCATCTGACATCCATTTCTATATTTTTCTCTTTTCTTTTACTTTCTTCATGTCTGTTGTTTTTGATGTCAACCCACAGCTTGCCAGGTCTTCAGTCATTAGTGTTGTATGATCCAAATCTACCCTTAAGATGTTCTTGAAGTTCATTTGGGATATACTCAAGGTCATAATTTGGCTTGCAGGACTTGTTTCAATTTTCTTCAACTTCAGTTAGGCCAGGGTCCTCAAACTTTTTAAACAGGGGGCCAGTTCACCGTCGCTTAGACCGTTGGAGGCCCGGACTATAGTTTTAAAAAAAACTATGAACAAATTCCTATGCACACTGCACATATCTTATTTTGAAGTAAAAAAACAGAAACAAATACAATATTTTAAATGAAGGACAAGTAAAGTTAAGTAAACAAACATCAGTATTTCAATGGGAACTATGGGCCTGCTTTTTTGCTAATGTCAATGTCTGGTTCCATATTTGTTGCTGCCAGTCGTAACAAGTGGTGCAAGTGTGCATCAGTTAGTCTAGATCTGGTTGGAGATTTCAGAGGTTTCATTCTGGAAAAAGGCTGTTCA
This sequence comes from Echinops telfairi, assembly GCF_000313985.2. Taxonomy (NCBI): domain Eukaryota; kingdom Metazoa; phylum Chordata; class Mammalia; order Afrosoricida; family Tenrecidae; genus Echinops; species Echinops telfairi. Next base: position 44,033 of record NW_022105711.1, read on the forward strand.
CAGACATAAGTGCTGCCTAAATGGTTACCATTTTGAGCACATGTTCCTGAGATTAGGATATGTCTCAGGGGCGAGAGATGCATAGAAATTAGGAAGGCTGCTTGACTGAATGCATCTTTCAGAGAGTTACAATTCTGCAATTTAGCCAGTTCAATTTGCTAAATTGAATCCACATTTTAAATGTCAATAGAAAATGGGTTATGGAAAAGCTATATGTCCTGTTCATGGAGATGAAGTTCTTTAAATTAAAATTGGAACTCCTTTTGCAACTTTTCCAGTGAATCCACACGTTTTGTTTGGGAATGAACCAATGGTTTTTCCGCTAACAGATTTTGAGTTGTGGGGATATGGCAGAAATTTCCCTCCTTCTCTTGTTTGATCAGGAGGCCTAATTGTACTTCAAATGCTTTCACGTGTGACTGCATCTCACAGATGAGCTTCCCATTCCTTGAAGTTGCACTTTGAAACTGTTCAGTAGCTCTGTTACATCTGTCAGAAAGGCAAGGTGCCATTTCCATTCTGCATCATTGAACTCTGCTACTTGTTTGTTTTTTGTT
>NW_022105711.1:44743-50728 GCF_000313985.2 Echinops telfairi
GGCAGTCCTCGGGATGAAGACCTGTGTATCTCTCTCACGGCAGTCCTCCGGAAGAAGATTTGTGTCTCTTGCTCACAGCAGTACTCGGTATGAAGACCTGTGTTTCTCTCTCATCACAGTCACTTGTTTGTTTTTTGAAAGCAGAAAAGCTGTCTGTAATCTGTGGAAGTAAGTCATGGAAATGTTTCAAAACTCTCCCTCGACTCAGCCAACGGACTTCTGTGGGGTACAGAACATCTTCATAGGCAACATTAGCTCAGACAGAAATTCCTGAAATTGTCGGTGGTTTAGTGCATTCGCTCTAATGAAGTTAACACAAGATACCACCATTTTCATAACAGAGTCCCACTTCAGTGATGTACTACACAGCGCTTGGTGGATGAGGCAGTGTATGGCTATTGGATGAGAATAGTTGTGTTTGTCCATATCTTGGTTAATGCGAGAAATTACTCCTTTCTTAGTCCCCACCATGCCAGGAGCACCATCAGTTGTCACACTGGCTAGTTTATCCCAGCCCAGCTCCAAACCATTCACGGTTTGGCAATTGTTTTCATAGATATCCTCTCTTGTAGTTGTTCCTTTGATGCTTTGCAGTGCAGCAAGCTCTTCTGTGACTTCGAAATAGTCATTCGTCCCACGAATAAAAATTAGAAGCTATGCAGAGTCACGAACATCATTACTTTCCTCAAGTGCAAAGGAAAGTGGGAAAGCTTTTTTTGCGGAGTTTTGCAAATGCTCATGCAAATTGTTTCCCGTTTCTTCAATCCTTTGTGTAATTGTAGGTCCTGAAATACTCTCTGTACTAAATAAATCGGCCTTCTCTTTGGCAGCAGAAAGAAGACATTCTTTAACAAATTCTCCCTCGACAAATGGTCTGCCAGTGCACGCTATTAGCTTGGCAACTTGAAAACTTGCTCGCAGTGATCAAATTTTTAGCTGCTCCTTTTGCAAAAAAAGTGTTTTGCAGAGTTGTCCATGTATTTTTCAGTTTCAATATTTTCTCACTTCTCCGACCAAACAATCATATTTATCTTTATGTTGAGTTTGATAGTGTCAATGCAAATTGTATTCTTTGAACACAGACACTATATTCTGGCATATCAAGCACACAGCTCTTTCCTTGTACTGCATGAAAAAGTAATCATAAGTCCACTGTTCTTTGAATATCCTACACTCCGAACCAATTTTTCTCTTTCTTGATATTGTTTCCTAGGGATTCCAAATTGCTGTCAGTAAACACTACAAAACAATATACCATCAATAACTTTGCCCACACAGAGACATATAGACTGCACTGCCCATTAATGTAGTCTGATCAGTGCCCATCAATGCAGCCTTGCCAGTCCACATCATTTCAGTCTCACCAGTGCCCATATTGGTGGAACTCTGCTTTTACCTCAGGCTCACACTGGTGCAGTGCGGGAACCGACACGATTACAGAGCTGGTTCCTCCACCACCTTTCCAATTCACACTACCCTGTGTGAAACGCATTGTGATCTGTGAACTCGCACAGAAATCTGATAGCATGGGTGAGAAGACCCAAGCAATCAGATCCCACTGTAGGACAAAAGAAGGCACATATGCCTCTTTTCTTCCAACTCTAATGAGAATTCAGCCATAGAAGTATATGGCTGAACTTGCACTGCTCAGAGATCGCAACAGTGTGAAGCGGGGCTTACACAGCACACAACATACAACATCATACACAACTGAATAGCAATCAGAATATAAATGCACTTACTGTCCGTTAAATTGGGTTTCCTACTCCTCGGCTGTCTTCAGAGCCAGATTAAGTTCCCATGGGGCCCTAGGCAGATTACCAGTTTGGGGCCCCTATGAGATGACACTGAGCACTAACCATTTGCATTAACACTGGCCACTGACCATTTGCGATAACACTGACCGCTGACAATTTGCATTAATACTGAGTGCTGTCCATTTGCATTAACACTGAGCACTTAAATTATCATTATCTCTGAGCACTGACCATATGCATTACCTCTGAGCACTGACAACTTGCATTAGCACTGAGCGCTGGCTATTTGCGTTAATCACTGTGATGCAACCCCTCTAGAAATCACCCCTACCCAACTAACTAACTTAAAGAAAGATCTCCTAACTCGAGAAAAAAAGGCCCCCCTTAACCGCAAAAAGAAGGCCCTACTAATTGCAAAATAAAAAAAATAGACCTCCTAACTTCAAAAAAAAAATCCTAACTTGTTCTTACCTGGGTCCTCAGGCAGCAGCAGGCTCTGCACAGGCAAGCTGGTGACTCTTCTGATCACACCCAAGAGAGGAGGAGTCCAGAGACAGAGAGAAGGAAGGGAGTCAGAAAGGGCAGTGCAATGTACATTCCACACATGCACACTGCGGGGCCCAGGACGAGTTCTGGGGGCTCGATAAATGTCCTCGGCGGGCCTCATTTGGCCCGCGTGCTATAGTTTGAGGACCCCTGAGTTAGGCGATGCATATGAGCAATTGATGGTCTGTTCCACAGTCAGCCCCTAGCCTCCTTTTGGCTGCTGATGTTGAGTTTCTCCTCGTTCTCTTCCCACAGATGTAGTCAGTTTACTTCCTGAGTATTCCCTCTGGTGAATCACCTTGTAAAACTGCAATATATATATATTTTATAAAATATATATAAAATAATATATATATATATTTTTTTCTTAAAAAAGTTATTTGCAATGAAGGCCTTCCTTGGCCTCGAAAAATTCTATCATGCAATCTCAAGATGCATTTCTCTCCCCAAGACCACCTTTCCCAAGTACAGTTCCTTCCTTTTCTTCTTTCCCTTACTTTTTCATTCTTATCGCCAATAATTATCTATGCATCTTGATTGTGTATCTAATCAATTTCAGTCTGGAAAAGTTGGTAGAATTCTTCAGTTCCTTCATACTTCCTTTAGTGGTTGATGTGTACATTTGAATCGTGGTTATGTTCAGTGGACATTCTTGTATGTGCATAGATATTTTCCTGTTACAGACAGCATTGTATTTCAATATAGATCTTTATTTATGCTGAATGCAATGCCGTTTGTAAAAATTTGTCATTCCTACAATTAGTAAGCCATATGATTGACTAATTCAAACTGGTCAAGACCAGTGAATTTCAGCCCACAAAACCAGTAGTAAAGGGAAAACAAATGCAAGCCACATAAAATGAAAGAAAGTATTGATGAGAAGGATTAATAAGAATGAGCCAGCAAGAAGACACCATGGAACCTCAGCTAAATCATGGTCCAGTGGTGTTTCAAATAGTGAAGAAGTACTCATCCCTGCAAGGTGGCTGTCAGATAATCTTTGGACTACAAACCAAAGGTCAGTGGTGCACATGTATCAGCTGCTCTCAGGAGAAGGATGAGGTTACCTGCTCCCGTAAACTTTTGCAGCCTTGAAAAGCCTATACAGGGTGGCCATGAGTGAAAATTGACTCTGTGCTTTTCGGTTTACTCATTCAGGCAGCTCCTTTAGGGTCTGTGGGGAAAAGAGAGATTAAATGACTCATCCATATAAAATCACCCAATTTTCCAGGATTCTGATACCCAAAAGAATACACTTCTATTTAAAGAGTTGTATGAATAGCGGAAATGCATTTTACAAACAGAGGACACAATGCCAAGGAAGTGTGGTACTGTGCCGCCTCCAGCCCCAGAGCGGCTCATTGACAACGGCTTGTAACGGAGTGCAGAATGCCAGCGGAAAACATCTCTGATCAGGTGACATTTATAGAACTTAGAAAGGTATAGTTAGCAAAAGTTATGGAAAAGCTCAGGGCTATGTAAGGGCCTAGGTAGCTGTTAAAAAAATAAATATATAAAATGTGTTTCCTCCCCTGAGGGGGAGCTGAGGAGTGTTTTGTGATCCCTGAAGTCACATGCTTAACACCTGTATGTACTGGGAGCAAGGGTCTGGTGGCTCTGTCAAGTAAGCAGTAGGCATCTAACTGCAAGGTCAGCTGTTCAAACCCACCAACTGAACTAAGGCAAAAGTGTTACTATTTACAGACTTGGAAACACTATGATTGGGAATCCGCTTAATGGCGGTGGATTTGAGGACAGAATTGTATTCTTCAGCATTATCCAATTCAAATCTGCATTGTTTTGGAAGACTTCCTGTCACATAGGAGGCAAATGGAATTCTCACAGTAAGAAGAAATGTTGCCCTACAGTGGAAATTGGCCTACAGCCTAATCTGAAGCCTCAGTGCTATCAAGTGCCTTAAGCTATGGAATGCTCTCATCAACTTGAAAATAATACATTGTCAATAATAAGTCATTTCATTTTTAAGTGTTCTAGTAAGCCAAACAAGAAACTAAATAGCCAAGATAATTTTAACTGGGTGCAGGGGAAATCCACGATTAAACTGAATGTTATCACAATAAAACAATAGCAGGGGGGTTCAAAAATCAGATGGAAAAGAAATGAAAAGAACATGGAATTGTTCTTGAACATCTGGAACCTACTTGTACATCTCCCCCGTTACTGTTTCTCTAATGGGGAGGGCAAGGAGAAGAATGTGTGACTCCAGCCAGCAGGAAACCAGGCTCAGGCCACTATTCCAAAGTCTACTGCTTCGAGTCAATTCTGACTCTTAGCACCCTTCAGACCTGAGTAGACCTGCTCCCTCGGATTTCCAATATTGGATAGAGCAGATAGTCTCATATTTCTCCCAAGGAGCAGTTGGCATGCTTGAACCACAGACCTTGTGGTTGGCAACCCAATGATTAAACCACTACAACATAAGGATTTCTTGCAGGTCCCTTGGTCTAGAAGGCCACATAGTCAGCTTTGTCACATAGTGTAATAGCAGATGAAGATATTTGTGCCCATAAAGATTCACAGTCTCTTTATATAGGGTCATGTGTGAGTTGTCATCAATTTGAGGGTCGTGGTTTTGGGTTTTGGTTGTTTGGTCGTTGTTTGCGGTTTGTTTGCGGGACCAATAACCAGGATGCTTGAATTCAAGTCTCATTTCTCCAAGGAGTGTTGTTGCTATAAAACCTTGGTAAGGCCTGAGCTTCAAAGCATAATGAGGTCCAGTCTGTGTTCTGAGACACATTGAATATAAACTTTTCCCCCATATGTGAGGTAGCATCTGAGAGTAAGATGCCCAGATGAAAAAGGACCCTGAGATAGGAGGTTTGGGGTCTGGACACATGCTGGAGCTGAAGCTGCATCTGGGCTGGTTTCTGCCCCATCTTCCAGGCCTGGTTGTCGCCTGGCACACCACGTCAGCATGGACTAAAGGGCCTCTTGGTGTGGGGCTGGAACTGAGGACTATGGAGCACTATCTTAGTCTCCGTCTTCATAACCACAGCACCTGTGAGAACTGCACAGAGCCCAGGGAAGTAAATGGGCTCTCTATGCCACTCCCGTAGACCACAGGGTGGCCATGAGGAAGGCAGAGGCAGAGACTGAGTGGAGACTCCTTCTTGGTCTCCTATGGTGGTCTTCGGGACTCCTGAGGACACGACCATGCTGCACTGGATGATCAGAACTCTGAGATACTTCCGGAGGAGAGGGCACTCCTTCCTGCAGGAGTGGAGTGGTGTCACCAACCAGGGGTTTCTGAAGGTACACATATAGCTGCTGTCCTCCTGAGCCTTCCCTTAGGGGCGCACCCCACTAGGGTCCCAGGTCTCAGAAATTGGCTGGGACCAGAGCGGGTTCTGTTGGCCCAGGTGGGAGATGGTTTATAGTTGCAGATTCCCTAAGCAATGGGTCTGTCCAATGTGGCCATTGTGTTGGCAAAGAATCCAGGGGTGCACCCCCATCTTGTGCTGGAAAACCAGGAAAGTGGATCAGATCCCCTTGGATAATTCTGGTAGTCTTTGTGTGCCATGGTATGTTGGTCAATGTGATGTTGTACCTGCAAGATCTTTCCCAGCCAAGTGGGCGGTTGGCATTGAGCCCTGGTGGCACATAGAGGTTGCACAATGGGCTGCAGCCCGCAAGAGCACCAACTGCCTCCCAGAAGAAAGAT
>NW_022105711.1:50828-51940 GCF_000313985.2 Echinops telfairi
TCCGTAGGGTGACTTTCTTTGCGATGTTGCGCAATAGCGTAGGACAATCCTAAATCGCTTGGTGGGTCGCTTAGCTAGCAGTTAACAGAAACTTTGGTGATCAGTTTGTAGTAAAAGTGAAGTCTACCTTCGTGATGAGTGTGAGTTGGGAGTCGTGTGTCACGTTTTAGGGAAGCTGACGAAATAGTACAGCGATCAGCGCCAGCCGAAAGAGCGGCGCTTTAAACGCCCCAGTAACTCCGCTTTGCTGGAAACGTGAGGAGGAAATCTGCTTCAGTCCAAGATTGCAGCTTCGATACTCTCTGGGGCAGGACTCCTCTGTCCAGGATGCCCTCGATGACCGCGGGCAGGGCTGGGTGTTTGCATGGACTGCGTATGAGCAAACCGCTCCCCTCGTTTTCCTTCCCACCAGCCCAGCCGAAAGTCACGGCGACTGCGAGCCTGGGTGTCTGCGAGGCTGTGTGTTAGCGCCTCTGTGACCTCAGATTCCAATACCTTTTTTTTTTTTGCTTTTAATGAAACCTCGTAGAATGTTATTGCTGGATATCTGCGTGGAGATTCAGTGATATGTCAGCTTTCAAACTCCATGCCTTTCTAATGTCGTGTTCAAACGCGGGAAAGTTCGAGAACTGAGCATATTTTCCCCTCCAGAAAAAATGGAAAACCAAATAAGTGGTTCTGAGGCATCAAAATTGTACATATAAATTCATTTCTCCAGGACTTTAAATCGCTGTGGAGGCTGTTAGCCTTCTCACGAATCACTGTCTCCGATAAGCGATCGCCATTGCTATGCAGTTGTTTCTCATTTATCCAAAGTAACAGTCGCTTTTCAACCTCTTTGATAGCCTGCATTCTTGGTTTCAAGGTTAATGATTCCACGCTTTTTTCAACATGAGCGGCTTTAATCACCCCCTCCCCCATATTGATAATGTCGACACAGCCAAGCTGCGTCCAGCCTTCAAATCAGAGAAAAAGTGACCTGATTTAAATTTTGAAATTTCTTTTTCTTTAGCTCTTTTGTGATCTTCACAGTTTTCCTCTTAGCTTTATTTCTTGCTGACATGGCTAACTTTCTTTGGAGCTATGTGTACGGTGCATAAATAAAGTACAAT
>NW_022105711.1:52040-54246 GCF_000313985.2 Echinops telfairi
CAGGCCCTGCATCCAACATGCTAACCTCTTTGCTCCCAGACTGTGGAGGTGACTGCTTCTCCATGCCTAATCCCCTAGGGAATCCAGGATGGAGCTCTCTGTTCAGCCGGGCTCTCCCAGCAGGGGGAACTAGGCAGGTGTTGTTGGGAAATCTTGGAAATGCAAGAAGTCTGCTCAAACCTTGGCCTCTTCTGGTCCTTGGGTTCAGTCATGGATTTCTGTGATAGCTTTTGGTTCTTGGCTTATCCTGTCAATCACGCTGTGGGTAGGTACACATGAGCTCAAGTTTAATCCGTTGAACTTTATAGCAGCATAAGTATTTGTAAGAGGTAGTGAATAAGGTATTATTCCTTTAGGAATGCAAAAATTCATTTTGTCAAAGTCATTTCCTATATACATTTTCCAGGTTAAATATTGGAATTACATCCAGGTGGGCTAGGTCCCTGTTATAGTTACATAATCTGTTATCAGTCTGAGGCTTAGAGTGAAGGGATGGAGTTTAGCTTGTCAATCAGGTTGCAGCTTGATGACCTCATTTGGAGGTGCTAAGGCGATAACTAGCTCTCTGGAGGCAGGACACACGCTCACTCCTTGTGAGATATGGTTGCTGACAAGACAATTGGAGCTACACCAGAGCCATGGAGCTGAAGGAGCCACGTGTAGACAGACCCCTGTCAGTGCTGACATGCCTATACTGCCATTGGAACCACAAGACTTTGCACCCATAGGTCTGTGATCTTTCTGCATTCGGGTTCATTGCACGTGTTTCGTGAGTGGATAAGAAGTTATAAACTGGTAATAGACATATGGGCTATTATTGGACTTACGGACTTCACCTGGACTGGGCTGGGATGTTTTCTCAATAGTCAATTGCTCTTGTTTATAATGCTCTTTCTTATACACATATAAGTCTCCCTGGATTAGTTTCTCCAGTCTACTTGGATTAATACAGTCCCGAAATGTATTTTGCCTATTACCATTTATTCAGAAAAAAATAAAGTTACTCAATGCCTCACTGGTAATTTAAAACTTTTGTACTACAGCCCATAATTCAGAATAAAGTGTAGGCATGTGGTTTTGCAGTCCTCCTGGATCATTTTAACACCTGCCTCCAGGTGATTAAAGGGTTTTTGTACCTATGGAAAAAAATTAAAACAGAATTATTATCACAGACACAGCTTTCTAGAATAAGAGAAACATTAAGGGTTTTTAAAATATAGTATGATATTACTTAAGGAAGGAGCAGGATCATTCAAATGTAACAGTAAGCATTGGATTTAATAAAGGCTTATGTACTGTTTAAGGTTGCCTACAGAAGCACTGGTCGTTACTGTGGTTTCACCTTGGGGTTGCTGACCGACAGGTACACGGTTCAAACTCATTAGCTGTTACAGTTGAGAAAGATCGGGCAAGGTTTCCTGAGGAAACACTCACACAGCCTTAGAAACGCGATGGAGCCTTTTGCTCCAGGCTGCACATTCCTTACGGATGACATTGTGATCCGTTATCAGTCATTACGGAATGGTCAGCAGTAAAATCCTGTAGTTAATATATCACTGGTTATTGGACTGTTGCATTTTACATTTTTAAAAAAGGAAAGGAAAAAAGTTTCTTACATTTAGAAAACAAAGGTTAATTCTTTAGTCTGTACCTGTATCATCCCTCCTCTCTTTTTTGTGTTTTATTTTTCCCTTTACCCAAGATATTATGTGCCTACCGTATAGTTGTGTCAAAAGGCCTGGTAGTGTTAGCCAAGCCATGCAAAAGAGGGTAACCCAACGTGACCTGGAGTGGCACAGACTTTCCACAGGAGCACACTTTTAGGGATTGAGAGGCAGCTGGCAGAGATGAGAAGGGCCTATGCAGTGCTTACTCGCCCTCCTGTAAGCTAGGATGGGCCATGTTACCCACCCACCAAAAGTGGGACAGGGAGGGTATCAATGTTCATTAAAAATTAAGGGTAAACATGGTTTATGCCTGGAATAGATTATATTAAAAGTTGCATGGACAGATAGTTGTTCTTCTAGGTGGATTCAGCTTGCAAGGCTTGCTGGGACTTCGTAGCTAACCTAACTCCGGGATGCCTTGTGTGCCTTCTGTGGGCCTTGATGGGCAGCCCCCTCTTCTCTGTTCTTAACTGGATGATGGTGAGCTTTTTATGGTATGTGGTTGGCATCTGGGTTTTATTTTGTTTGTTTGTTTGTTT
>NW_022105711.1:54346-65444 GCF_000313985.2 Echinops telfairi
TAGGAAGGCTTTGCAAATATTTTCTCCACAACACCTTTTTGACTTAATCTTATAAAGTGTCACTTTTATTTGCTTTAAATATGTACATCTTGTCTATTGTTACATTTGGTTCAGTAAGATTACTTAGAGAGGCTTATTCTACATTGTAATCCACACAAATATTTGCTTAGGTTTGTCTGGGATATATTTAGCAATATAAACTGGGAGAAGAATCCACATCTTTTATTTCTCCCACTGGCTACTCAGTTTTCCCCAGACCTCTTATTCCATAATTTTCCCTGCTGAATTGCAATAGCACCTCTGGTATATAAAAAAGTTCATGAAAAAAATTCCATTTTCTTTCATTTACATTTTTCTGAAGCCCCCTGGTACACTACTTGACCACTAGTACTTGAATTGATTGGCGATGCCTATTGAATTCTACTGATTGTATATTGTCTTGCCTTGGTAGTATGATCAAAAGTTTTGAATTACTGCCATACAAAAGTTCATGTTAGTATATTTCAATATTTGACAGCATACTTTCCCTGTAAAACATTTATTTCTAATTTCCTCGGCCATTCACACATGTTCATTTTTCTAGATGCATTTTTAAGTCATTCTGTTATGTCCTCCATCCCCCAACACCAACACCAACAACAAAAGCTGTTTGGATTTTCTATTGAGTTAACATTGAATTTATTGTTTTTGTTTGGGGAAAACATCTCTTGGCAATAGTCTTTCCCAGCAAAGCTTGTCTCTCCTCTTAGAAGCTTCTAAAATGTTTGATTGTTTTCTTTAACTAGTTTCTGCACATTTCTTGATGTGTATTTCCAGAAAAAACTTTTTTAGTGTTTTCTCTATTGTCAACATTAATTTATGCTAAGTTTTTAGACTGATACTTTCTTCGTCTACAGCAAAATGTTTAAGTCGGTAGAGGACAAATTTGCTGGGCATTTTCTGCTGCTTTCTGTAAATGGCTGAGACATACTTCATCACTATTATTTAGATAACTTGCTACTGTTTGCTTATTCTTTTAAACTGAGAAGTTGTATCTGGAAACAAAAATAATAATTAATACTTTGAACACTATGAAAACTTAAAAATCACCCTGCATGGCTTCCAGCCTAATGTTCATCCCTTTGGCACGGTACTTTTCATAGTGTCTCCATTGAGGTCTTCTGGTAGGCCCCTGGACTACTCAAATAAAGCCTTTTCTTATGTTAGCTATATTAGACAGTATTTATTAGCTTTTCATTATGAACATGCACTATTTGTGTAGTGAAGTGAAATAAACATTTTAAAATCATGGCAATTTCAACGAAGAGACCTCTTAATACCTCCATATTAGAGACAAATTAAAACCCTAATTTGACTTTTTTGGTTTTTTTTTGTTTTTCTTTCTTTTTTTAAATCATTTTATTAGGGGCTCATACAACTCTATCACAATCCACACATACATCAATTGTGTAAAGCACATTTGTATATTTATTGTCTTCATCATTCTCAAAATATTTGCTCCTCCACCTAAGCCCCTGGCATCCGCTCCTCATTTTTCCTGTCCCTCCTTCATGAGCCCTTGATAATTTATAAATTATTATTTTGTCATATGCCCTATCGCCGTCTCCCTTCACCCAATTTTCTGCTGTCCATCCCCGAGGGAGGAGATTATATATAGATCCTTGTAATTGGTTCTGCCTTTCCACCCCACCCTCGCTCCACACTCCCAGTATCGCCACTCAAACCACTGGTCCAGAAGGGATCATCCACCCTGGATTCCCTGTGTTTCCACTTCCTATCTGTGCCAGGGTACATCCCCTGGTCTAGCCAGATTTGTAAGGTAGAATTGGAATCATGATAGTGGGGGAGGAGGAAGCATTTAGGAACTAGAGGAAAGCTGTATATTTCATCATTGCTACATCACCCCCTGACTGGCTGTCTCCTTCCCAAGATCTTTCTGTAAGGAAATGTCCAGTGGTTTACAAATGGGCTTTGGGTCTCCCCTCCACACTCTCTCCCTCTTTCACAATGATAAGACTTTTTGTTCTGAAGATGCTTGATACCTGATCCCTTCCACACCCCGTGATCACGCAGCTGGTGTACTTCTTCCATGTGGGCTTTGTTGCTTCTGAACTAGATGGCTGCTTGTTTACTTTTAAGCCTTTAAGACCCCAGACGCTATTTCTTTTGATAGCCAGGCACCATCAGCTTTCTTCGCCACATTTGCTTGAGCACCCATTTTTCTTCAGCGATCGTATCAGGGAGGTGAGCACACAATGATATGATTTTTTTAATTCTTTGATGCCTGATAACTGATCCCTTCGGCACCTTGTGATCACACAGGCTGCTGTGCTTCTTCCATGTGGGGTTTGTTGTTTCCAAGCTAGATGGCTGCTTGTTTACCTTGAAGCCTTTAAGACACCAGATGCTGTATCTTTTGATAGCCAGCCATCATCAGCTTTCTTCACCACATTTGCTTATTCACCAGCTTTGTCTTCAGCGATTGTGTCGGGAAGGTGAGCATCATAGAACACCAGTTTAATAGAAGAAAATATTCGTGCATTGAGGGAATACTTGGGTGGAGGCCCAATGTCCATCTGCTACCTTAATACTTAACCTATAAATATATGCACATAGATCTATTTTCCCATCATATATAAATAGATTTACTTATGTAAATGCCTTTATTTAGACCTCTATAAATGCCCTTTGTTTACTAGCTTTTTCCTCTATTTCCTTTGACTTTCCTCTTGTCCCACTATCATACTCAGCCTTCATTTGGGTTACAGTAATTCCTCTTGGTTACGTTACCCTTGATCACACCCTACCAGGCCTCCTACACCCTCCTCACCACCTATTTGGATCACTTGTTGTTCCCTTGTCCCTGGGTTTGTTAACACCACTACCTTTCCCCCCACCTCCCCCTCTCCCATGTCCCTCTGGAACTGTTGGTGCCGTTCTTTTCTCCTCCAGATTGTTCATCCAGCTTATCTTATTTAGACAGACCTGCGAAGATAATAACATGCACAAAAACAAGACAGAGCAAAACCAAGCAACAATATACAAAACAAACCAATGACAAAAACCAAAATAAAACACAAGAAAGAAAAACTTGTAGTTAGTTCAAGGACCTTATGTTGGCCTTTAGGAGTTTTTCCAGTCCAGTCTTTTGGGGCACCAAGCTCTGGCCCCAAAGTCCACCTCCCACATTCCCTGGGGACCTTGCAGTTCTGTTGCACCCCCTTAGTGTTTTGCCTCGGTGTGGTGGGATCAGATTGGATGCAATTCCCACACTGTGTCTCCAGTATTGTCCCCTGTAGGGGTATGGGCTAGTGAGGGGTGTCGTGTCCCACAGTGGTGCCGGCCATATGATCCTCTCTGTCGACTGTCTTCTCTGAGCAGGAACATTATCCTCAAGGTCTGGTGGGCCAAGGTATGGTCCACTCTCTCCTCCTCTACCTTCATCTGCTTCCATGTCCTCTGATCAGACATGTCCCTTGTTTGTTTTTGGTTTTCCTTGCTAATTTCCTATTGTTAATTGGGTGGCTTACAACAAAGATCAATTTTGCATTCAACAGTTCATATACATCTTGTTTCATTTTATTCAGTGTTGTCCCCTCATTGTAATATTATTTATCCATTTTCTTCCTTTTCATTTTCAATTTTCATTCTTTTTCTTAAAAAAAGTATTCAGTCACTTTAAAACAGAAAGCAAATCATCTGATGAACACCTTCCTATTAAATGTGTGCTTTATTTTCTACTGTTACATTTTTACACAGTCATAAAATGATGAAAAAGCACATGAATCAATTATTTTTATCCTTATTATATATCCTTTTTAAGTCAGAAAATTGGAACTTTCTACACAACAGTTAAATATAAAGTACAGTTAGTTTAATAAAAAGTGGTTTGCACAAGGAACTCAGAAAACATTGCCCATTTACAAGTGACTTTATCTGATGCAGTACTATAGGAAGCACCTAGATGTTTTGTTGGTTCTCAGAAAAATTGATTAATTATTGGGAAGCCTGCGGGCGCAGTAGCTAACAGTTTGATGGGTAGCTGAAAGTTTGGTGATTTGAACCCACACATCAACTCCACAACAGAAAGGCGGATGTTAAGCGTCTGTAAAGGGCAAACCAGTACAAAACATGAGTACAACCTGGAAAAAACTATGCGGCAGTTCTACTCTGCCCTAGAGAGTCATTTTGAGCTGAAAAAGATTCAGCGGCACGTCCCCAAGGCGACATTTAATAATGCATATTTACATGAAAATCAAAGTAGCTCACAATTGAGATAATATTTACTGTTGAAGTCTTCAAAGAAAGTCAAAAGCAAATTGTAATAGAAAGGTTATCCAATAGCTGGAATTATTACTGAACATCACAAAGAAAACATGCATAATTATGATATTGTCAAACTGTACAAACCCTGAACCTAAACCCTTTCGTGTGGAATATCTTCATCCACAGCAGAATTATTTTGTGTTGGATAATGTTTCCATTATTGTCATAGGCATGTCATAGTGTATACACTGAACATTAGCTTTCCAGGATATATAGGTAGGATATAATTATGGAGAAACGAATGTTAGTTTTCATTGATCATTGATGGAAAGGAATTGTAATAGTGAGATTTTGTCATAGGAATTTTTTGAGTTACCAGGCTCAAACTTTGTGTAAACAGTGTGGATTCAACATGTATTTTTCCATGGAAAATAGCGATTATGAGTTTATTTATATTTCACTGCACTATTCTTGCCAATGGTTACATACTCCACATCGTGTTGCCACTCCCTGTGGCTTCCTGCATTGTTTCATCATCATTAACTCAGACTCTCAGGATTTTAAAATATTCTCCTGTGGGTTCTTTTTATTAAAAGATTATTTTATTTGGGGCTCTTACAACTCTTATAACAAACCATACATTAATTATATCAAGCATATTTGTACTTATGGTGCCATCATTATTTTCTAAACATATACTTTCTATTGAGACCCTGGTATCAGCTCCTTTCCCCTCCCCCTTCGCGACTCCTTCATAAATTATAAATTATTATTATTTTCATATCTTAAACCGACCTCTGTCTCCCTTCCCCTATAAATTCTGTTGTTTGTCCAGGGGGGGGGGTTTACGTGTCGATCATTGTGATCAGTTCCCCCTTCCTCCTCTCCTCTCCCCACCTTCTCCTTACCCTTGTGGTATTGCTACTCTCATTTCTCTTCCTGGATTCCGTGTGTCGTGAGCTCTTATCTCTTATCTGTATCTGTGTACACGCTCAGGTCTAGCCTGTAGTGAAAGGCAGGAGTCCCCAGGATCATGATAGTGGGGGATGAGAATGTCTCATGGAACCAGGAGAATATTGGGTGTTTCATCGGTGCCTTACTGCACCCTGGTTGACTCATCCCTTCCATGCGACCCCTGTGTGAGGGGATGTCCCATTGTCTACAGATGGGTTTGGGGTCTCTACTCTGACCCACCTTGTTCTCAACAATATGGATTTTCCTTGTTTGTGTGGGTCTTCTGATGCCTGTAACCTGATCCCCTCAACACCTCATGGTCACACAGGCAGGTGTGCTTCTTCCATGTGGGCTTGTTGCTTCTCTGCTAGATGGCCACTTGTTTAACTTCAAGCCTTTCAACCCCCAGACACTATATCTTTCGATAGACGGGCACCCTCTGCTTTCTTCACCACATTTGCTATGTGCCCGTTTTGTCTTGAGCGATCGTTCTGGGAGGGTGAGCATCACAGAATGCCAGGTTGTTCGCACAAAGTGTTCTTGCATTGATGGAGGGCTTGAGAAGCAAAGTCTGTCCACTACCTCAGTGTATTGTCATACCGATACATGTGCATGGGCCAATGTCTCGATTTTTATGAACACATGTGTTTACATACGGGCACACACCTCTGTCCATAGCTTTGCTTTCTAGCTATTTCCTCTGTTTCCTTTGACCTTCCTCCTGCCCCACCAGCACACTCTCCCTTATTGCTCCTCTTAGTAATTCCTCTCAGCTAGATTGCTGTTTCTCCAACACCCTCAGGATCTCTACGTTCTCTTTCTTGTTGACTTTAATTCCCTAGTTGTCCCCCTGCCTATGGTGTTGTTTGCTCACTGCTTCCTTCCCCACCTCCATTTCCCTGAAAGTCCCTCTGGAACTATCGGTCCTGTTCCTTTTGCCTTGAGCTTCCTTCCCGTGCCAGCTTATATTGGTAGGCAAACTAACAATAACAGAGACAAAAAAAAAAAAAGGTAGAATAAAAAGAGAAAAGAAAGAAAAAGCATACATAAATCCAGGTCTCTCTGCTGACCTTTATAACTTCCTCTCCACTGATCCTGGGGGAATTCCAGGAACTGCCCCTCCTAGCCTGAAGTCTATTTTGGGGGCTCCTCAGGGGCTTTGCTTTCTTTGCTGATCTGTTATGTTCCCTGGTTGGTTTGTCCCTCTATGGGATGTTCAGACAGGACTAACTTCCGGCTATGTGTCCCCAATATCATCCTGTGTTGTGGTATGCTCATTCTTTCATTCCCCACGGAACTTTGTCCTTGGGTCAATGCTTCCTTTTTGTTCTAAGGTATACATTCCTCCCTAGTAACATTATCCCCCTTTTAGACCTGCCTGTTGCTTGGCTGAAAATTGAGCCACAAGGGTGAGCTCATTTCCAGATGTGAAGGGTAACTAAGGGATATAATCTTGGAGATTTCACCAGTGTAATTAGTCTGGGTACTTTAGAGAAACAAATCCACAGAAACTCATGTCTAAGAGAGAGCTTTATATATAGTTTAAGTGTGCATCAAGAAAACACCCCAATCCAGTGCTGCCCAAGCCCACAAGTCCAACATTAACCCATATGTCCAACACTAATCTACAAAGTCCTCCTCCATCTCATAAAACTTATGATGCCACCTTCAGGAGGAAAGCTGAGTCAGTGAATGTGTAAGTATCTCAGCGCAGGCCGGGGTCTCCACACGGTTGCTCCAGCACCCAGGGCTGCTTCGAGATAGGTCCATGTGGCTTCTCCTTGGGGATATCTGCAGGAAGTCAGCCTTGCAAGCTGAAGCTGGGGACTTCTAAGGCAGCTGTACACTGGTTTGGCCATCACAAAGCAAGAGACCCGAGAATTCAAAAGGCGGGGCTCACTGAGCCATTTATCCTTCCACCCTTCAATTAATCCCATGTGTTTATCGGCCAGGTTGGCACAAGAAACTAACTCAACCAGTCTATCTGACCACTAATCCTGGTTTCTCTTATGGTTTTGAGTTACGTTCTACCTTTGATCGCTATCCCAGGATCATGTCAATGATCCCTTTAAACCCATTTGGTTGTGGTAGCTGGGCACCATCTATTTCCTGTATTTCAGGATTGTGGTGACTGATGTGCACATGGTTCATTAGTCTGTTGGACCAGTTGTTTCCATGTGTCTTTGATAATTATTAGCCTGCTTTCCTCTGCACAGAGTGATACCAATAGTGGCACCTAGATCCTTACTCATGAGCTTTTGAGACCCCACTCACCAATTACCAGAGTAGTATGTGAAAAATTGCCTTTGTGGATGATGTTATGCCAGTTAACCTTGATGTCCCCAGAGACTGTGGTCCTGGGCCCCTATGCCCAGCAATTCACTCCCTTAAAGCAGTTGGTTATATCTAAGAAGATTTCTAAACTTTGCCCCACATATACTCTATCACATTCATGGACATTTGCAGCAAAGGTAAATGCCTATGTCATCTGTCAAACCTAGAAATCTTTCAGTGCATCATCCGACACCCGTCAACTTTTATCTCCTTGCTTTTTAAAGACATCCCCCTCCACGTTGTTTATTTTTCCAACTTCATATCATGCTTCTGTACCTCCAGTACCCCAATCTTTAATTCTATGGCTTTTATTGCTCTTTTTCTGACGTGTGTGTGCACGTGTGTGTTTCTCTTCCCTGTCTCCCACCCCATCCCCATTTCCTAGGTAAAGTTTTGTTCACAGCTAATGTCAAATCCCACATACTCCATGAGACTCTCATATAATACTTTCCAATCTGAAATTCTCTCCTGCTGGAGAATTCCCAGGAGCCAGTTTTTCAATTTGTTATTATGACAATTAGCAAAGTTTGCTCCGAATTAATTTTTATCTGTTATCCCCAAGTATTGTGAATTCTTGAAGTGTTGGGACAGTATGTTTTATTTTGTAAATCTTAATACTATCGGTGCATGAAACATGGAGGGTACACCATTAAAAATCATATCTGTATAATAATGTAAGAAGCTCATGGTTATATATCTAGAATGTTTTGTCACCTGAATTATATATACTGCTATTGACTATAGTTGTTTAAAACTCTTTTTGCACTACAATGATTTATGCATTTGATTTTACACTTTTAAGCACTCATTATGTTTCCCTTTCTTACAGGCAGACACTTTCCCTGATATTCAAAGACCTTCAATATCTGGTATCAAAAAGTTTAGTTGGTAATGTTATCGATCTGATATGACATGGAGGCTACGTTAACAGGACAACCTGCTTTTCTCTAGATATTTTGTGTATTATGTGTGTGTGTGTGTGTGTGTGTGTGTGCGAAATTAGTGCATGCTTCAATTTATTAGAGGAGTATAATGTTAGAGTAACTACTATAATGTTCTTGGCTTCAGTTTGTTGCACTTTCAAGTTTGAAATTGGCTTGCAGAATTGAACAAAAGGTGTAAAACGCACTACTTCCAGAATTCATCCTGTAGGGTCAATACGCAACCTTAAAATATATTTATATTATCATTTATTGTGTGCACATTTGTTGAATGCAGTCACTAACATCTGGCTTTTTTCTTTCCTATAAGTATTGGATTTCTAATCTAGCTTAACATGGCTACAATTATTCAAGGATATGTTTGCTTTAAAAATATTTTGACTGCTTTAAACTAGGTGTGGAGATAGTTTTATATTTTTCCGTATGAGCATAGGCATTGCTGAATTCTATTTGTAGTTGGCAGATACAGGATCTTATTTTTATCTAAAGTAATCATTTGCTTAAGCTACTTGAATTCATTCAGCTACCATGAAGTTTTGGTACAAAAGAGATTAACCCAGTCTCACAGGACAGCTTACCAGTTTACGCATAGTCTCTCCCAAGCGTTCCTTCCATTCATGGGTTTTTGTTTTGTTTTTTTGCCACGAGAGGTGTCATGGACTATCTGATTTTTTTCAAAGTTTTCTGCCTCAAAAACCCTATTTAGGGGTGCTGTGAGTCAAAATCCTTACAGATGGCAGCAAGCTAGGTTTTTCATTACAGATAGTGGTACAATTAATAGGACACATATGTCCCTAGAGGTCTCTGGTACTGGGATGGATGCATGTGGTGGTCCATTTGTTTTCAGATTCACATGGTTATACAGGCTCCCCCATCCTAGCTCCTCTGGGGCAGAATGCAATAAAAGTTGGAACTATAGGTGGGAAATGTATTTACTACAAGTCACAAAAACGTTGACCATATTATTGTGAGCCATATAACAGGGCTCTAAGGGGAACAGTAGCACTAGAAAAATATGCACTTCTTAGAATAACCAACCATTTGAAATCAAAGGGACAGCATTTACCCAACGGCAGTTCAGAAGGGATAGGAAAGAAGGATAAATGGAGACATAGAAGTGAGAGAAATTATACTACAGTCAGGATACCAAGTAATTACTTGAAGCAGAATGTACGTGAATTATTGTATAGAAAAGTGATTTGCTTTGTAAACCTTTACCAGATTTACAGTAAAACTGTTTTTTTTAATTAAAACTAAACTTTTTCCCCCACAACTCTTAGGATTTAACCCTTATGATGAATTTGGTGATTATACATAGTCCAGTTGGAATACTCAGAGGCCAGAAGACAGCTGGGGACAATGTTTTCAGAGAGATGCCACGGAGATAACCAGGGTGTCATTGGGAAGAAGCTGTCTCTCCCCAGGGCTACATTTCCCAGGCCCTCTTGTTCCAATGCAGGGACAAGTTTTGACCAATGAAATGAAAGCAGAGGTGAGGTGAGTACTACTTCTGGCTCACATATCTCGTATTCCTTCTGAGCACTGTATTCTTCTAGTGCAGTGACCTTGGGGGCCCCCCTGAAGGTGACAGCATTAAAGGTGAAAGGAGGCTGAATCCCTGCATCACCATTTCCAGGAGTGCTGCCCAGGAGGACAGCTGCCTTCCTGGGAACACTCAAACCCGATTTGTATGTCCGGGAAATAAGTGCCTGGTTCTGCCACTGAGATGGGAGGTGCTTTGGTAAAGTCTTCAGCCTCCCTTGGCACGGCACTCAGTTAGAATGGGAATAAAAGGGAAGTGGACCCAGAGTGAGGGTTTAAATTAACAGGTTTAAGAGACTGAATGACCTACCTGGATGTTTGGAAGGGAACGAGAGTCAAGGAGGCAGGGTGCGGGGAGATTGGAAGACAGAGTGATGAGAGAATAGCTTAATGTAAGAAAGGGAGTGCTAGAGAGGAAGAGACAGACGGACAGACGTGTGGCCGCATGAGAAGGTGAAGAAAGTCAGAGAGAGAGCGAACAAAGGGATCCCGAGTCAGTAAACTTTTTGGACAGAAATAAATGACCATAACTAAAATCAGCCCACGTCCCTCTGATTGACTGTGGAACCATCAGGTGTCTTGGGTGGGAAATAACTCCATTCTTGGCTTTCCACAAGAAAGATTTCATGCTGAAGCCTGGTGTGATCCGAGTGAGTTTTTATAGTGGATAGAAAAAATTTCAGGTTTTACAGTCATGGAACATGACTGTTAATCATGGTACTGCACACCCACACATGTTGGACTGAGGTCAGATAAGCTGCGGCATGGCCGAGTGGAAGGCCACGGAGCAGCTGGAGAAAGAGGGCAATGGTTATGCGGCCTTTAGGGCCTTCGGATAGGAAGCATGGTCGACGGTACTGGTTGACCGCATTGGCTGAAGTAAGCCCGCCAGACCTAGTCGGGGCCCATCCCTTGTTTCCTGTTTCTAGCTACCTATTATTACCCCATTGCAGGAATATGGACCCAAATCTTTGGGGGACTGGGCGAGGACATCTGTAGCTGCTTCCGGCTGGCAAAAGGGGCATGAAGTGGGGCTTTGGGTCCATACCATTCCTACTCTG
>NW_022105711.1:65544-66751 GCF_000313985.2 Echinops telfairi
GCAGCCCTGGGTGCTGGAGCAGCTGTGTGGAGACCCCTGCCAGTGCTGAGTTGCTTACACGTTCACGGATTCTGCTTTCCTTCTGCAGTCAGTGTCATAGTGTGTGTTTTGTGAGATTGAGGAGGACTTTGTAGATTGGTGTTGCACATATGGATTAATGTTGGACTTGTGGGCTTCAGTAGCACTGGGTTGGGATGTTTTCTTGATGTGCACTTACCCTTTATATAAAACTCTCTCGTATACATGAGTTTCTGTGGATTTGTTTCTCTAAAATACCTAGACTAACAGAGCTTATTAGAAAATTTTAAAATGAAATGATCCTCTCCTTCACAATGTATTATTTTTAAGTTGATGAGAGCATTCCAGAGGTTAAGGCACTTGATATCACTAAGGCTTCAGATTAGACTGTAAAACATTATTCATTGTAGGGCAACATTTCTTCTTACTGGGAGAATTCCATTTGCTTCCTATGTGACAGGATAGGAAGTCTTCCAAAACAATGTAGATTTGAATTGGGTAATGCTGAAGAACACAAGTCTGTCCTCACATCCACAGCCATTGTGTTCTTTCCCAATTATAGTGATTCCAAGTCTGCAAATAGCCACATTTTTGCCTTGGTTCAGCTGGCCTTGTAGCTGTCTTTCTAATGCTTGCTATACCTCACCAGCAGGCCTTGCTTCCAGTCCATACAGGTTGTAAGCATGTGACTTCCAGTGCGCCCTCTCATGAAAACAAACAAAAAATGTTTGTTTGTTTTTTCTCTCTAACATCTACCTGAGCCCTTACGTAGCCCTGAGCTTTTCCATAACCTTTTGCTAACTATACCTTTCTAAATTCTATAAATGTCACCTGATCAGAGGTGTGTTCCACTGGCATTCTGCACTCCGTTATAAGCCGATGTCAATGCAACACTCTGGGGCTGGAGGCGGCACAGTACCACACCTCCTTGGCATCGTGTCCTCTCTGTTTGTAAAATGTACTTCCGCTATTCATACAACTCTTTAAATAGAACTTTAGTATTTTTGGTATTAGAAGTCATGAAACTTGGGTTGTATATCTAGAAAAGTCATTTAACCTCTCTTTTTCCCACAAACCCTGAAGGAGCTGCCTCAGTGAGCAAACCCAAAAGCATTTATTAGATTTTCAGTCATAGTGACCCTGTATAGGGTTGCCAAGGCTGTAAAAGTTTACAGGAGCAGGCAGCTTC
>NW_022105711.1:68860-69823 GCF_000313985.2 Echinops telfairi
TGGAAGAACACCCCGTGTTCCTGGATTGGAAGACTCAGTATTGCGAAAATGTCAATATTATCTAAAGCAATATTTAGATTCAGTACAATCCTGATCAAAATCATTCTTCCCCGGATAGCGAAAGAACTTCTCAAAAAGAACAAAGTATGTGGTCTTGCTCCACCTGACCTCAAAGCCTACTGTCCAGCTATTGTTGTCAAAACAGCCTGGTACTGGTATAATGATAGCTGCATGGGTCAATGGATCAAGACAGAAAACCTAAAACCAAAAACATTTGACTACAGAAAACTGATTTTCGACAAAGGCCCCAAAAGCATTAAATGGGAAGCAGGTACCCTCTTCAATAAATGGTTCTGGAAAAATTGGATATCAACCTGCATGAAAATGAAACAAGACCCATACCTGACCCCATGCACACACACACACACACACACACACACACACACACACACGCACAAAAGCTCAAGAGTTAAATGTAAATGGATCAAAGACTGAAATGTAAACCCAAAGGTATCAGGATCATTAATGAGAACATTGGGACAAATCTAAGTTGCCCTAGTGTGGGGACTATGCAGGCTAATAGCGATAACAATGAAACTCTGTGGAAGACAAAATAGATGAGTGGGACCTATTAAAAATAAAGTACTTGTGTACATCGAAGAACTTCATTAAGAGAGTAAAAAGAGATCCCACAGACTGAAAAGATATTCAGTAATGACACAAGAGAAAAAGGCCTAAATACTAAAATCTACAGTGTTTTACAAGTCTACAACAAGAAAAAAACAAACAAAATATTAATCCCTGATATGGTGAGCAAAAGAGCTGAACAGAGAATTCACAAAGGATGCCACTAGAATAACTGGTAAACACAGGAGGAAACGCTCCCGTTCCCTAGTCATCTGGGAAATGCAAGTCAGAACAACCTGAGATGCCACCTTACACTCATAACTGTAGCCAAATTAA
>NW_022105711.1:69923-71148 GCF_000313985.2 Echinops telfairi
GTAATAATGTTCTGTAGTTATTGCTATACAGGTTTTTATTATTTTTGTTGTTGTTAGATTTATTCCTAAGTATTTCAGTGGCTGTGTGACTACTGTGGATGCGATTGTTCCCTTGATGTTTTTTCCCAGCATTCCCATCACTGACATATGGGGAGCCAATTGATTTCTGCTTGTTATTCTTGTGTCCTTCTACACTACCAAACCCCTCTATTGTTTCTGGTGATTCTTTTGTGGACACCGTGGGATTCTCAATATGTAAAATCATATCATCTGCAAATAGCAAAAATTTCACTTCTTCTTTACACAATTGTACTCCTTTGATTTATTGCCGTTGTCTTATGGTACAGACTACAACTTCCAGCACAATGTTGAATACAAGTGGGGATAAGGGACCTCCTTGTTAGAATCCTTATTCAGTTCCCTTTTCTTTTGGATGGGTATACATGTGCATTTTCCCCAGTTGGTTTACCAGGTACTGTCTACCCAATTTATTTTCATAGACAAATAACTGCTTCCAGTGCTTCAAGAGCTTGTTGAAACATTTCAGTAGATATCCCACCAGTTACTAGAACCTTGTTTGTTCTTAATGCCTTAAATGCAGCTTAGACATCTTACTTCAGTTGCATTTGTTTTTGATCATGTGCTACTTCTTCAACTGTTTGAGTGTCAACCTGTCGTTTTTGGGGCAGTCACTCTGTGTATTCCTTCCACCTTCTTTTGATGCTTCCTGCATCCTTAAATATGTGCCCATAGAATTTTCCTTCAGTTCTGTCAGTATGAGATATGCTGAGTGCATTTTTCCTTTTAGGTTTTATGACTCCAAAGTTTTTGCACAAATGATTATAATACTTGAGCTGTTTTTTTGTTTTGCTCAGTTTTTTATCAAGTTGCTCTTTGAAATTTTCTGTTTAGCCCTTTTACTTCATTATTTTTTTCCACTTGCTTTTAGCTACACAACAATCAATAGCAAGTTTCTGGGTTTCTTCAGATATACATTTTGATGTTTGTTTCTTTTTTTCCTTTTCCTTTTTTCTTGTATTGATGCGAAACCACAGTTTATCAGGTCTTCTCTCATTAGTGTTATATGAGCCAAATATACTCTTGAAATATTCTTGTAATTCCTTTGGGATATACTCAAGGTCATATGTTGGCTTGCATGGACTTGTTTTAATTTTCTTCAATGTTAGTTAGACCATGTCTATGAGCAATTGATGCTCTGTTCCAC
>NW_022105712.1:0-1236 GCF_000313985.2 Echinops telfairi
ATAAGTCTCCCCATGGACCTGGAACCAAAGAGGGAGACAAGCTTGCAGAGGTGATCACGCAGCTCTTGCAGGATCACGGAGCCCACAACAAGGAACGAGCTGGACCACACACGCAGGCTGGAAGTCAGGACTGGGCTGAGGCTTCCATGCCTGTGAGTGGAGCAGACCAAAAGCCCGGTGACTTCTCAAGGCTCTGGTCTACCTGGAGGGCAGGGCGAAAGATCAAAGCCTTAAAGCCAGGACCTGGTCTTGAACCCAGACCGGAGACTCAAGGCCCTGATGGCAGGCCTGGGTTTAGACGAACTTTCTGGGACACTGTCTAAACAGAGGACTGACGGAGGAGAGAGAAAACCAAGAGTGTCATTCCACTCAAAAGGAGCCTGCCAACAGAAATTCCAAAACACGGAAGGAAGACTGGCACCGAAAAACAAAACAAATAAAAAACCAACGTCCCGCCCCCCCAAAAAAAATGACAATCAGAAAATGGTGCTGCTTCAGACAAAGTGAAAATAATGGAGAAATCTGAAAATACATTTAGAATCAGTATGTTTAGATAAGGAGCCCCTGGTGGTGCAATGGGTGAAGCGCTGGCTGCTGACTGACAAATGAGCTTCTCAAACTCACCCAGAAACTCCTGGGGGGAAGCTGGAGATCTGAAATGTCACAGGTTTGCAAGCTTGTGGACCAGTCTGCACATTGGGGTCATCATGCTTTGGCACGGCTTCCACGGCAAGTGATTGGGATTTCTTTGGTATGTTGAGGTAAGAGAAGCAAAGGTAAAAGTAACATACTTCTAGATATAAGGTGACCAGATTTTAACACCGGTAAAGCAGAACACCATTGATAAAACTCATATCCTGGTGAAATAGCCACATGGCAGCCGAAAACCGTATACCCTAGCTTGTTGTGCATTCTTTCCAAAATGCCTCAGGATGCGGGACAAATTGTTAAAAAATCGGGACTGTCCCGCCAAAAGCGGGATGTCTGGTCACCTTATTCTAGAATTAAGAAAAAGAAAATAAATTAAGAAGATAGAGTTTTTAAAAAAGACAACATGGAAATTTCAGAAATAAATACACTGTTAATGAAATTTAAATTTTAGTAGCATAAACCCAATATGGCATACAATTAGAGAATTAATAAATGGGAAACTAGTGCTCAGATATATACTCAAAATAGAATGCACAAAGAAAAAGGAATCATTTATAACAGTTGTATGAGCCCCTAATAAAATGT
>NW_022105712.1:3067-4266 GCF_000313985.2 Echinops telfairi
CCTCGCCAGTGCAGACCTGGGGCCCACACCCACAAACCCACACCAGGGGGAAGCCCCTCAGGTCCTTCCCGCCCACCCTAGCCCAGTAGGCTCTCCATAAACACCCTCAGAGACACAGCAGCTCTTTCTGGAAGTTGTGGCGAGCATGGATGCCAGAACTTCTGTCCGCCACTGGACTAAGCCCTGGGTTCCCCGCAAGAGTGGTCTTTTGACAGGCACCGAAACTTTTCCCTTGCTATTGCCAGCTGCTGTTTTTCTTGACTTTGTAACTTTCGCTTTTTCCCACATATGTCCCTCTGGAAAAAACGTAAAACTGGGGCTTTCACGTGTTTGAGACACCGAGCAAACTCCGTTGGAAAAATTGAACTCTCCAACCTGGAGACCCAGCCTGAGTCAAACTTTCCACTGAATCAAGCTCTCTCCTTGTGACTTGAAAGGTAAAATTAAGTCGTACTATTCCGGCAAATAACGACAGCCATTCAGCATGCTACTCCTGTCTCCTTGGCTGGATCACAAACCAGCACAGAGGCAAATTTAATTACCTGTCAGGAGCTAAATAAAAGGTTTGCTTCATCTAATACTCCCAGTGTGGGGTACAGCTAGGAAAACAAGGCTGACGCTCAATCGATTTGCTGTTTACAGAAGCTCAAAGAGGCAGGGAGGGAGACCCACAAGTGGGCTACTTGGGGCTTTCTGACGTTTAAACAGCCTTTACTGCTTGTGTCCACAGCTCCCTCCTCCACAGCTAGATTCAAAGCTGCTGCCCACTCCAAGAACTCTTGCATCTTCCTTAAAAAAAAAACAAAAACTCATACTCTTCCTTTAACGAAATAAAACATGGCTGGCAAGGCTAGCCCCAGAGAGCATCCTGTTTTCTGACATTGGCTGCCTATTCGCTGGGGCATCTGTTCACTAAGCTTGATCCGCCGTAAGTTGTAAGCAGAAGGGTTTGGCACCATGAGACTTTGCTGAAGCAGGTGAGTCACACAGTTGCTGAGCCTCGGTTTCCCTAGCTGTCACGGGCAAAGCCACCCGGCCACATCACAGGTTGTTGTTGATTGCCACGAGTGGACTCTGACCCAAGGGAGCCTTAGGTATGGAGAACAAAAGCAGCGGTTACCGCCTGCATCATCTTCCCACTCCAGCATGTTCAAGTCCACTGCTCTGACTGCTGTACCAATTCATCTCACTAAGGGGCT
>NW_022105713.1:0-1236 GCF_000313985.2 Echinops telfairi
TGAAGGAAAAGTTCAAACCTTGAGTTGTAATATTGAAGGATTCTCTGGCGGAAAACATTTTGAGTGACCGGGAAGCATCACAACAAGATGGAAAGAATACATCGAGTCACTGCACCAAAAAGAATTGGTTGACACTGAGCAATTTCAGGAGGTGGTATATAATCAGGAACTGATGGTGTTGAAGGAAGAAGTCCAGCCTGCAGTGAGCCATTAGTCAAAAACAAGGCTTCATAAATCAGCGCAATACCAACTGAGGCACTTCAACAAACAAATGCAACACTCACGAGGCTATGCCAAGAAATATGGAAGACAGGCACCTGGCCAGCCAACTGGAGGAGATCCATATTTGTGCCCATTTCGAAGAAAGTAATCCAATAGAATAAAGAATTTATCAAACATTATCATTAATATCACACACAAGGAAAGTTTTGTTAAAGATAATTCCAACATGGTCGCAGTGATATAGTGACAAGGAGCTGTCAGATATTCAAGCCAGATTCATAAGAGCCTCATAGATATTATCTGTGATGCTCTAGGTGGGGGCCAACCCTCTTCTACTTGGCACAGAAGAGATTGTGACCCGATCATCCATCCATCTATCCATCCATCCATCCATCCATCCATCCATCCATCCATCCATTTATCCACCCACACCTCCACCTAACAAGGAAGATGTGTTGAGCAACCGCTCTGTGTCCATCATTGTGGTGGTCAGATTTTATGTCAACTTGATGGTGCCTGTGTGGAGGTCGAAGCAGAGCCCAGCCTGTTAAGCAAGTGGTAGCCTGGTGACACCTCCTTGAGGGATGGCCTTTTGTGTATGCATGAGAGACCCTGGGAACTGCTCCTCCTCACCCTTTACCTTCATTCTTGCTCGGACCCCATGTCTGTTTCCAAGGGTGGCCCCAGGTGGGCCACCTAACCCTGAGAGCTGTTGGTGCCCTGCTATGTCTCTACCCACCTTGGAGCCATGTGACTCGGCACCCACCTGCATGTGATCTCCCTTCACTGTTTGGCGTCTTTGACCTGCTTTGGACCTATGGACTTGAGCTAGGCTTGGGCTGGGTGGGGTGCCTTCTGGATGTCAACTTGCTTTTTGGTATAAAGCTCTCTCTTGTACATAGATGGATGACACTGGTTTGTTTCTCTAGACAATCTCGCCTAACACAAGCATGTTTTGGGTGTTGGGGAGTGTATTAGTCTGGGTACTTCGGAGAAACAAATCCACAGCAACTC
>NW_022105713.1:2649-4263 GCF_000313985.2 Echinops telfairi
TGAGGCCCCTCAGGTTGGTTCTGTCCACACTCTCTGCTCGCTCAGCCATGGGGGCAGCGGGTCTGTTTCTGACAAGATACAGGGGACTTGCTTGGGATTTCAGAAGAGTCCCTGAGCAGGACAGATGGCTGAGATCTGGCACAAGATTTACCCATTGTGACTCTGGACGGCAGAGTAATCAGTAGATCGATTAGAGCCCTGATAAGTCCGTCTCCAACTCCTCCGCTTCTCAGATAAGAACATTAAATGCGAATATCTGAGCCATGTCTGACTTGAGCATCTCATTATGCCCCTTTAAAAACCATCCATAATTAATCAAATTGACAACAGTAACTTGAAAGGTTAGATAAGAGCCTTAGGAGAGGCAAGTTTGTATCAACAGGGGAGGAACACCTTACCAAAGGAGGTTGCACAACATGAAGAAGGTAATCACCACTGAAGTACACATGCAGATTTTGTTGAGTTGATGTGTGCGCTGTTGTGTATAGTTTCAACAGCAACAATGACATTATTTAAAAGAAACTGTGACTGATCTTAAAACCACACAGCTACTCAGGTAATCCACACAGGGACAAGGTTGGGCCACATTTGGTCTAGGAGGCTCCCCCTTTCTCAGTATACCCTCCATCCCTGCAGCCTCATTGTTTCAGGAAGTCTCAGTGTCCTCCAGACAGGGGGCAGACAGGCGGCCTCGCCCACCATCTCACCTCAAACTCACCACCCAGCACCCAGCACCCATTCTCTCCTCATTGCAGCTAGAGAGATCATTTCATACACCATACTCATCACATCACCCAACTATTAGTATTCGTCTACAGTTTTTTCTAGCCTCCCCAAAGAAAGATAATGTGCTTTGTCCATTGGGATTGGGTTGGATGGTAACAGAGACCCTAAACAACAGTGGCCTAAATGGAGTAGAAGAGTCCCTGGGTGGTCCAAACGGTTAATATGCTTGACTGTAAACCGAAAGGTTGCAAGTTCGAGTTCACCCAGAGACATCTCAGAAAAAGGCACAGTAACCTACTTCCCAAATTACTAGTCCCCGAATTCCCTTGAAGCACAGGAGTACTCCCACCCATGTGGGGTTGCTGAGTGAGAGCCAGCTTGGTGGGAACCGGTGAGACAGAGTGGACCACCCATGAGCAGAGCATAGTGGCTGCACCCTGGGGTCACAGCAAGCATGTCAGCACGCAGGAGAGAGACAGTCAGGGGCCAGGTCTGGTGGGCTTGGCAGGCCCAGGTAGGAGTTTGGTGTTTATTACATGTGTGTTGGGGAGAAATCACTGGAGGCTTGTGAGCAGGAGACTGGCACCATGTTTCAACTTTAGAAAGCTGTGTCTCAGGCTCCATTGCATCGATCTTTCCCCCTCGGCTTGAAATGAACTTGTTGGTCACTGAAGAGTCCAAATCCACTTCAGCTTCACTTTCCTTTACCATTAAGTCTGAGGCCTAAGGAATCTGGAGGGATTAAATTTTTTTCCTTAAAATAAATTAGTTGGGATTTAATACATATATCATTCCATCATGACCAGTGGAATTGTACATTAGCTACCACAATCAGTTCCAACCATTCTTTTTCTACATGGACTCCTTGACACACACACACACACACAC
>NW_022105714.1:0-754 GCF_000313985.2 Echinops telfairi
CAAAGGCTTCATAATTTTCATTTGCTGATGTGGCATGACTCAAAATAAGAAGAAACTGTTGCAAGCATCAATTAATAATCAGAACTTGGAATGTACAAAGCATAAATCTTGGAAAATGGGAAATCATTAAACTGAAATGGAATGCATAAAGATCAACATTCTAGGGGTAGTTGTTGCTAGGTGCTATCCAGTTGGTTTGCACCCATAGGAACCCCAGGCACACAGAACAGAACACTGCCCAGCCCTGCACCATCCTCACAATCGTTCCTTTGGTGGACCCCACTGTTGCAGTCACTGTGTCACTCCATCTCATTGAGAGTCTTCCTCTCCTGCACTGCCCCTCTACCAAGCATTATAACTTTTTCTAGAGACTTGTCTCTCGTGACAACATGTCCAAAGAACATGAGACAAGTGAGGCCTTAGTGAATTGAGGTGGACTTATATTGGCCATTTTGGATTAGAAGAGTACATGAAAAAAAAATCATGTGATTTACTATGCTGGGAATGACACAATTGAGAGGAATAGTGCTATAATGCTATAAAGATTAAAAAACAAGACAAAGACAAGCTCTGGTTCCCAGACCATATATGTTTCTAATTTGTTCCCCTAACCAAGGAGGCAGTGTGCTTATCTAACTACCATAAGCTATAAATATCACCCCCTTATTAGAACATTTCAAAAAAACACCTAAGGAGATGTGGCATCACTACAGATGGTTTCTTATAGTCTGGGGGAGGAAAAGACCAATTAATA
>NW_022105714.1:3121-4278 GCF_000313985.2 Echinops telfairi
GCCTAAGCTTTCAGGGGAAACAGTCTACTGTCCCTTACAGCATGGAGGGAGCCCTCCCTATTGTGGGAGAAACAATAGTGTCTTCTTGCTATGGATGGCTGCAGTCTTCAGAGAGATAACTTGACAATTATTTACCATTAGTGGCAAGCAGTGTCCAAAGTCTATATATATTATATATATACATATATATACATGTATGTATATATATTTATTTGTTTGTTTGTTTATTTTAGGAGAGACAACTTGGGAGAAATCTGTTTCCCACAATTCCCCCTGTTGTTTTATATATTAAAATCAAAAGAGCCACAAGGGCAAAGTGCTTATTTTCTATACATTGGAAGCTGTCAAGGCAAAACTTAATGACCAAATTAATGTAGCCAAAAATTCAGGCTTAAGGTAAACATTTTGAATCCAGGCATGGATCCCCCCATGCCCATCTGTTATTGGAGGAAGGTATGAGAGGGGCTGGATGCCATGATGGGAAGAAATAGAGCCAATAGGAATGTCTGCTTCTATAGGGAGACAGAATCAACCATTTACTCACTTTAAGGCAGCACAGCTTAAGGGGAGAAATTGTGGAAACGCTAGACTAGCACAGGAAAATGTACTCGGACTATATCTCCAACTACCAGAGTGATGGTCTTCCTGCCATGGAATACTAGCCTTCCAGATTCCCTCCATACCAGTCAGGGAATAAGTCCCATTCGTATTTCCCTCGGTGCTGGTTTCCCACATTTCCCGTTCTGCATTACATTTAAGATTTAATAGTGTCACGGAGGCAACATGGTCTCTCTTCATATCTTAGCTTCCTATAGAAGTGACATGAGACTGCGAGCATCAAAATTATGATGATAAGCAGCACAGTCAGACTGGAACTTAAGCTATGTGAACTGCTTTGAGCCCAAGCTCGAGGATCCAACCCTTCCATGCCATTCGCTAATTGCTTAATCATATCAGAGCCATATGTTGGAAATCTTGGAGTGCTGAGAGGGAGAACGCTATTGTTGGGTAAATCCCCAGAGGAAACTATGAAGCAAAAGGAACACAGCAGCGACAGCATCTCACTTCAGACCTCCTCCACTGTGATCAGTCCTTAATTGACTGTTTCTACTGTTAAGACAGAGAACCCTAGAGATTAGCCCATTTTGTGAATTACA
>NW_022105715.1:0-1087 GCF_000313985.2 Echinops telfairi
TGAGGCAGAAAACTAGCAAAAGCAGAACACAACAGGGTAAGGCAGCAACTGTTAGTGGCTAGGGTCCTAGTGAAGCAGACCCTGATAGGATCTCAAACTCAAGGGATGTACGCACCAGCAGCTCGGCAAAGCAGATTGCTAAGGAGCTTCAAGCTCTAGCAATATGATCCATGGATCATAGCAAGGTATCCATGGATACCTTGGCCCACAGGTAGTGCAACACATGGTTGAGGCCCTCTCACCAGGGAGGAAGAGAAATGGGATGCTGGCTGTCAAAAGTATTTATCTCTGTCACCCTTCAATCAAGCTGCAACCTAATTAAACTCTGGCCACATGTTCCTACGGAGGCCTAGTTGGCACAATAAACCTAACTTGGCACTAGCACAAATATTTTAGCCATATATAATTTCCAGACATTAATGAAATCATGCTCACACCCAACATGATATAGCCAGCATACATATTCATGAAAGCACACTGAACCTATCTGTATCTGGTAATATATATGAATAAGGGAAAGATATTCAGTAAGCACATATAAAGAAGAAATACTGATAATCACACATCTCATTTTTGCAATTGATCACATGGTCATAACTGATAGGTAGAATTACCATCTTCCACTACCCATTCTGTATTATTTCCTTTGCCCTCGGCCAGCACCTCAGCTGCCATGGTTCTCTGCTTGGTGTGGTGATGCAGACCTTCATTCTTGAGGGGTCTTGGTCATAAGAAGTCCTATCAAGATTGGGTTGCTGTAGTTTACCTTTTACTTTAATCACAGGGCCTGGCAGTTCTAAGAGACAACCTATGGGATCATCTGGATTTAAGACAGATTCTTCTTTACCTCCAGTCCAGTTTTCCCTTGGGAATCAGGATCAATCACACCACTCAGTACAGTGACACCCTTCCTGACCTGTTGATCCAAAGGCATGGGGAGCCCAAAATGGCCAGGGGATATTCTTAGCTACCAGTTTAATGGAATCAGTGTTATGTTTCTAGATGAGAGTGTTCATAAGTCCATGTCAACAGAGTGAAGGGGTGTTTAGCCTGTCACTCGGGGCACAGACTGCTGATCCTTCCTGGT
>NW_022105715.1:2920-4262 GCF_000313985.2 Echinops telfairi
CATACTAAATTTCCTGGGTCTCTATCTTCTCCCTTTATGCTAGAAGAGTGGTTATTAAAATGTTAACACATTATAAAATACTTGATATACTATAGAATTCACATTATTAAAAACATCCAATGATGTCTAATTCTTCATTTTTTCCTTAAAGAATGATGCAAATATTCACAAGAGAAAGATGTGGGTGGATACTGTCCTTAATTCATATACACATTAATTCCTTATTGAGAATAAAGTAAGAAAGAGAGAATACAACAAACAAAAAATGAAGCAAGTCCCAGGAAGAGAGAACATGTTATGGAAATATTAGAGATTATATTATTAAAATGTCCAATTCTGTACCCAAAAAAATCACAGACATATAGAGAAACAGGAAGAATGGTCATTTATCAGTCCTTGGTACTTTAAATATTCTTCACCAGCACTGTAATTTGAAAGCATCAATTCTTTTTTCTGTCTTCCTTTCAGTGTCCAACTTTCATATGCATATGAGGCCATTGAAAATACCTTGCTTAGGTTAGGTGCACCTTAGTCCTCAAAGTAAGACCCTTGCTCTTCAACACTCTAAAGAGGTCTTGTGATACATCTTTTGATCTCTTGACTGCTTCTTCCATGAGCATTGTTTGTGAATCCAAGCAAGACAAAATCTTTGACAATTTCAATCTTGTCTCTATTTATCATGATGCGACCTATTGGTCCAGTTGTAAGGATTTTGGTCTTGTTTACATTGAGCTTGACATTGGGTTGTAATCCACAGTGAAGGCAACAATCCATGATCTTAATCAGCAAGTTTCTCAAATCCTTCTCATTTTCAACAAGCAATGTATCATCTGCATATCACAGGTTTTAAATAAGCCTTTCTCTGATCCTAATGCCACATTCTTCTTCATATAA
Source organism: Echinops telfairi (assembly GCF_000313985.2). Taxonomy (NCBI): domain Eukaryota; kingdom Metazoa; phylum Chordata; class Mammalia; order Afrosoricida; family Tenrecidae; genus Echinops; species Echinops telfairi. Next base: position 3,815 of record NW_022105715.1, read on the forward strand.
TCCATTTTCTCTGATTATTTGCATAGTGTACAAACTGATCCATGTATGAATTCCACAAGAGCATGGTGAAATGTCCTGCAATTTCCATTATATTCCAAGATATCCATAGTTGGTTATGATCTACACAGTCAAATGCTTTGACAAAAGAAATGCAAAAACAGGTAAACCCCTTTCTGGTATTCTCTGCCTTCAGCCAAGACCCATCTGACATCAGCAATGGTATCCTTAGTTCCAAGTCCTCTTTTGAATCCAGTCTGAACCTCAGGTAGCTCCCTTTCAGCGCACTAAGGCAACCATTGTTGGATGATCATCAGCAATATTTTACTTGCATGTGATAGCAATGATATTGTTCCATAATTTGAGCATTCTGTTGGGTCACCTTTCTTAGGAGTGAATACAAACATGCAGTTCTTCCAGTCAGTTAGCCAAGGACCTGTCTTCCAAATTT
>NW_022105716.1:0-1386 GCF_000313985.2 Echinops telfairi
TTTAAGTTTTCTAAAAAGCAAATTAATAATACCGATTAACTGAGCAAATAGACTTCATTTTCCAAGTTTAACTTTCTTATTTCAGAAAGATGGTACAGTAAATTTAAAACTAAGCTATGTCTCCAAACAACTTCAGATCTGGGTTAGTCTGGATTGACTAGAGAAACAAATTCAGAGACAGTCATATGTGTATAAGAGAGAACTTTATTTCAAAGAGTAAGTGTATGTTAAAACATCCCAGCCCAGTCCACATCAAGACCTTGAGTCCAATGTTAGCCCATATGTCCGATACCAATCTAAAAATTCCTCTACAGACTCACGCAGCATATGCAATGACACTGAGTACAGGAAGATCACAGGCCATTGGGTGGAAAGTCTTGTGGATCCGGTGGTGGTGGAAGCATCTTAACGCTGGCATGGGTCTCCACGTGGCTCCTCCAGCTATAAGGCTCTGGCTACATCAGTGTAGCTCCATCTGGTTTGTCAACAGAAATGTCTCAGAGGGAGAAGATGCAGTATCTGTCCACCTCCAGGGAGGAAGATAGGAGTTCCCAGAATCCTCAAGAAAAGGTCATGCCCACACAGAGGCCTCAGCAATGGCTGTGACCCGAATGACAGGCTAGACTCCACCCCTTCGCAAGTTGACAGGAGATTATGTAACTTCCACAATAGCTGAAATAAAAATGTGAGATCTGAGATTGCCAAGCATCTTCTCATTCCTTCATTTTTCTAGGCAAGGACTGCCTCCCTTTGACAGATGACTAAAGTTTATGGACCTCTCTCTTAAAATTATTTTTAACTTTTCCCTTTATCCTAAATTTAAGCCAAAATCCATTTAACCTTATGGTTCCTCCAAGAGCAACTATTTTCCCTGTCTCTTCGTCTCAGTATTCTTTCCTCCTTGGCATTCCTTGCACCTCCTACTGCCCTCCCGGTAAGCCAGTGCTCAACAGGCCTTCCTCCTCCTTCCTCTCCCGGCAGCCACTGGCTGTCAGGATTCCATCCGGAACACCTCCAAGGGTCCCCAGACCACACTTTGGGTAACACTGGTTATATCAACATTCTGATTTAACACAAAACTTCCACAGAGGTTTCCTAGGCCAAATTTAAGTCATCAATACTTTGTATATTCTCATTTGACCTTACTCAGGGACTATTCTCACACCTGTTACTTTTAATGCAGCAAAAGAAGAAGAATGATAAATCACCAACAAACAGGTTTGTGAGTGTTCCCAATCTCAGTGCTCTGGAACCCAGTGGAGTGGGCAATGGACATCCTAACCGCCTGGATCCCATTCCGAATTCTCCAGTCCACGACATTGAGTTCAACAGCAGCAAACCACTTCTACAGCCAGTGCCACCCAAAGAGTCCAAGACATTTTTGAG
>NW_022105716.1:3164-4480 GCF_000313985.2 Echinops telfairi
AGTCCTCCTCAGAGTGAAGCTTCTCCGGTGGCTTCTCCAGATCCCCAGCGCCAGGAGTGGTTTGCCCGGTACTTCACATTCTGAAAGGATTGTGTTGCACGGCTCTGTGTGGACGGTTCCCAAGAGCATGACCTTATATAACCCGTTGTGTGAACAGGCTTTCCTCTGTCAAACACTGTGAATGAGAAAGGATTTGTCTCTCCAATTTGAAAATGCACTGTATTTCCTGTGACATTTATTGGAATCTCTCTAAGGTACTATATTATGTGTGTACTTATAGCAGTTTGTATTTTTATTTGAGATGGAAAAGTCTTTAACCTTTATAATTACTGCATAATAAATTTTGTTAGAACAAACACTTAACTGGTGTTAGTTTTTTTCTTACTGAGTTTGTATCCATTTAAAAATTTATCTTAATTTCAGGTAAGACTTGCCAAAAAGCTTTACTGTACAACAGTCATAATATCAAATGACTCAACTTCAATAATCACACACCCAAAAAAATTGAGAAAGGAAAATATGTTATAATCTGTTACTTCTCCCAGTTCCAGCTTTAATTAAACTGTTCTGTAAATTTATATGGCTAGAACAAAAATATTTGTTAAATTGTAGACTTTCAAGTGTGTAAGATAGTCCTATTCGTTTACAGGTTCCTAAAATATTGTTTGTGGACATTAAGGTCTCTAAAGCTGTTATTAATATTATGCTTTATGACCAAATGTTAGTAGAGGGTCAGCTCTATTTTGTCTTAAAATCCAATTTGTTCATGTTCATTTTCTGAATAGTTTAGTACTCGCACATGAACCTACACTCCACTAACTCCCATTACATGGTTGCACTTGTATTCTATGGCCGGAAAGAATGCATCCGTCATGTAAACTTAACAAAGTGTCTGCGTGAACTAAATCAATGGTATAAATGCTGATTGTAATATTACAGATCAACTTTTCGTGGCAAAATATACTTCACAAAACATTTGCCATTTCAATCAATTTCATGTGTGCAGTTCACGGACATCGATGGTATGTTCCCCCTGCTGTGTAACCAGCACCACGATCTGTTTTTCCCTCTTGCTTAGGGAAACTGAGTAGTGCCCCTTAAGGCATCACTCCCCAGTTGCCCCTCCGATGCATCCCTGGTCGCCACTGATATTTATTCCTACAGACGTGGCTATTCTAGATGTACTGTTTTTCAGTTGTGGGAAAATAAATTCAAGAGAACATTTTCCCATTTCAACTGTTTGTATGTGTACAATTCAGTGATACTTGGTACATCTACCGTTTTGTCCCCGCCCGCAGGACCGTCAACGCAGACCC
>NW_022105717.1:0-1094 GCF_000313985.2 Echinops telfairi
TGCCCATGCTCTGCAACATGACCCTTACGTTTGCCCTGTTTTCTCCTCGATGATCTCTATGGCCCTCAGATCATACTAAAGTCTTTGACCTATCTTGTGTTGGTTTTCATACATGGGGTGAGGTGTGGGTCCTGTTTCATTTTTCTCCATAGGTAGATCACATTTTGCCAGCCCCGTTTGTTAAAGGAATGATCTCTTTCCCATTTAATGGTTTTTTTGGCCCTTTATCAAAGATTAGTTGTTTTTAGGCCGATAAATTTATTTCTGGGTTTTATATTCTATCCCACTGGTCTATGTACCTATTATTGTACTAGTATCAGCCTGTTTTGACTATGATGTCTCTGTAATAGGCTTTAAGATCAGGCAGTGAGAGGCCTCCTATTTTGTTCTTATTCTTAAAAGTTCTTTGCTTATTTTGAGTTTTTCCTTCTTTGTATAAAGTTATTAATTGGTTTTTCCATTTTTTTAAATAATGGAATTGGGATCTGGACCAGAATTGCTTGATATTTGTAGATTACTTTGTACAGTATTGACATTATCACAATGTTAAGGTTCCTTATCCATAAACATATAATATTCTTCTTTGGGTTTCTTATAATACTGCTCTGTAATTTTTTTTCTACACAAGATATTTCCTACCGTGCTTAAAGTCATTGTGCTCCTGGGTACCATGCACAGGGATCAAGAGGAAATTGTTTGACTACGACAAGGGAGTGCTGCATGGTTTAACATCATGAAAGGTGTGCCTTGGGGTTGCATCCTCTCACCACACTTATTCAATCTGTACGCGTCACAAATCATCAGAGAAATTGGATGAGATGAAGAAGAACGCAGCATCAGGATTGGAGGAAGGCTTATTAAGAAACTGTGATGTGCAGATAATACAACCTTGCTTGCTGGATGTGAGGAAGACTTGCTGGTGAAGATCAAGGATTTCAGCCTTCAATATGGATTCAATTCAATATAAAAACACCAAAATCCGCCAGTCAGGGTGCGATGTAACAATGATGAGAAATACAATCTTCCTCTAGTTCCTAAAGGTTTCCTCCCCGCTCCCACTACCATGACTCGAATTCTATCTTGCAAGACTGGCT
>NW_022105717.1:2463-4252 GCF_000313985.2 Echinops telfairi
GTTGATTTTCCCAGAGCTACAGGGTTGCTTCGAGTCCCGGTCAACTTGGTGACAATGTGCTGGGCTTTCTGTTTGGCCTCTGCCTATGAGCCTGACTGTGCTTCTTCGAGTAAATGAGCAAAAGGGAAAACGCCAGGAGGACAATGTGACAAGCACACTTAATGCACACCACGCTGCCATATGCTCCTTTTTGTCTTCACCTACCTGAAAAGTGCTATCTTTATCTTTACAGCCCGCCGAGCTGTCAGTGCAGTTCCAAATATGCTGCCTTTGTGTGCAGTGAAAGGCAGCTTTAAAGAAAAGGACACTGGGCACCTGGAACCCCACCACACGCCACAGAACAAATACGCAGAAAACGACACTGACATATCATACGTTGCGTTTTCAAGTTGCCACTGGCCTATGCGTTATTACTTTTTTTAATGACTTCACATCAAAGGGAAGATGAGACTGCCTCAGCTTTGAGAGCCTTTGGCCTGTAAGGTTTCCACAGAGGCCTCAACCCCAACTCCCTCCTGCATTCTGTTATCGATGGTCTTACTGTTTCCGTGTCTTTTCTTCTTTGACACGCACTTGTTTCTGGCCGGACCTGCTGTTGTTAACTTACCTGCTCAAAGCGACCTGGGTTCCAAGCACTGCTCCCCGGACGGGTGAACTCGCGCTCGGAACCTGGCCTCGGCTTTGCTTTTCCCACCCGCAGTCCTCGCCAGGAAAGATTTCACAGGTTGTTCCGATTCCAGATTGCTGGCCAGCATCTAAAGAAGACACAGTGTGTCATAGGTATAAAAAGAAGCGCTCAGCTGTCATACTTACCAGAGGAGAACCCACCACAGACATTTGAAAATATCTCCTTGTTGGCTCCAAGCTCCTGATTACCACCATCGCCGTCCCCTGTTTGTCCTGAGGGAAAACGCCCAGAGAAAGCAGAATGAACAATATAGTTCCATCCCCAAAATTCTTTGAATAGCTTAAAAAATAAAAAAGCACAGTGAAATCTACACTCCAAAATGACAGACACTTGAAATTGTCATGAGAATAAGTAAAAACACAGAATGTAAATTCAATTAAACTTTCCCTTGTGTGTTCAGCAAAAATTTGACACGAAACCTCAAAACACGTGAGAAAGATTCTTTACAAATTGTGATTATAAGTTCATGATTGAGGCTAAGTAAATAGTTCCAACATATCAAGGATTCCTTCGTGCATTCCCTCCTTTCAATTTGTCTTTTGAGGACCACAAAACCTAAAGATCTCTTTATAATTCAAGAATGCAGTGACGACTCGTGCCTCCATAAGCAAATAGGAAAATGAGGTGGGGAGAGAGTTTTGCTATTTCTGAATTCCACTATGGTGTAAGACTAAGACATCAAATTCCTAAAGTAATTTATGTGTGAGATCCATGTTTATGTCTGAGGGAAAAAAATAAAAAAGATTCAAAAGGAGCTCTAATCTTTTTATGATGTTAAGAAATTTTTTTTGGGTAATTGAAGAGACTTAGCCGTGTTAGTGTATAGTTGTTTTGATAAGATTGCCCAACTTCTAGCAAGCATGTTTCTTCTACTTCCACCATTCTAACAAATGTACTTGCTCAGACATCCAGGACAGGAACGTGGGTCTCTTCTGTCACCGTTCCTTCATCGGTCAGAAGTAGGTTCCACAACATATAGGCACAAACAACTATCTCATTAAAAGAAAGAAAAAGAAAAACAGCAACCTGGTCTAGTCAGCCCAGCGTATGACAATTCATGGTGTTGTTCCTGTGGTTGTTTGGGTGCCAGTGAGTCCGTGC
>NW_022105718.1:0-993 GCF_000313985.2 Echinops telfairi
TTTCACACTCTGCCTGTACAAGCGCACCAAGCAACAAGTCTGCAAAGTGGTTCTCAGGAAGTTCAAGGCTCTTTAAAACCTCTGGTCTCTTGACAGTGTCATTCTGGCGGAGCCCGTCGTACCACGGCTCCCGGAACATGCCGTTCCTTCTTGTTAGGATTCAGCTTCTCCTGAGATCCACGTGAACCCTCAGCACCACCCAAGATCCACATGGGGCTGGGGGGATGCCTGCCCCAGATGGAAAGACTGGGGAACCACATTGAAACACGAGGGGAACTGACATCAACCGCCCCGGTGATTCACTCGCCAGGTGTGGAAGTGGTTCTTCTCAAGCCCATCCAACATCCTTCAGGACCTTGCCCCAGAGAGGAAGTACAATCACACAAAAAGCGAAGCAGTTCAGACATCTCTGTTTCCAAGGCTGCTATGTTGGATACCACGCCTGTGGGAGCCTTTTGATGAGTTCTATTTCTCATTTCTCTCGAAAGCTTTCCTGCGCCCAGTCCCCAGCGATCCCAAGCTGCTTTGGGGACACTCCAGTCCCTCTGTGGCTGCCTCTTGATATCTGCAGAGAGCCCCTGGACTGGGTTTCTACCCACCCCTAAATGTACACTATGCTTCTGCCCAGCACGCCTGCCCACCTACCGCCTACTCCCTTCGTTAGAGACTCGTTCTGAGCTTTCCCTCCCACCCTTGTGTGATCTGCAATGTCTCTGAGGCATGCCGCTGGAAAAAGCATCACCAGAAGGACCCTTCCCACTGGGAATCTAACAATGGAGCAGCCCCCCTTTGACACATTCTACCCCCCGCTACCCTAACCTCCATATGGCATGATCCACCTGCCTCAGAAACAGCAGCAAGGCAGAAGAACTCGGCTGAGAAACACTCAGTGGCCCGCTGCCATGTGTTCTAGACTCTGAAAGAGCAGGGAGTGAAACACAGTTCTTGGCTTTGTGAAGCTTACATTCCAGTTGGAAAGACAGACCCAGAAAG
>NW_022105718.1:3043-4274 GCF_000313985.2 Echinops telfairi
GTACCCAATCTTGATTCTTCCTTTTTCTTTAGCAACATCCCTGCTCTGAAACAAGAGCCATATCCTGGTACTCACTTTCTTTCTTAAGTCTTTATGTAGAACTACGAGGGCACTCTCGTGGTATAAGGGATTGAGCCCTGAGCTGCTATTTGCAGTAGCATTCATTCCAATCATTCCATGTAAAGACTTGACGTCTCAGAAACCCACAGAGGTCATTCTACACCGACCTATAAAGTTGCTATGAGTTGGAACTGGGTTGATGACAGTGAATTGGCTTTTGTTTTGTTTTTAATGTCCAACTTTTCTTCTTTAAAGAAAAGACAAACCTATTACCACGGACTCCTTTCTGGCTCAGAGTGATCCAATGGGACAGTCTAGAACTGTCCCCGTGGAGTTTCCAGGATGGTCAGTCTTTACAGAAGCCAACTGCCTCATCTTTCTCCCTAGGAGTGGTTGGTGGGTTCAAACCACTGACCTTTCAGTTCGATGCCTAGTGCTTAACCTACAAGTCCCTTCAGTCAACAAATTCTAGTTACCCGAAGTCACCTTTTAAAAATACTGATACTCAGGCCTCATTCCAGAGAATCACTTACTAAGGATGATAGGTAAAAAAATACAAATCTTTAACTCTATAACAAAAACAAAAACCACCCAACTAAACCCATTTCCATAAAGTAATTTCTACTCATAGTAACCCTACACAGGGATTTCTGAAGCTCTATATCGTTACAGGAGCAATCAGCCTCATCTTTCTCCCAAGGAACTGTCCAGTGGGTTTGAACTGCTCGTCATCCAATGCTTACAAGACAACACCACCAGGGTTCCTTACTAATTATCTTTTAAAACAAAGTAAAGTAATTAAACATAATATTCATCAGAGTGTACTTACTTTTATAGTAACCCTTTGCTAATTGCCTAACAATGTCAAAAAAATCTTTAAAACAGTTCCTTGTCATAAAAGTGGCACAATGAAGTCTCTCCAAAGCGTTTCATGGTGAATTGCTGATGGCATTTAAATTAAGCATGAGCCCATTATTAATAGAGCGTGAAGCAAATACAAAATGGTCTTTCTCTCAGAATTCCTCTTCACAGAAGAGATAAGACAAGGATTCGCATAATTAGATTATCAAGGTCAAGGGTAAATCTCCTAAAAGGGGAAGCATGCCAAGGGCAATTGCCTGCAGAAACAATCACCGTATCAACTATGCCAAATCCTTTCCTCCCAAATTGG
>NW_022105719.1:0-1065 GCF_000313985.2 Echinops telfairi
CAATCATGACCTCAATTCTACCTTACAAATCTGGCTAGACCAGAACACGTACACAGATACAGATAAGAGCTGGAAACACAGGGAATCCAGGACAGATAAACCCCTCAGGACCAATAATGAGAATAGCGATACCAGGAGGGTAAGGGTAAGGTGGGGGGAGAAAGGGGAAACCGATCACAATGATTAACATATAACACCCCCACCCCCACCAGGGGGACGAACAACAAAAAAGTGGGTGAAATGAGACAGCGGTCAGTGTAAGACATGAAAAAAATAATAATTTATAAATTATTAAGGGTTCATGAGAGAGGGTGATGGAGGGAGGGAAAAAACGAGGAGCTGATACCAAGGGTTCAAGAAGAAAGAAAATGTTTGGAAAATGATTATGACAACATATGTACAAATGTACTTGACACAATGTATGTATGTGTGGATTGTGATAAGAGCTGTAAGATTGTTTTAAATAAAATGATTGTTTTAAAAACAAGATAGGTTATGTCTACTTGGTAAAAATAGTGTGCAGCCATGGTTCGATCCTGAGTTTCTGCACCAAAAAAAAAAAAGTGTGCAGCCAATAAAAATATGCTCAAGAAAGTGCTGGTAATCTAAGCACTATGGGTAGGGTAAAAATCATTTTAGATTTGTTAAACACCCAGGTTTCATTTGGGTTGTAATAATTTTAATGAGGAAGAAGAGCATGTTAATGAGAATAGGATTAACGAAACTTCTAACAGACAAGTAGGTTGACTAACAAATGCCAGGTAAGTCTGTAAAATACATCCTAGAATGAAAGACTCCAAATTGTATATAATGATTGCATTGCAGTTTAAATGATGATAATAAAAACATAATAGAGTATTTCAGTGTAGCATTTCTGTGACTCCAATTTAATAATTTGTTCTGCGGTTAGATGCCATTGAGCCGATTCCTATGTGTGGTGGCCTGGTGTACAAGAGAACGAAGTCCTGCCTGGTCCTGATCCAGCCTCACAATCATTTGCTGTGTTTGAGTCGTAACATGTTGTTGAATGTTGCAGCCACTGTGTCCACCCATCTCATTGAGAGT
>NW_022105719.1:2766-4274 GCF_000313985.2 Echinops telfairi
ACAACTTTGGACCCACCAGTCTGTGATCTCCTTGTTTCCCACTTCACCTTTCTGTGTCATCATCTGAAGCTATGCAAAGCTGTACAGAGCCCAGGCTAACTTCAGACCTGTGGACTTGATTTGGACCGGGCTGTGATACTTTCTTGATATAAAGTCACTTCTTTATCAAAAAATTACAAACTTTTTCAGTAAAGTTATTTCTTACACATAGATGAGGATCACTGTTTTGTTTATCTAGACAACACCGGTTAAGATGGTAATTAAAACACAAATAAACATCTTTCTGGTAGTTTCTGTTTGGGACCAAGATTAGCCTGACATCAGCAATGATATCCCGCATGCCACATCCTCTTCTGAATCAGCTTGAATTTCTGGCAGCTCCTGGTTCATATAATGCTATAAACATTTTTAAATTATCTTCAGCAAAATTTTACTTGTATGAGATATTAATGATATTGTTTAATAATTTGTGCATTCTGTTGGGTCACCTTGCTTTCAAAAAAGCACAAATATGGATTTCTTCTAGTCACTAGAGCAGGTAGCTGTCTCCCAAATTTCTTAGCGTAGATAAGTGAGTGCTGCACTGCGTGTTTGTTGAAACATTCCGGTGGCATTCTGCCAATTCCTGTTTTATGCTAATGCCTTTGGTGCAGGTGGAACTTTTCCCTAATATCATGTGTTCTTGGTCATATGCTGTCCCCTGAAATGGTTGCACAAGGACCAATTTTTTATGATAGCGTTATTCTGTGTATTCCTTCTGTCTTCTTTTGATGCTTCCTACATCATTCAGCATTTTGCCCACAAAATGCTTTAGTAATGAAACTTGAGGCTTGAATTTTTTTCCCACTTAATGGTTTAATGATATTTCTTTTTGTTTTTAAATCATTTTATTGGGGGCTCGTACAACTCTTATCACAATCCATATGCACATCCATTGTGGAGGCTTGAATTTTTATTCACTTCTTTGGTCTTGAGAAATGTCGAGTTGGCTCTTCCCATTTGGTTTTCTCTAGATCTTTGCACATTTCATTATAATTCTTTGCTTTGTCTTCACAAACTGCACTTGAACTTTTCTGCTCAGTCCTTTTCCTTCACCATTAGTTCCAGGGGTTTTTGCTTCTCTATGAGCGAAGGGTGTCAGAATCTCTTTTGACAATCATTTTGGTCTTTTCTCTATTTTTTATATATTTAATGAACATTGTCTTTCTTCATGTAATATGCCACTACAAACTCGTCTGCTCTTTGGTTATTAGTGGACAGTGACTCAAATCTATGCTGGAGATGGTCTCTAATTTCAGGTGGGGTACACTCATGGTCTTATTTTGGCTCTGTGGACTTGTTTCAATTTTATTCAGCTTGAACCTGAACTTGCATACTGTCAATTAACGCTCTGGCTCCATAGTCAGTCCCTGGCTTTCTTTTGTCTGATGCTGTTGAGCTTCTCGATTGTCTCTTTTCACAGGTGTAGTCAATTTAGTTCTTGTGGATTCCATTAGGTGAGGTCCTTA
>NW_022105720.1:0-1051 GCF_000313985.2 Echinops telfairi
TTCCCCCCTTGATCTTAAATATATTTACATATGTACATGGCTGTATTTAGGCTTGTATATATGAGGTGTGGCTTTCTTATAAAGAGCAATGGGAACGTCTTGCTCTCTCTGCCTCTTCGCCTTCCTGTTTGTTGGGACTCTGCCCACCTCCAGTGTGGCCTCCTGTGGGCTGACCGCCCTGAGAGCTGCCAGTGCCCTGCCATGTTTCCACGGACCTTGGATCCACAGGACAATGCATCCACCAGCCTCTGAGCTTCCGGCTTTACTTTTCAGGGTCATCAGCCTGCAGCTATGTGATTCTTAAGAGAGTCTTATGAAATGGCACTGGACTTAGGGACTTCAGTTGGGCTGGGCTGGAATGCCTTCTGGATATGAAATTACTTCTTATATAAAGCTCTTTCTTATATACATATGAGTATCACTGGATTTTGTGTCTCCAGATAACCCGGCCTAACATAGTGTCCAGGCTTTTCTTCTGAAGTACATCTGGGTGGACTCGAGTCTGCAACCTTTTGGTGCTAACCATTTATGCCACCTAGAAACTTTGAGCACACAATAGGTGCTTAAATAAATAAATGTGCTCAACTGCATCCTCCCATTTAAACACATAATATTGTATGTGCTTCGGGCAACAAATGTACAAATGTGCTTGACACAATGGATGTATGTAGGGATTGTGATGAGGGCTGTATGAGCCCCCAATAAAATGATTTTTTAAAATTATTGCACGTGCTTCAACAAGTACAGCAAAAATGATATAGAAGCTACAGTGCAATATTATTTGAGAAGGTCGCTGATTCTAAAATGTGTCTTTCGAATATTTGAAATTTCATCACTCATGATTCACTCTCTTTAAAGTACATCCCATTTGGGGCATACATCTGAGTGGGCAACTGTAAGATTATCTTGGCCATTGCCACTTTAGCATAGTGGGTTTTTTCCCTACATCATTTTACTGGGAGCTCATAAGGCTCTTATCACAATCCATACATCCATGCATTGTGTCAAGCACATTTGTACATTTGTTGCCATCATCATTCTCAAAACATTT
>NW_022105720.1:2567-4169 GCF_000313985.2 Echinops telfairi
TTTAAACAGTTTACCAGAATCACTCTCCCTTCCTGACTGATTGTCCTACCAACTTAGGATACGAAACATAATTTCCAACCTGCTGTATGCATATCTTATTGCCATCTTATTGCTTTAGTCTCTCTAGAGAACCCTAACTAAGTTGGCAGAGAGAGACAGAGAGAGAGACAGAGAGAGCCCTGACAATGCCCTAGATTTAGACTTCTAGTCTTCAGATAGTAGATTTCTGTTCTCTAGAGCTACCCATTTGGTAGTATTTTGTTATTACAGCCCTAAGAGACCAAGACAAGAAACAAATACGACAAAACACTGATATCTATCAACAGCTAAAAACTAGGTTCTACCTACAACTTCTTTAATTACTTAAATAATTTGAATTTATGTCAAACATGAATACATGACTGCTTAACTTAATTTGAGAATATCTAATAAGAAGATTATTAATTAAATCATACTTAGTTGTTGTTTTCTTTCTGGAAAACAATATATAATATTATAATATCTGGATCAAAATTAAGCTATTGGGAAAAAATTAGCCTAAGTATCTTTCCCAGGGAATGTGAATGACCTTGAAAAGAAAAGTAGAAATTTAATATAAGCACATGAGAAGCCTTAGCGGTCTTTTAAAAAGTCCCAGAGGCTAACCTCAGCAATGGTCATTTAAAAAGCTTATCTCATTTCTGTACAAATAATATATAGATATTAGAACATTTAGATAAAAAATGACTTTTACCCTCCTCATCCAGAGCAAATTTATTAACATTTGCTATGCATCTTTTTAGAGCTATTTCCTACATGGACAGAAAAGGGAAATGAAGTGGCAGAAAGAGGTCTTCTGTGTACTTGTATGTCCTTGGAGACATTTTTAAAGGAAAACATAAATAATGGACAATTCTGAAGCATAATTTTGTAAAAGCAATAGTAAGACATAGAAGACAATGCCAACATCGCAGCCGGTCAGGAGATACAGTGTGCTAACTCGTGCTTTTCAAGCTGCGAATGACCACCATGAGCCGTTCCTCAACCTCACTGCCACTCACTCAATCCCAACTCACAAGACCCTATGGGACAGAGTGGAATCGCCACTACGTGTGTCCAAGGCCATGCATCTTTACAGGAGCAGAACGCCCCGTCTTTCTCCCCAGACGCAGCTGGTGGTCCCAAATTGCCGACCCTGGGATTTTCAGCCTAATTCATAACATGCTAACCCACCAGGGTTCCTTGACGATACATTAGTAAGTCCCATAATAGTCTGGTGGTCTTGACAGGGTTAAAATGAAAAAAGCAGGAAGAGGGGGAGGAGGAGGTGGAACAGAATGAGACCGAAAATATTAGGGTGTCTTTTGGGTTTTTTGTTTCAATTGTGGGGAATTGACATGCATGTGCGTGTGCGCGTGTGTGTTTGGTCATCAGGTGTAATGCACTCCCTACTTTGAGTAGAGGTGAAAAAAACGGTCAGAATGCCACAATCATAGACTGAAGTCTTATCAACTGACCTCTCAAAGAGCAAGTAGAAGGGACTCCACTTGCAGATGGTGACCCCCACCAATCCCAAGGGGAATAAGGAAAGAAGAAACCTTTGCATTCGATCAGAACCTTCTG
>NW_022105721.1:0-1757 GCF_000313985.2 Echinops telfairi
TGAATGATGATAGCAACAAATGAACCAACGTGCTTGACACAATGGATGTATGTATGTATGGTGGCAAGAATTGCATGAGCCTCCAAAAAATGATTTAAAAAAAGAAAAAATATGATAGTTGGAGGTCATATTAAACTTATCCATGAAGTTAAAACAAGTTAAATGCAAACCTAGAAGAACTTCATAGAAGAAGGGGAAAAAAATCAAACAAGTGGAGAGAAAATAAAGATTGCCAGACAAGGCATGAGAATTATAGGACTTGAAGACTTCTAATTAGCAACAATAGAGACCTAAATATAATGGAGTAGTGGGAAGTATATAATTATCAACTTAGATTTTTTTCTTAGTGAAATTATTATTCTAGAGTTAGGTAAAAACAAATAAGGAAGAATAAAATTGATGCTAGTCAGATGCTGTTTCTAAGAAACAACAATGAGCCTAGAAAATTTATATCTGTCAATCTATCATTTCAACTATTGGTTGAAGCAGAATGCTTCCCTGTGCTCATTCAGAACGTGTACATGGATCAAGAGGTATTGTGTGAACAGAGCAAGGGAATACTGCGGGGTTTAGAATCAGGAAAGGTGTGTGTCAGGGTTGTATCCTCTCACTTTATCGGTTCAATCTGTATGCTGAGAAAATAATCAGAGAAGCGGGGTTATATGAAGAAGAGTGTGGCATCAGGATTGGAGGAAGGTCTATTAACAACTTGCACATGCAGCTGACACAATCTTGCTTGCTGGAAGTGAGGACCATTTGAAACTGATGAAGAGAAAGGCTTGCAGCCTTCAGTACAGATTATGAATCAATGTCAAGAAGACCCAAATCCTCACAACTGGATGGGTAACACGATAAATGTAGAAAAGGTTGAAGTTGTCAGGGATTTTGTCTTACTTGAATCCACAATCAATGATCAGGGAAACAGCAGTCAAGCGATCACACGACATGTTGCATGAGGCAAATCTACTGCACAGGATCTCATTAGAGTATTGAAAAGCATGGATGTTACTTTGAGGACTCAGGTGTACTGGCCCAAGCTATGATATTCTCTACGGCATCATATGCATGTAAAGTGACCAAAGAAGAATCGATGCCTTTGAATTGTAGTGCCGGAGAAGCATGTTGAAAGTACCCTGGACTGCCAAAAGGATGAATTGATCTGTATTCGAAGAAGTTCAGGGTGATCCTTAGAGGGAAGGATGGTGAGACTTCGTCTTACATACTTTGGTCATATTGTCAGGAGAGATTGATCCCGGAGAAAGACATCATGTTTGGAAAAGTGGAGGGGCAGCAAGAAGAGGAAGCCCCTCAATGAGATGGATTGACACAGTGGTGGCATCAATGGACTGTGGCATGGGAACAATTGTGAGGAGGGCACAGCGCTGTGCAGTGTTTCCTTCTGTTGTGCACAGGGTCTCTGGGGCCTGGAGCCCACTCAAAGGCACCTAACAAAAACAACAATGATTGGTTTTGTAAAAACACTCATGTTTACTTTTCATTAAAGCTAAACTAAAACTGTAGATCATACTTTTCAAATATAGTCATCAAATCTGTACCTCTACATGAATACTTGCTATTGATATGCAGCAAGTGCAAAATTAAGAGTAACTCTTTAGCTCTGTTTTCAGACATGTGACTTAGTCGATCATCCACCCTGGATTCCCTGTGTTTCCAGTTCCTATCTGTACCAGTGTACATCCTCTGGTCTAGCTAGACTTGCAAGTTAGAATTCTTGTCATGATAGTGGGAGCGGGGAG
>NW_022105721.1:2291-4234 GCF_000313985.2 Echinops telfairi
TTCACCCACTTTGTCCGGAAGGTGAGCATCATAGAATGCCAAATTAATAGAAGAAAGTATTCTTGCACTGAGGGAGCACTTGAGTGGAGGCCCACAAAATTGGTTTATTTTTGTAGATATTGCCTACAAGTTACTCGCCCAGTTTACTAAAGCCTACCGTTCAGTAATGGGTCAGAAGAATTTAAGGGAAATGCAATTTCATGATTTTGCCTGTCTGAATATGCCTCTTCTTCCACCTTTTCACCTTCTTAACTAACTAATTCTAGGATGGAAGTAATTTTCCTTCAAATTTTGCTGGTTCATTTCCATTGTATCCTAGCTGTCAGGGTTACTGATACTAATGTCATCTGGAGCTCTAACTTTGTATACTTTTTTTTTATTCACTACAAACTCATGAGAATTCCTCTTTTATAATTCATTGGGGGTCTGAGTTGGGCTGCTAGCTACCAGGTCAGCAGTTTGAAACCATCAGCTGCTCCATGGGAGAAAGATGAAGCGTTCTATACCAGTGAAGGTTTACAGCCCCAGACACTCAGAGGGGCAGTTCCAGTTTTCCTGTAGGATCACGATGAGGGAGAAGCAACCCAATGGCAGTCATTCACAACATTGTTTTTGAGGCATTTAGTGTGGCTTTTCCGATCTGGAAATTAATGCGAGTCAGTTCTGGGAAATGTTTATTAATTTTGGAAAGATCTCAAGAACAGATTTGCTGCATTGAACACCAATGACAGAGACCTGATGAACTGTGGGATGACTTCAAGAACATCATTCATTAAGAAAGCAAAGGGCCACTGAAAAACAAACAAAAACAAACAAACAAGAAAGAAAAGATCAAAGTAGATGTCAGGAGACAGAAGAGACTCTGAAACTTGCTTTTAAGTGTAGCTAAGGGATACGGAAGAAATGATGAAGTCAAAGAGCTGAACAAAAATTCCAAAGGGCACTTTGAGAAGATAAAGTAAAATGTAATGAAATGTGCAAAGACCCGGAGTTAGAAAATAGAAAAGAAAGAACACACTCAGCATATATTAAATGAAAAGAACTCAAGAAAAGTTCAAGTGTCAAGTTACAATTGAGTTGCCTTCTATTGAGTTGCAATATTGAAAACGTTTATGGGCAAAAACCGGAATGATGCAAGAAGCATAAAAAGAAGATAGAAGAATACGGAGTCACTGTCCCAAAAGGAACGAATTGACATTCAACCATTTGAAGAAGTTGCATATGAGCAAGAACCAATGGTACTGAAGCAAGAAGGCAAAGCAATACTGAAAGCACTAGCCAAAAACAAGGTGTCAGCAATGGATCGAACTCAAATGTTTCAATAAGCTGTTGAAGCACTGGAAGCACTCACTCACTTGTCTATGCCAGGAAATCAAGAGGACAGCTACTTAGCCAACTGACTGGAAGAGATTCACATTTGTACCTATTCCAAAGAAAAAGTGACCCCACAGAAAGCTCAAATTGTTGAACAATATCATTGATATCACATGCCAGTAAAATTTTACTGAAGATCATCCACCAATGTTGGCAGCAGTACATTAACAGGGAGTGGCCAGAGAGTCAGATCAGATTTAGAAAAGAATATGGAACAAGGAATTTCATTGCTGATGTCAGATGGCTCTTGGCTGAAAGCAAGAATACTAGAAAGATGTTTACTTGTGTTCTGTTAACCATGCCAAGGCATTTGACTGTGTGGTTCATAACAAACTCTGTATAGGCTTAAGAAGAATAGGAATTCTAACCACATCATTGTGCTCATTCTTAACTGGTCCAAGGATCAACAGGCAGTTATGGAAACATAATAAGGGAATACTGATTGGTTTAAAATCAGGAAAGGTGTGTGTTAGAGTTGTATCCTGTCCCCAGACTTATTCAATCTGCATGCTGAGCAAATAATTAGAGAAGTTGCCTTATATGAAGAAGAATGTAGCATCCGGATTAGA
>NW_022105722.1:0-815 GCF_000313985.2 Echinops telfairi
GAGCCAGTGATTGCAGGTGAAATATTGGAACGAGAAGAATAAAAGAGAAAATTCCATCATATTTGCTGAAAATTCGGCATTATCATTTTGCATTTAAACATATCACTGGTGCTGTGTATAGTCCCTATAAAATATATGTGAACTTTTCTTTTATAGTCCAAATGTTTTTCTCTCAACAACAATGTTGAACTTGTCCTAGAGACATATAACCATATCCTCACTTTCTTTGATTATATCAACCTTGTCTATGTATTTAAGGATGAATGTTTAAGTGGGAATTTCCTCATTTAAAAAAAAAAGATCGCAAGTATTGAAAAGCAAGGATGTTACCTTGAAGACTAAGGTGTGCATGACTCAAGCCACGGTCTTTCTCCTGGCTTTAAATGCATGTGGAAGCGGGCACTGAATAAGGAAGCCTGAAGAAGAATCAATGCACTTGAACTGTGGGGCAGGAGAAGAATACTGAAAGTATCATGGCCTGCTAAAAGGACAAACAGATCTGTATCAGAAGAAGTAAGGCCTGAGTGCTCCTTCGAGGCAAGGATGGCAGGACAGGAGAGGGAAACCATGCTGGTAAAGTGGAGGAGCAGCAAAAAAGAAAAAAGCCCTAAACTGACATCATGGCAGCAACAATGGGCCCAGGCATGGGAACAATTCTAGGTTGTGCAGGACCACGCAGTGTTTCGTTCTGTTGTGCATGCAATTGCGATGATCCGGGACCAACTTCAGGGCACCTAACAACAACAGGGCCGCTTGTTAAAAGGCACATCTGGGACACTGGGCCTCTACTCAAGTACTCCCTCAATGCAAGAACA
>NW_022105722.1:3000-4271 GCF_000313985.2 Echinops telfairi
CACCCAGGGACCCAGCTGATAGAGCTGCCATCCCCTCAGTCCTCTGGAGCCCCTCCCACCAGCTATGAATTGCTCCACTCCAAAAATGTCTTTTGGTTACAACTCACTGGCCCAAACAAACCAGATGGCTCCATACACAAGGGGCCAGCAAGTGACAGCCTATCTTACGCTGGTCAACAGCACTCGTCAGGATCCTCATTCTTGATGCCCACCTCCCCAGCTTCCTTTCTTCAGGGTTGCTGGCCTTTGCCCATCTGGGGTCTCAGTCCTTACACAATTCAGACAGCTCTTGATTCTCCATGCCATAGGGCACTGCCCAGGGAAGCCTTTTAGCCCAGAAAAATCCTGTCTGGGCTTCGGAACACATCGGAACATGACAATTTATAATATTCTGCCGAATTGTAAAGATGACAAACCCAAACTGTGCAGAGATAACCTGCAAGGATTGGAAAAACTGCCGACTTCTCCCCAGTCAGCCTTCTTCTATCAGGAAATGACAACCTCCCTCCCCTTTTATCCTTCTGCCAAGAACCGAGCCAAGGAGATCTTTTCTGCCCTGCCCTTCCTGGTTGCAGTGCGCACAAAGAGTAAACAACGTTGGCCATTATCGCGTTGAAGAATGGATTTAATCAGTGGAAGGGATCATGCCAAGGAGAAGCTGAAAGCAAGGCTTGTTGTAGAAAAAGAAAAAAACCAAAACTGAAAAGCTCAGTGCTGATCAGTCTGTGCCGAGAATCCTGAGTTACCTGGGACTTTTCTCACCAACGAAGGTTATATGCACATCCCGAGTTTAAAAAGAGCCGCAAGTGTATAATAAGCACCAGGGGAGGAGTCGCCTGTCAGTGCCTCCATAGCCATGTGTCAGTGCTGAATCTGGTGTGAAGCAAACTTCATTCATATTTAATGCTAAACAAATGAGTGGGAAACAAAAATCCAAAACAAGACCTGTTGCCATCCAGTCAATTCCACCAGCGTACAGGTACCGGGTACCGGGGATCAATCTGTGCTCTTACAAAGGAAGATTCTACCAGGGCTCCTTTGGGAAACAACAGGCAGCGTTTAATTAGGATGTGATTATTCATCCGTAGTGGGCTCCCAGCACCATGTCCTGTTTTCATTAGTGGAACATCATCTCTTCATTAGCAGCCAGAGTCTCGTCCCAGTTTTACCTGCCTGGGGGCCAGTGAAGGAGCCCTGCAGCTCAGTGCTTACACACACTCTGCTAGCCATAGGTTGGTGGGTCTAACCCACTAGCCGCTCGGCAGGAGAAA
>NW_022105723.1:0-1551 GCF_000313985.2 Echinops telfairi
ATAATTAAGATCTTGTTGTTGTTGTTAGATGCCATCCAGTCAGTACTGACTCATAGTGACCCCATGCACAACAGAGCAAAACCCTGCCTGGTCCTGCGTCATCCTCACAATTGTTCCTATGCCTGAGCCCATTGCTGACAGTCATAAGCGGGATTTCTAGCGCCTGTCTCTTCAGATGCACACAATTACAGTGGTCACCACCAGGCACCATGGTTCGAATAGCAGCTTCCCAAAAAACTGGAGAGAGTGAAAATGTTGTTAGGTAATATATATTTCCAGGATCATGAAAAGGTTTCAAGTGCTCATTTGCTAAATGCAAAGTTGATGGTTTGAAACCTGCAGCTGTTCTGGAGAACAAAGGCCTGTCGTCTATAAAGATGCTTCTACAAAGATGTCAGTCTGGGAGACTCAGAGGAACTCTTCATTTTGTCATATTTGAATCTGAATATGTGTGACACACAACATAACAGTGTCATATATCTGTTTTATATGTAAACAAATCGACTTAAATCTATTTTCAAAAGCAATCTCCTAGCCTCCTTTCCCTCATCTGTTCCATACTTCCTACTCTCTGTCTCCTTTCCTCTTTCTTTCTTTATAAAATTTATTTATAGGTTCTTATCTTCAAGTGATAATTCAGCATTTCTACTTTATTGGATTTCTATTTCCATTTTAACAAATCATCACAGATTCAGATTTTGTGGTTGTTGTTTAAGCAGAATACGTGCATTTCCTTACAGCTCTTAAGTCAGAGGTGTAAAATAAGTGAGAGCAGCAAAATCCTTCAGACGAATGTATTAGAACACTTAGTCCTTTGCCTTTTCCAGATTCTGCATTCTGACTGTACACCTTGACTGTGACCTCCTGCCAGCCATTGCAGCATCGCAAACTTTACTTTGTCATCACATCTGCGGTCCTAGCCATTGTCTCCTTTTTTCCCTCCCACTGAAACTACTCATAAAATCCTGAATTAACCTGCCAACTCACACTCCATAATTTCATCACATGAGCACATCCCATGTTTCTGTATTCATGAATTCTAGAGATAATAGCCATATATGGTAGACCATCATTCTGTCCACCATATGAGCGGGTACCAAAAAAAAAAAAAAAGGATATTTTAAAGCTATGTATTTAATATATTTTTTAAAAAACAACATTATCACCTTCAAAGTGCTCTATCACACTTAATATATTTGTCAAATCTGAAATTTCCATTCTTGGAAATTTTTCAAACTCATCTGTTTGGATGGCTGACATCAACTCCCTCATCTTTTTCTTCACCTCCCTTGTTTTGTTTTTCATCACCTCTTCTATATCATCAAATTGCTGTCCTTTCATGCCCTTCTTCAGTCACAGAAACAAACAAACAAAAAAAACTTGCAGAGTGAGGTCAGGTGAGTAAGGTACATGGGGCAAGAGAGGCATACTGTTTTTTTGCCAAAAACTGGTGCACTGAGATGGCTGCATGGACAGGTGCATTGTAGTGGTGACAAACCTGTCCCCCATCTGCCACAAAGCAGGTCTTTTGTTGCACACTTTTATGAAAAC
>NW_022105723.1:2428-4271 GCF_000313985.2 Echinops telfairi
CTTTTCCACAAATATTCCTGATGCATTGCAATTGTGTTAATAGGTGTCAAAAAGCCATCCTTGACTCATAATCCTATTATATATAACAAAAATATGTCCTGATTTGACACCATCCTTACAATTATTGCAATATTTGAGCCCAGTGTTGTAACTACTATGTAAACCATCTTGTGAGGATCTTCCTTATTTTTGGTGACTCTAGTAATCACTATTTCCTCTTGTTTTAGACTTTAGTTTCTCTGTCCAAAATAAGTGTGTGATGCCAGCTGACTAGAGAAACAAATTCAGTGGCACTCATATCTATATCTATATCTATATCTATATCTATATTTATATCTATATCTATATATATAGAGAGAGATATGAAAGAGTTTTATATCGAAGAGTATGTGTATATTAAGAAAATATCCCAGCCCAGTCCAGATCAAATCCATAAGTCCAATATCAGCCCATTAGTCTGATACCAGTCCATAAATCCCTCTAGACTCACATAGCACCTGCAATGATGCAAAATGCAGGAAGATTACAAACCAGTGGGTGCAAAGTCTTGTGGATCTAGTGGCGGTGGAAGTATCTCCAGGGTTCTCATCGGTCTCAGCGTGGCTCCAAGTAGCTTGTCAACAGGAAGGTGAAAGCAGAGAGAGAAAGGGGCCAGCCTCCAATGAGCCATTTACTTCCGTCTTGCCCCAAATGAGATCATCAAGCTGCAACCTGATTGACAGGCTAATCTCCACCCCTACACTTTATTTATCAAGTTGACAAAATAGTGTAACTACCACAGTAAGAGAGACAATTGTCATCTGCCCTTCTAAGGTACAATCTATCTATAATATTCTCAGACACTAAATTTCTGTAGCAAATTACCAAATATTCTTCCTAGGCTATCTTAGTCTCCAGAATTTTAGTGACCATAAGCCATTCTGTCACCTAATGAATCTAATGTAACCACTGCTGGCCTCCTCTTCTACAATAGCATTTTCTGAGAAGTAGACAATTTCATTTCATATAGAGTTCATTGCTTCTAACACTGCTCCTGCTGGGTCTCGCTACTGTTGATGGGCTAATATTTGAAGTGGCCCCAAGTCATTATGTTTTCTGGGGTATGATTACCACTGAATCAACATCATGTCATCTACAGAAGAAAGAACAGACTTTTATTTTGCCATTTACAGAAATGGATCAAAGTAATAGATGCCACAGTGTCTTACAGAGTGTTAATTGAAAAACAGCCCGTTCTTTCTTTCCTTCTTTCCTTTTAACTTGTTCTTCCTTGTCCCCAATAGGTCTCAGAAGGCAGTTCATGGGTGGCTAGGCTCAAAGACAAATATGAATGATGAACATCATGCTGTATGTCCTCAGTATCGCTTCTCTTGGCTGATAATGAAAGCTTTTTCACTGAGCAAGCTTGACTGCCTGACTCTCTTTATGATGCGCTCTCTCCTAGGACACTCCTCGGGGGTTTATTACAATAGACTGCGGAACAGGCTGTGAGACATATAGAGACATGTCTGAATCCCACATGTGGACAGAGTGTAGACTAAAACTATGACACCTCTCCTCTCAGTAACCCCAAGCTGATTTTGTTCTCTAAAAGTCCTTGGAAAATGTAAAATGAACTCTACTTTCTTTGAATCAAAACTTATAAATATAAATAAAAAAATGATTTTAGTGCTACAACATAGTAATAAAGAACAAAAAATAGAGAAACCAAAATATGATGTACTTATATGCTCTAAAATTAAAAATAACAAGAAGTAGGTATTGGAATTTCTTATTATCTACTAAGAAATCCCTATAATTTCACACTGCCATATGGTTATATTGCTAATAATGTATTAAAATT
>NW_022105724.1:0-1301 GCF_000313985.2 Echinops telfairi
TCAAGATGCATTGATAATTATTGGTGATTGGAATGCAAAAGTTGGAAATGAAGAGGAAGGAATAGTAATTGGAAATGACCTTGGTGGTAGAAACAAAGGTGGAGAGCATATGACAGGATTTTGTAAGGTCAATGACTTCACCAAAAATACATTTTTCAGCAACACACAAGGTAACTATACCAATGGACTTCTTGGTGGTAGAAAAAAAGGTGGAGAGCATATGACAGGATTTTGTAAGATCAATGACTTCAGCACAAATACATTTTTCAGCAACACACAAGGTGACTATACCAATGGACTTCTCCGGATGGTATTCACAGAAATCAAATTGACCTCTGTGGGATGAGACAACAGAGAAGCTTACTATTAGTAGCTAAAATGAGGCCAGAAGTCACTGGAACAGATTGTCAACTGCTCATGTATAACTTCGAATTGAAATCGAAAAAAAATTGCAACAAATCCACAAAAGCCAAAATACAGCTGTGGCAGTTATACAATCTCCAGTCAACTTACGAAGGGGTGGAGTCTAGCCTATCAATTAGGCCATAGGCAACTGGGCCTCTGTGTGTGTATGGCCTTCTCCTGAGAATTCTGGGAACTCCTATATTCCTCCCTGGAATGGGACACACACTCTTTGCTTCATCTTCCTGCTGACAAGACACATGGAGTTATGCTGATGGAACCAGAACCCTGGAGCTGGAGGGTTCTGGCGTGAAGACCCATGCCAGTGCTGAGATGTTTCCACTGCCACTGGATCAACAAGACTTTCCACCCATTGACCTGTGATTTTCCTGCATTCAGCATCATTGCACATGTTGTATGAGTCTGAAGAAGAATTTACAGGCTGCTATTGGACATACAGGCTAATATTAGGCTTATGGACTTGATCTGGATCGGGCTGGGGTGTTTTCTCAATATACAATTACTCTTTAATAAAAAGCTCTCTCTTGCATATATATGCGTGTCCTGGATTTGTTTACCTAGTCAACCCAGACTAACACAACAACCTTAAGTATATCCCACTTGAACTTTGAGAACAACTCAGGAACAGATTTGACACATTGAATACTAATTACAGAAGACCTGGTGAGCTGTGGGATGACATCAATAATATCACACATGAAGACAGCAAAAGGATATTTAAAAGACAGGAAGGAAAGGAAAGATCAGCATGGATGCCAGAAGAGACGCTGAAACTTGCATTCAATTATGAAGTAGCTAAGCAAGTGGAAGAAATGATGAAGTCAAAGAGTTGAACAGAAAATTTCAAAGAGCAGCTCAAGAAGATAAAATAATTATAA
>NW_022105724.1:3361-4214 GCF_000313985.2 Echinops telfairi
TTTTTTTTTTAAATCAATTTATTGGGGCTCATAAAATTCATCACAATACATAGATCAATTGTGTAGAGCACATCTATACATTTGTTGCCTTCATCATTCCCAAAATCAGCTTGCCTCTTGGGTTCCCGGAATCAGCTCATTTTGACCATTATAATCTTAAATATGCCAAATCAAACGTTATACTTGGCCTAAGCCTCCCTGTAGAACTGACCTAAATTGGTTCTGGGTGCAAGTATCTCTTACTTGTTCCATGACAGAAATTTCTTCTCTGGCAATTTGAATATTGATGGGGTCTTTTCTTTATTACTCATTATTTGTATTTTAGTCTTTACATCATTATTATTTTATCCTTACCAACTTATTTTGATTTTTTTTATTGTTTCTGTTGGGTTTCCCAGTTTGTAATGCACAGAAGGAGTGGATTCATAGTGATAATAATTGATATAACGGTTGATAGGGCAGGCAAGGGTGGAGGGATGGGTGATAGGGACAGAAAGGGGATTTCAGGAAATAAAAAATGAAGGCAGGAGTGGGGAGGGAGTACTAGAACTGATTGTGATTGCACAATTCATTGTAAAGGCTAGCTAACCTTTTGGGGGGCGGTGTATGCTCTAAAATTGATATGGTAATGATTGCACAATTCCTCTGGATATGATTGAACTATTGAATTGTATGATATGTGAATTATGTGCCAATCAAACACTATTATAAACAACAACAACAACAGCAGTGACACTCATTTTGTATAGAAGACAACTTTAAATCAGGAAGTAATTTTATATCAAGAAGGCATCCCAGCCGGTCCAATTCAAGTCAAATGGTCTGATACTAGCTGGCATCCTCTTCAGATTCA
>NW_022105725.1:0-1214 GCF_000313985.2 Echinops telfairi
ACTTTATTAGCAGCAGGAACAAGCATACCAGATACGATTGCAAGTGTGTTAGTAGCCAGAAAAGGTAAGTAGGATCCCTTCAAGCTACAGGAAAAAAATTGATAAAACCTTATTGAAATGGAATATGCAAAAATAACTTTAAATTTATTCCCTCAGTAACACACTTTGAAGGTGCAGAAAAACTCAAGAGGAAGGGTTTACTATTTAATTAAGGATTAATTCCACTAAAATTTGATGACCAAATAATATTCATCTGAAAAGTACAATAAATTTAAATTAACCATGCTAAATTAAAATGAAAAGCAACAAGTAATCTATATACCATATTGAAAAAAATTTAATAAATAAAAATAATTAGATAAATAAATGTTAAGACTTTAAATACTAACCAAAGAATAATTTTAAAGTACAAATTCATTAAGACTTTTGCACTAATACAGCAATTTTCCAAACCAACAAACAAAATAATGTATCCAGTGTTTCTTCTTACGAAGTGAACTAATAAAATACAGTATTAGTATGCATATTTTAACAACATGCTTTTCTTTCGCAGGTAAAGGAGATATGGCAATGTCTAATATCGTGGGATCCAATGTGTTTGATATGTTATGCCTAGGTGCTCCATGGTTTATCAAAACTGCACTTATAAATCCATCAGCCCCTGTAGAAATTAACAGCAGAGGACTCACTTACACAGCCATCTTTCTTAACATTTCAATTATTTTTCTTTTGTTAGCAGTTCACTTCAATGGTTGGAAGTTAGACAAAAAGTTGGGAATAGTTGGCCTACTATTATACGTGGGACTTGCTACATTATCAGTTCTGTATGAACTTGGAATTATTGGAAGTAACAAAACAACAGGCTGTGGAGGTTGACAATATTCATAACACTATGTGGGAAATGTGAATAATGGGGACAGAGCAGAGAAAGGAAAAATAAAGTTTTAAGCCCAATAAAAAAAAAAACTTGCTGAATTTTAGTATCTAAACCTTACGGTAAATGTTTCTATCACCAAAGTAATGCAACTTAAACCAACAAAAATCGCATCCTAGTTTGCAGGAGCCCTTTCTTTTCAAGGACAACTGCATATACATAAAACAGAAGCTTTGAAAAATTCATCTGTGGTTTACCTTACAGTTGATTAAAGTTGGGGAAACCTGAACAAATTAATATCACTAAGTAGTACTGAAAATAACAAGAAAATGGCTTATTT
>NW_022105725.1:2711-4270 GCF_000313985.2 Echinops telfairi
GTTGAACGGCTGCTCTAGAGGCTGATATTTAAAGTGAAGCAAGGCCTTCCATTAAAACAAAAGGTGGTCATAAAATCAATCACCCAAGCCAGAACACTTTCAGAGTATAAAAGGAGCTACGAGTAACTACACATAGTAACAGGTGGCACGTGGGCCCTACCCTGGGCAAGTTTGTCTATAATGTGATAGATTTAGCACATGAGGCTGTCTACCCTCAGAGTTCTCAATCATCCAGCTACACTTGTCCAAAGGAACCAAGCAGAGAACTTCAAAGATTACCGCAGCCCAATACGATGGGCTAATTTTAATCTGGCAACCAAACAGAAAACCGAACATCAGTGAATGGAGAAAAACAGAGACGAGATCAATTTTAATCTAGATGCCGGGGCAAGATTTTTTTTTTCTGTTTAAGGCTTAAGAAAGATCTTTTATCTTCAAAATCCTGTGACTTTTCCACTTTCATTTTTTCATCCATCCCCTACTACTTTTTTTTAAAACCCACTGCTATTCGATGCCTCAGTAACTCAAATGTCACACTGAATCAAAACCATGATTTTGTAACCGAGGCCAGGCAGTCTTTAATTATATTGTAATTCGCCAGAAAATCACAGTAATATGGTTAAAGTAGATCCAAACAGTACAATAGTTAGTCTACAAGTAGTGTTTAAGAATCCCAAAGGAACCATTTTTTAATAAATATGTGAAAGAAATAAAAATATTAAAAAGCTTTGAAGACAGATGTAACATAATTCCCATATCTTGAATGTTGACGTCTGGGAGAGAAAAAAATTATTTCAAAAGCACACATCAAGAAATGGCTACCCTTCATAGGATTCTAAAAGGGATGGTGGAGAAATTCCTATTCTTACAAAGGACTAAAGCCTTTTCCTTATTCTTATCTTACATAAAAACTTCACAGTTTTTCTTAATACAAGTATCACACCATAGACTTACTGAGAATAATGATGGTCACTCAAGCAAGAGAAGGCCTTCAAACCTTCCAAGGACAATACTCTCTCTCTAAACTTTCAGAATACACGTTACTTGTAGTGCTTTCTCTTGCCTTCCTGAGGTCAGGAAACCAATGTTCCTCACCTCATAATGATACGAAGGCTTTTTCTAGATTTTCAAGGTCCTCAAATTGAATCTTATTAAATTGTTTGGACACTCAGATGATTGAGTGACCCTATAAATACTTGTTTTACCAGTAGACTGAAGTGACACAGGATAGAAGCAGAGTGGAAAGACTATGTTTACTCCAAATCCTAGAAAACACCAAATCTTCCCTAATGCTAAATAGGGGTGTGTGAGAGTTTCAAATAGTTGATTTAAATGAAACCTTCCTAGCTTTTTACATGCTTTAGAGTCTAAGGACTTGTTCAAATAATCTAAATATCTACTAATCTTGTTTGATGCAAGGAAAAAAACACAAAGGAAAATGAAACTGCTAGTTTAGCAGCAGTGGAGGACAAAATTATATACCATGAGAAATTAACACACAATAAGAAAACTGATTGCCACTATATGTACTAGTAATAGAAATGTCATCCTGCAGTAAA
>NW_022105726.1:0-1068 GCF_000313985.2 Echinops telfairi
TGAGAAAGGTAACCACAGCAGAGAAATATCCAGGATAGCTTTTAGTGGGTCCTCTCCACTACAACAATACTACTGCTCATTCCTTTTCAAGGAAAATTTTTCTGGGAAATCATTAGACATCCTTTTATGTATCAAGTATAGCCTGGTAACCAAACCAGGCAAAAACAGTACCAATGTAGAAACTGCAGACCAAGATCCTTCCTAGACATAAATGCAAAAATGTTCAACATAATACTAGACAATAAAATCCAAGAATATATATATCCATAAAAATAATAAACCCGAATCAAGTGGGATTCAAACCCATGAGTTAAGAATGGTTTACCATTAGAAAAGTACTATAAACCATGACATAAATGAAACAAAAATATTAACATTTTAATCATATCAACTGACTAAAGTTTCTTGAAATCTCCTCATATATCATTACCCTATTCCACTCCCCAGGCAATAATTGATCTCCATCAAACTTTCATCAAGCCAAGGTTTCATTTCTAGAAATTTATATAAATAAAAACTTATAGTATGTATTTGTTTTTGACTCACCGTTTTCACTGGGCAAAAATATTTCGAGAACCATCTATAAAGTTCTTTGCTTTTGTTTGTTGTTTGTTTACTTGCTTATGTGTTTTGCTTAATTGTTTCCTTCATTTAGCTTTTGGTTTGTACTGCGCTGTGTACTATTGTATTGGATACTACAATTTGTCTACCCATTCACCGATAGTGGATATTTACACGGTTAAAATTCTTCAGCTATTGCAAATAGATGTATGGTTTTGTGTTCAAATGTTCACATGGATCTATGTTTGCATTTCTCTTGAGTAAACATCTCTAAATGAAACAACGGGGTCACATGAAAGGTTATGTTTAACAACTTAAGAAGCTACAAAACTGTAAATAAAAGCAGCTGCACATTTTTTTTCTCACCAGCAATGTTTGCGAGTTCTAATTGCTCAACGTCTCTGCCAACAAACCTGTTGTTAGTTGCCCTCAAGTTGGTTCTCGCTCAGTGACCCTGTTACAACAGAATGACACAAACCAGGTCCTGTGTTTTCCTCACAATTGTTG
>NW_022105726.1:2942-4269 GCF_000313985.2 Echinops telfairi
CGTTGAGGTCCAGGGATCTACTGTTTTCCTTGATCTTCATTTGCAAGTGCTTCAGGTTCTCCGGATCAGCCAGCATGGTTGTCATGTGTAACCCTAAACATCATGCCTCATTCTTCTTCATATAATCCAGCTTCACTGATCATTAGCTCAACATACAAATTGACTAAATACAGTGAGAAGATACACCCATGATGAACATCTTCCCTGATTTTAAACCCTTGTTCTGTTCTCACACTGTTTCTTGATCCATACACAAGTTGCTCATTAGCTTAAATGATTTGGGATTTGCATTTTTCTCAAGGTTGTTCACCGCTTGTTATTATCCTTGCAGTCAAATGTCTTTGCATAGTCAACAGAACACAAGTAAACATCTTTCTGGTATTCTCTGCTTTCAGTCAAGACCCATCTGGTGTCTGCAATGATATCCTTTGTTGCACATCCTCTTCTGAATCCTGCCTGGACCTCTGAACAGCTCCTTGTCAATGTACTGCTGCAACCATTGCTGAGGGAGTGTGTCCCTGGGTCTAGGGGCTTCGTACTATAGTGGCAGAGATTAGGAAGGCTAATTGGCATAACGGAGTCCTCACAAACCATGTTCTACTTCCTTTGGGGAGTGAGAACTGAGGGATTAAAAGCTAGTGATTTTTCATCTAATTTGCAATGACTGGTCTTTCCCCATGCAGAGCAAAGAAGAGTGGACATATCAAAAGTGAATGAAAGTATTTAATCTGCCAGCCTAATGGACAGAATAAAACCCAGTATCCAAGATCCTGAGACCAGAACCACTGGATGGTGCCTGGTTACTACTTTGACCTCTCTGAATAGGATCACAACAGGAGGTCCTGTCATAGAACAGAAGAAAGTGAAACAAAACTCAAAGTCATCAAAAAAACCCGATGCTCATTTGTCTGATAGAGACCAGTAAAACGTGTAAACCCTTGGACAGCTTTCAGTTCTAGAACTGAAGTGACCCACTCCCACCCCACCCCCCTGCTCAACTTTTTGTCAAACATTAGGTCTGATAGGTGAGAGAAAACACCTGGGAGCTAAGCACTCCTGAGGACAGTCAACCACAGTAAATCAAAGAGTAGCATCCCTCACCCACCCCCCCAGCATAAAGCTTCCAAGGCAGATGCGGATAGGATAGAAGGATGAAAGGAAATTATAAACATTGATAAAAATAGGAAACAAGTGGGAAGAGCACTGTTACATTGTGGGGATTTCAATCAATTAAACCAAAAGTACTACATGAATTGCTGAATGGAAAACCAATTAGTCCTCTGAACTTTTAAAGTAAAGAATTTATAAGCCTATTCAGGATACTTCT
>NW_022105727.1:0-910 GCF_000313985.2 Echinops telfairi
TCTAGATAGATATGCAGAAATAATAATATGCACAAAAGCAAGACAGAGCAAAACAAAGCAACAAAAGAAAAGAAAACTACAAAAATAACAACAAAAAATGACCAAAAAAAGGTATGGGGGACTCAGGAAAATGGTGACTTGATAGGACTCACACATCTGGAGCTCCTGCTGCCAGACCAGAAAATTGGGATGTAAGGTGAAGGAAAGGGGGAGGTGGAGTCCTGAAATTAGAACTAGGGCACTAGGGTCTCTCCTGAGCCCCTTTTTTTGCATGTGATTTCCACTCACAAAGCAAACCAAGAACACTCTAACGCGCTCTAACTTTGGCGAGCATGCAGGCACCAATTGACAAGCTCCTCGCACCCTTGCCGAAGCGGCAATTTCTACAGGCTGATGCCCTAGAGGGGACATAATCCCAGACACCAGGAGAACCCCACGCCGGAGCTCTTCATGCTTTGGCTACTTTGAGCTCACATCCAGGGGAATGGGGATGGCGGGTAGTGGTAATTGGGAGTGGAAGAAAAAGCAGATTTTTATCTGAGGCAGATCGTGGTGTGGGAGAATAGACGGATAGTTGGAGTCCAGGGAGTGAATTTAGTTCCAGTTGGCTGAGACGGAAACAACCCCCTCAGCCCCCAAATCAGAGCACATCACAAGCATAATATAAAAAAAGAGTGAAATATGTATTATTGGTTAAAAACTCAAACCCCAGTCTTGTTGCTCAGCTCCAAGGAACACAGACGTGGGGTGAGGGGGCCTTAACATAAATCAGCATAAGAAGAAGCCTAGCTAAGGAATGCCAGAACTCAGCTACATGGCCTGACAGCTTTTTGCAAACAAAGACCCGTTGTAGCAAGTTTCAGCTTCAAACAGCATAGAGCTGCATCTCAGAGACTGTGGGAGACAATTT
>NW_022105727.1:2923-4122 GCF_000313985.2 Echinops telfairi
GAGAGGACTATCCAACACACATTCCAAATAATGCAATGCTGGATGGCTAGGATAAGAGTGAAACCACAGGAAGATATAGTGATAACCTGAGTTCTTAGTACACCTACCGGCAGGTAGTTCATAGAAGCACTCATACGGATCCCCCAAGAGAGAGCCCAGGGCTCTTTGACTCAGGAAGATGGCTCCAGGATCCTCTAAAACAGCAGGTAAACATCAACCAGTTCTAACAGCTTCAACGAAAAAGCAGGAGAAACAGAAGACAGTGATGGAAGAAGTCATGAACCTAACGATGGGCATAGAAGAAGTAGATATTGACCTGCCACAAAAATAAATTTTCAGAATTCTTCTTGGAGTCATAAAGGATATGAGGGAAGCAATACAGGAAAAAGATGAAATGACAGAGGAAATAAAGGAAACGCACCAAAGGGAACTACAAGAGTTAAGGGATGAAATAACAAAATCCAGTGACAAATTGACAGACCTTGCCAATAGGCTTGAGGAGGCAGAGAATCACACCAGTGACCTAGAGGATAACCAAGCAGACCTCAGCAAATGGGAAAAGCAGTTAAATAAGTCAATTAAAGAAGCTAAAGAAAACTTGAGAACCATGTCTGATGCTATGAAAAGAAACAATATTAGAATAATTGGACTACTGGAACAAAACACAACAAAGAAGTCAACAGCGAAAATAGCAAGGGAAGTTTTAGAGGAAAACTTCTCCAACTAAACAAATGAAAGAAAATCAGGCAACCAACCAAGAAGCTGAAAGAACACGTCAGACTGAATCCCAAGAAGAAGTCACCAAAACAGATAATTGTTAAATTATCCAACTATGAAGAAAAGGATAAGATCATAAAGCCAGCTAGGGAAAAGCAAACAGTCATGTATAAAGGTACCCCTATCAGCAGAAACGATGAAGAAGAGGGAATGGAGTAACATATTCCAAAACTTGAAGGAAAACAAAGCAAACCCAAGAATACTTTACCCAGCCAAATTATCTATTAAGATAGATGGAGAAGTACGAGTCTTTCAAGACAAGAACAACCTCAAAGAATACATAAAAAGAAACCCAGCCTTACAAAAGATCTTTGCCAATCCAGTATGGGCAGAAGATCAACACTCACTGAGGGCAAATAAGAGACCATCACATAGGACAACTCCACCCATAGGGCGACAAAGAGGAAATAGCCCCCAGGATA
>NW_022105728.1:0-1350 GCF_000313985.2 Echinops telfairi
TTCCTCTTTTTTCCCTCCCTCGCCCTCCCATCCTTGTGACCCCTTGATAAATCATAAATTATTATTATTTTCATATCTTACACTGATTGCTATCTCCCTTCCCTCACAGTGTCTGTGGTTCCTCCCCCTGGGGTGGGGTGTGGTTATGGGTCAATCATTGTAATTGGTTCCCCCTTCCTCCCCTCCTCTTCCCACCTTCTCCCAACCCTCCTGGTATCACTATTCCCATTTCTGTTCCTGAGGGGTTTATCTGACTTGGTTTCCATGTGTTGTGAGCTCTTATGTATACCAGTGTACACAGCCAGAAGTGAAAGGCAGGACTGAGGTCATGATAGTGGGGGGTGAGGAAGCCTCAAGGAGCCAGAGGAATATTGTGTGTTTCATCACTGATATACTGTGAACATTCTTTAACATTAAAGAATTCTTTAATGTGAAATAAGTCTTTAATGTGAAATAAGTAATAATTCTTTAATGTGAAATAAGTCACCAACTTATTATAGAAAGGAAAGAAAAAAACCCAGATAAGTAGAGCACTACTTTGAAAGAAGAACAAAGTAGGAGACCTCACATATCCCTATCTCAAAGCCTACTACACCGTCACATAGTCAAAACAGCCTGGTACTGGTATAATGACAAACACATAAACCAACTGAATAGAATTGAGAACCTAGAAATAAATATGTCCAAATATATGTAAAGCCTAAAGACCATCAATGAAAAGAATGGGGACAAATTCGGGGGCAATAATACATGGCATAACTGAAAACAAACAGTCGAACACAAACTATATAACTGGAATGTCCTAAAAATTATGCGCATCAAAACATTTCACCAAAAGAGTGAAAACACACAGACTGGGATTTTTTTTTTCAATCAAGAGACTAATCTCTAAAATTTATAGAAAACTTCAACACTTCAACAAAACAAAACTCTTTGCTAAAAAAATGTGTTAGTGTGGGTAGACTAGAGAAACAAATTCATAGACACTCACATGTGTATAAGAAAGAGTTTTATATACAAGAGCAATTGATTATTGAGAAAACATCCCAGCCAAGTCCAAATCAAGTCCAAAAGTCTGATATTAGCCCATATGTCCGATTCCTATCTATAAAGTCCTCTTCAGACTCACGAAACACATGCAATGACACTGAATGCAGGAAGATCACAGGCCGGTGGTGGAAAGTCTTGTGGTGGTGTAAGCATCTCAGCACTGGCAGGGGTCTCCACATGGCTTCTCTAGCTCTGACACTCTGGCTGCCATCAGCCTGTCTCCAGGTGGCTTGTCAACTCTAATGTCTCCCAAGGAGTGAGTATGTGTCCCATCTCAAGCAAGCTTTTTATCTCCTTAGC
>NW_022105728.1:2929-4163 GCF_000313985.2 Echinops telfairi
TAATTTTCAAGCAAACAATAATAAAAATCATATCTGTATGAACCTTCTCGATCCAGCAGACAGCTTACACACCAGGGAAGCAAGAGCAGCAGAAACAAGAGCCAAAGCATGAGAAAGAGCAGAGACTTCCCAACTCATGGAGCATCTACAGCTGACAGACTTTGGACAAGAGCCTGACCTATGGAATGGGGTGAATCCAGGTACTCACTGGGGTTTCTATGTGTGCTGACCCAAGGAGCTAGAGCTGAATGCCATGAGGATGAGGTTTACAGTGGAGTGGCATGCCCTCTGAGTATTTACTGGAAACCCTAAAGGCCCTTTGTAACATTGCACAAGCAGAAAAGAAGCCAACGAGCTGTGTGAGAGGCCAAAGACCAGATAGAATCCTGAGAAGAGGCTGCCCTGTTTGGATAATTGTATCACGAGAATTTGTAATCTGTTAACTTTGTTAATAAACCTCATCATCATGACTATTGTCTGTGAGTTCTGTGTGACTATTTTTATGAATTATCAAGCTTGTTAAGACACAGAGAATGCCCTGGGAGGAATGGTTGGAGGGTGAAGGCATGTCTGACCTCACTCAGCTTCATAGGACCCAGTCTTGGCTAACTGATGCTGATGATAATGAATTTTCTTTCTACATGGGGAGGAGCCCTGGTGGTGTAGTGGTTATGAGTTGGGCTGTGGTCTGCATGGCCAGAAGTTTGAAACGACCAGTAGCTGGGCTTTCTACTCTCATAAACAGTTATAGTCTTGGAAACCCACGGGGGTCCCTATGGGTCAGCATTAACTTGATGGCAGTAAGTTTCGGTTTTGACTTTGTGTCTCTGGAGAAGGTCAGCTATGACACCCATGTCATTTCTTTGAACAGTCAGGTCAAGGTTGGATTGCTAACTACAAGGTTGGTGGAGAAAGATGAGGTTATATGCTCCTATAAAGATTTATAGACTTGGAAATCCCAGGGAGTCACTGTAAGTCAGAATGGGCATGATGGCAGCAGATTTTTGTTTTACTTTATAGCCCACAATTGGACATATATATCCTAGATAAATAAAAGCCACGACATGCATCAATAAATGCTCACAATAGCAAATAGGTAGAAACAATTTAAATGTCCATCTGTGGAAGAGGGGATAAACTGTGGCACATGCACACAATGGAATATTATTTAATGTTAAAGGATAATGATGAATCTGTGAAGCTCCTTATGAGATGGATGAACCTGGAGAAGATC
>NW_022105729.1:0-1231 GCF_000313985.2 Echinops telfairi
CCCCCCCCCCACTGTTGTGCACATTCAAATGTCCAGAACCTGTATATGTTTAGGTCACATTAGGGTTTGTTGCAAAGGGGAATTAAGGTTGTAGGTGGAATTAAGGTTGCTCATCAGCTGACCTTCAATGGGGGAGATTGTGCTTGTTTCTTCAAGAGGGCCCCCGTCCTTACAAGGGGCTTTAAAGGGGAAGAGAGAGAAGGTCAGGTGCTCTGATGTGCAAGGGCGTATCCGCCATTGCTGCTTCGAAGATGGCTTCTCTAGCCCAGGAATTCCGGCGAGCCTCTCAGAACGGGAAATGCCGCCCGGAGGAACCCAGCTCTGCCCATACCTAGATTTCCGTCCACTGGGACGCAGGCGGGCCTTTCAACCTCCGAATCTGTAAAGTACAAGTCTGTGTTTTGTTGTGTGCGTGTGAGCCACAGGATTTTCTTTTCCTTTTTTTAAATCATTTTATTGGGGGATTTACAGCTCTTATCCCAATCCATCCATCCATTCATGTGTCAAGCACATTTGTACATACGTTGTCATCATCATTTTTGAAACATTTTCTTTCTACTTGAGCCCTTGAGCTCCTTATTTCCCCCTCCCCTCTCTCTCTCTCATGAACCTTTGATAATTTTTAATTTCCCCCCCATGTCTTTTTTTTAAAGTCATTTTATTGGGGGCTTATACAACTCATCACAATCCATACATACATCAATTGTATAAAGCACATTTGTACATTTGTTACCCTCATTCTTTTTTTAAATTATTTTATTGAGGGCTCGTATAATTCTTATCACAGTGCATATATACATCCATTGAGTCAAGCACATATGTACACCTGTTGCCCTCATCAATCTCACAACATTTGCCGTCTACTTTAGCCCTCAATATCGTTTGCTCATTTCCCCCCTCCCTCCCCCCTCCCCTCTTCCCTCCTGAGCCCTTCATAATTCATAAATAATTATAGATTTGTCATGAGTTACACTGTCCGACGTCTCCCTCCGCCCTCTTCTCTGCTGTCCATCCCCCAGGGAGGAGGTTATACTTATATTCTTGTCATTGGTTCCCCCCTTCTACCCCATATTCCCTTCACCCTCCAGGCCTCGCCGCTCTCATCGCTGGTCCTGATGAAGTCATCTATCCTGGGTTCCCTGTGTTTCAAGTTGCTATCTGTACCAATGTACATCCTCTGGTCTAGCCAGATTTGCAAGGCAGAATTGGGATCATGATATTGGGGGGGGGG
>NW_022105729.1:3103-4208 GCF_000313985.2 Echinops telfairi
TCTCTGGCCTCGCCTGACTGAGGGGTGAGCATTGAGACTCAGTCCCCTGTGAGACTTGGTGTTCTGACAAGAGTATTTAATCCTGGGCGATTAGGGTACTTAATATCTGGAACAGAGATTAAAAAGTATCAAACCAGGAGAGTGTTAGGAAAGCGAGGGTACTGAAGGTTGGATCAACTTCAGTCCAATTTTGGGTCTGCGCAACAGCTGGGGAATTACCTAGATGTATGACTTACGTGTTTATTTATTTATTTTGTATTTATATTTTCAGTTTCTTCCAGAGGGTCTCCAGAAGTTTTGGAAGCCTAGAATTAAAAATAGGTTAAAATGATGAACAGTTCATATCATGTTTTAAGATGAATTTAGCCCCTAATAAAATGATTTTTTAAAAAGATGAATTTATTCGCAATGTCACATACGGTGTCCAAACACTGCATTTTCTCCTGGCAAACAGCATTTCTCCTATTTGTTCCTGAACAAATTATAGAGCTGAGCAGGCGGATTTGGTCTGCGTGGCAGAGAAAAGTGGTATGTGTTTATTATGCCTTGCGTTGCACTAATGGCTTAGGACATAAGTGTTTCATCACTAACCTGACTTCACGCATTAGGGCCAACCTGGACTGGCAGAGAATTTCCAAAGGTACCCTTTTGATGTTTCCGCTACCTTGGCCTTTTGAGTTTTAAAGCTAGTTGAAGTGAACACACACCGCTGATTTCTCAAGGTTCCTCACCCCTGGCGTGTGGGGCCTTTTGATTGAGTCGAATTCAGGCAGTGGACTGGAGCACCAATGGGATTTGGTGGAATGAGCCTGTTATCTGGGACTCTGCTTGTTCTCTGGCCTGCTGGCTGGGAGGTGGTAGAAGCTCCCCCATCGCTGGCTCTCACAGCGTCGCTGCTCTTTGTGTGAGCTGTTAACAATTCCACTGGAGATGGTTTGTTACCTCTATTTGCACTATAACTAGAAATTTGATAAGGTTATGTGCCTGTCAAATGATTTAGATGTCAGGTGCAGATGAAGCAAAGCAATTCTGACAAGTCAAACATGGGTGCATGGGGGGTGGGGGGAGTGGGGATGAACTACTGAGAGAAGAAAGTGAAATCTCT
>NW_022105730.1:0-1573 GCF_000313985.2 Echinops telfairi
GAAAATGCTGCAGTCTCTGCAGCCCAGTGGCCATTGCTGGCCGTCACTGCTCTGGAACTGTGGGACGCCCATGGAACTACACGGAGACACAGGACACTGAGAGATACCATTGGACGTCAGCTGTCTCATCCGTGGGACTGGGAGAAGCCACGGTAGAGCAGGATGGCTTCCGATGCTCAGACAGAGCTATCGAAGCACCCAGAAGGAAGTGGCCACCGGGGACAGGAGAGTGCTAGCTGGGGGGTCCCCTCTAGGGTGAGCTTGTGCACACAGCCAACAAAAGACCGGGTGCAGCCAGATGGCAGGAAAGTGTCCTTCTCCTCTGGTCTTTGGGAGGATTATGCAAATGAATGCGGGCACAGCAAGGTTTGGTCTCCTGTGTTTTGGACATGCTGTCAGCAGGGACCTGGTGAAGGACATGGCGCTTGGTAAGGGAGAGGCTCAGTGAGGAAGGCCCTCGATGAGACAGGCTGACATGGCGGTTGCCACAGTGGGCTCAGACACAGGCCTGGTGGTGTGGGCTCCTCTGTCCAATGTGACCGCCAGCGACAGCAAGCAGGCTTGCCTCTGCTTTGAAGGGAACTGGTTTCCGTCTTTCCCAGCTAGCTGTTGGCCCTAGAAACCTTGGGAAGGTGGAAGGTAGCCCAGGAAAAAGCCGGCAGTTTCTCACTGGCGGGTTGACGTGGGAGAAATGTGAAGGAAGACGTGTTTCTCCCACGTGAGTGGATGAAAGCCAGGAGCCTGGAGCTAATGGTGACGGGGCCTGGGCCCCTAGCACGCAGAGCTCAGCGAGAGGAAAAGCCAGCACAAGAGGCGTGAGAAGGAGCCACCAAAGGAGGGAGGCAGAGAGCCAAGAACATGGTGCTGCAGAAGCTGAGCCAGCACGTGTGGAAGAGGTGACCATGTGTGAATGGAGGAGGCCGGGGTCCCGCTATCTGAAGTGAGTTTTGACATACATGTCCATCCCCGGGAAACCGGATAATCAAGATAAAGACCTAATCTGCTCATCCCCGAAAGTTTCCCATGGCCTTTTGTGATTCCTCCTCCTGACTCATCTGTGTCCTCAGCCCAGGCAGGCACTGACTGACTTTTGCCATATAGATGGGCTTGCATTCCCTAGAGTTCATCATTAGTAGTAGTCTACGCGGTACGTACTCTTTTTGTTGTTGTTTAAATCTGCCTTCTTTCACACGCCATGACAATCCTGAGACCCATTCATGCCAGCAGTCTGTTCCTTTTTATTGCCAAGTGTGTCCGTTGTTTGGACGTGCCACAATTGGACTTTCCATTCACCACCTAATGGGCATTTGGGGGACATTGCACATAAAGGTCTTTATACAGATCTTGGTGTAGACGCATGCTTTCATTTCTCTTAGGCGAAAACCAAACTTTTTCCCAAATTGCCTGTATCTCTGGTGGCATAGTGGTTACGAGTTGGGCTCCTAACCACTAGGTCAGCAGTTCGAAACCATCAGCAGTTCCACAGAAAAAAGATGGGGCTTTCTAGTCCCATAAAGAGTTACAGTCTTGGAAGCACACAGGTGCTACCCTGTCCAGTAAGGTCACCATGACA
>NW_022105730.1:2732-4240 GCF_000313985.2 Echinops telfairi
GCCCCGCCCGGCCGCCATGGGCATGCGACCCTCCTTTTCGCCCCACCTTCCCCCTACCCTCCTAGTATCACTGCTTCCATTTCTGTCCCTGAGCCATTTATCTGACCTGGATTCCATGTGTCTTGAGCTCTTATCTGTACCAGTCAACATGCTCCAGTCTAGCCAAAACTGAAAGGCAAGACTGGGGTGATGATGGTGGGGGGTGAAAAGCCTCAAAGAACCAGAGAAATCGTGTGTGTTTCATCGGTGCTATACTGCACCCTGGTTAACTCGTCCTTCCTTGTGACCCTTCTGGGAGGGGATGTCTCATTGTCTGCAGAAGGTTTTTGGGTCTCTGACCGCCCTCGTTCTCAACAATAGGTTTTATTTGTCTGTTTTGGGTCTTCTGGTGCCTGTTACCTGATTCCATCGACACCTCGTGATCTCAGGCTGGTGTACTTCTTCCATGTGGGCTTGTTACTTTGCTGCTAGACGGCCGCTTGTTTAACTTCAAGCCTTTAAACACCCAGACTCTATATCTTGATAGCCAGGCACCATCAGCTTTCTTCACCACATTTGCTTCTGCACCCATTTTGTCTTCAGCAATTGTGTCTGGAGGGAGAGCATCACAGAATGCCAGGTTGTTAGGACAATGTGTTCTTGGGTTTAGGGAGGGCTTTGAGCCCAAAGTCCTTCCACTTCCTCAATGTGTTGCCATTATAAATATTAGTACGTAGGCTAATACCTCTATTTTTATGAATTAATATATTTACGTAAGTGCACACGTGTGCACTTACCTCTATCCATAGGTTTACTTCCTAGATCTTTTTCCTCTGTTTCCTTTTACCTTCCTTCTGCCCCACCATCACACTCGCCCTTTCTCCAACACCACCAGAATTGTTGTTTTGCATCCCTAGTTGTTCCCCTGTCTATGGCGGTGTTTGCGCACCTCTCCTTTCCCCTGCCTTCGCCGTGGGCTTGCTTCCCATGCCTATCTTGTATTGATAGACAAAACAGTAACAGAGAGAAAACAAAAAGATTGAATAAAAAGAGAAGAAAAACTAGCAAAAGAACCCCCAAAATTCCAGGTCTGT
Source organism: Echinops telfairi (assembly GCF_000313985.2). NCBI lineage: Eukaryota > Metazoa > Chordata > Mammalia > Afrosoricida > Tenrecidae > Echinops > Echinops telfairi. The sequence goes on from NW_022105730.1 coordinate 3,806, forward strand.
CCACTGACCTTTATGACTATCTCCCCACCAGGAACTGGCCCTTCTATCCTGAAGTCTATTTGGAGGGCCTCTCAGGGGGGTTGTGGCATTGCTTTGCTCCCATGGCTGATCTGTTATGTTCCCTTTGGGGTTCGCCCCATTGTGGGGGTGGTCAGACCGGACTCACTCCCTGCCGTGTGTCCCCAGTATGCTCCAGTAAGGGGGCATCACGTCTCAAGCTGCTGTCAGCCCTACAGTCCTCTCTGTCTGAGCTGCTCTGTGCAGGGACTTCATCCTCGGGGCGTGGTATGCCAGTGTGGGGTCTAGTCCCTCATTCTTTCTTTTTCCTGCTTGGCTTGCTTCTGTGTGGACATAGCAGGCCAGCCCCTCTCCCCAACCTGTAGGTTTACTGTTGTCCTCTGTAGCTCATACTTCTAGGGTGTGTGTGTGTGTGTG
>NW_022105731.1:0-2460 GCF_000313985.2 Echinops telfairi
TTTTTTAAGCCATCAAGTTTGTTCTAATTTGTTATAGCAACCATTAAAATCTATACACCTCCCTAAAGCTACGTAGAAGCTCTAGGGGTACAAAGAGTTAAGTCTTTGAATGAACCTGAGGATCTGGTCAAGGATTCCATCACATGGGCTGCTAAATAGACCAGATGGCACCTGGTAGCATCAGCATCAGCATCAGCATCAGCAACAAGGCTTCGTGCCTTTTGTTTTCCTTGCTTGCTTTCTTCAGTGAAGTGCTTGAGCACTCAAAATGAAGAAAACGGGGAGGTACCCCCCTCCAAACAACAACAACAACAACAACAAAAATGGGAAAAATATATTTATAAGTTATTTTTTAAAAATAATTTTATTGGGAGCTCATACTAAATGGAATATTTTTTCAAAGCTATGCATTTAATTTTTTTTAACAAAACAACCTTATCACCTTTAAAGCACACTCCATTACATTTAATATATTTGTCAAATCTGTGATTCCATTGTTGGAAACATTTTGAAAACTGATCTGTTTGGATGGCTGACAGAACCTCCTTCATTTTTTTCTTCACGTTTTCTACATCCTCAAATCACTGTCCTTTCATGTCCCTCTGCATTTGCAGAAACAGAAAGAAGTCACATGGAGTGAGGTCAGGTGGATAAGGTGTGTGTGGGCAAGACAGGCATGCTGGCTTGTTGGGATTTTTTTTTGCCAAAATCTGGAGCGCTGAGATGGTTGTGTGAACAGGTGCATTGTTGTGGTGGCAAAATCAGGCCCCTGTCTGGCACAAATCAGGGCTTTTTTGTCACACACTGTTATGCTATCTTTTCAGAACCTTTAAATAGAAAGCTTGATTAGCAGTCTGACCTGGTGGAATGAACTTCAAGGGAACTATGAGTCAACATTTTCATCTGTCCAGGTAGTTGATGGACATCCTGAATGAGGTTTGTCATTAATTGACATTTCACCTTTTTTGAAAAGAGAAAACCACTTGTACCCTTGCATTTTCCCATGGCACTGTCCTTGTAAGCTGTGTTCAACATCACAACAGTTTTCTGCAACATTTTTTCCTGAGTAGGAAACAAAATTTCCTACTGCTGCATGCTGTTCTTTTAAATTGGCCATCACACACATAAAAAAAGTTTGAGTGAAACTGCTTTTACAAAAAAATTCACTGTGACCATAGAGCACCTTCCTAGGTGGTGCCGTTGGGTGCACTAACTCATAGTAAGCTGCCCGATGCTCACTTAGCAGGAAAAAATGCATACTATGAAAGCTCTGCTCCGCCCAGCGCAATTCCATTTGTTGGTTTTTTGGTACCCCCTCATAGTTCATAACCCACTACTTGGGACACTCCAAAGTGCAGGCCCTCCTATAAGTTGTATTTTTACAGTAAAAAAAAAAGATCAGATATCTAAAACCAGACAAACGTCTGAATTGTATAATTGTTCAGATTTGTAGAAAACTGCAAAGGCAATACAGGGCGTTTCTGTGTACTCCTCATCCAATTTCTCCTGAGGTTAATGGTTTATTTCACTTTGATATATTTGCCAAAATGAAGAAATCGACAGAGTTGTGATTGCTGTGAGGTCCATTCTTTTTCACAGCAACCCCGTGAAGGAAACACTGCCCGGTCCTGCGCCATCCTCACAATGGTCCTGTTTGGACCGTTGTCGCAGCCACTGCGTCAATCCATCTACCAAAGAGCCCTCTTTCCCCCTGTGAGGCAATGCCTGCCATCCTCCTTTCTGAGAAGCATTCCGGCAGTACTTGGTCCAAGACAGATGAGTTTTTTTTCTCCTGTTAGTCCACTCAACTCCCTAAAATAAAACCCACTGCCATCAGGTGAATTCCAACTCATCTCACACAAAGTAGAGCTGTCTCTGTGGGTTTCTGAGATTAACTCTTTAGGGGAGTAGAAAGTCTCATCCTTCTCTTAGGGAGCTGCTAGTGGTTTCAAACCACTGGCCTTGTGGTTGGTGGCCCAACACATAACCCAGTACACCACAGTGCTCCTCCTTATATTCAATATTCTTCTCCTAGACGCCTACTGCATACATTGCATATTCCTATTATTAATGGATTTCCTGTGTTTCCAGCTCTGATCTGTACCAGTATACATGCTCTGGTCTAGCCAGATTTGTAAGGTAGAATTAGAGTCATGATAGCTGTGGTGAGGAAGCATTAAAGAACTAGAGGAAAGTTGTATGTTTCATTGGTCCTCTACTACACCCTGACTGGCTGGTCTCCTCCCCACAACCCTTCTGTAAGGGGATGTCCAATTACTTACAGATGGGCTTTGGGTCTCCACTACACACTCCCCATCTGCTACCTTAATACTAAACCTATAAATACATGTACATAGATCTATTTCCCCATCATCATATATAAATATATGTACATATGTACATGTCTGTATTTAGACCTCTATAAATGCCCTTTGCCTCATAGTTCTTTCCTCTTTTTTC